>NC_134218.1:5791780-6094811 GCF_965140235.1 Caretta caretta | reverse complement strand
AAATACCATGTGGTTGCCAGAATATTTACGGACTTTGTGAGTCACGCAATTGTAAGACTAATGTAGGAGATTTCTATCTTCTAAAGCTAGATGACAGGTTAAAAGATCATTAGTTTTGACCTAAACAAAGGATGAGCCAAGCAGGATTTTTAGGATATGGACCCATCTTTTTGTTCTGTTTTTGTACAGCACCTAGCACCATGGGATCCTGGTCCATGACTGGAGCTCCTAGGTGCTAGCACAATAAATAATAATAAATCAATTAATTAAGTACATAACAGCAAATATACCACATTTTACCAGCTGAACCCAACACATTTACCTGTGTCATTAAAGGGTTAAATAATATCTGTACCAGGTAACTTACAGTGGTCCTAACCTACAATTATTTATTGAATAGGAGTTATATTAATGGAATACGAGTTAAAATATAATAGAAACATAATATTTTAGTACTATATAACATAAAATTATATATGAGATGGGGCCATTTATTTTTACGTATCATTCCCTGTATAAAATATAACACAGTGAGACTCAAATGTAAACCAGAAAAGATGCCTTTAAGGCAAGATTTAAAAGGCCCAATTCAGACCAGTGTTCTCCTGATGGAGTTACATCTGGTCTGAATTTGGCCCAGTGAGTGTAAATTATATAGTTTGTTCACAGGGGATTATAATAAAGACACAACTGAGTAAAGAGGACACAACACCGTAGACTTTAGTGCCAGTGATGAATTTGGCCCATTGAGTGAAATCCTGACCCCACTTAAGTCAATGGCAAAACTACTGACTTAAATGGAACCAGAATTTCTGCCATTATGTGCAGTAGCTGGAAGAATAAACTAAATGTCAGGCGTACTTTCTCGTCTGAGTAGAAGTATGTTTTGCGTGTACCTGAAGCCCCTTTGTTCCCACCATCTGTGCCTTGCTGCCTGTGTATTGCAGGGACATACTCTATGCCCTCTTTTACTCCTTTATGCCAGCTAACCAGGGAATAACCCTAAATGAGACATGATCTGAAGTTTGTTAATAGATTCATCTTCACTGGCTGAAAGTTCCATCCTGGAGCTCACATGGGTGAATGGGTCCAATGTCCATGCTCTATGCAGGACCACTCCAGAAGACAGACAGGAAAGGAGAGCAGATAACAGCCCTCATTTTATCCTCTACTTTCTCTAGCAAGGTTAGGCTAAATTCAGTGTTTGCCCCTACTCAGCTTAAGGCCTACAACTGTCAGGGAAGAAGTGTAAAGGACCATGTATATCAGAAACTGTACTTAAAATAATGTGGCACATAATCATTCAGTCCCCACATAGCCAAGTTCAAGCAGGAGAGTCACTAGGGGATTTGCTCACATTGCACTGCAAAGTGTTGTCTGAATTTTAATATGTTGTTTGTATCACCAAATTCTGCTCTCAGTTACACCCATGCTGCCCCATTGACCTGGAGCCACATGGCATAAGACAGGGCAGTCTGGTGCATAGCAATCATCTTATTTTAACAATGAAACCCAGTCTGACTCCTTTGCTGTGGCTATTTTCACACCAGAATGGGACTGGTTTCCCCCAGCTTTTGAGTAAAAGCTTTTGGATCAAGAGCCATACAATGGAGACAATTGCAAAATACTACACTGAGGAAGGAAAAATCAAATGCATAACTACAATATGGGGAATAACTGGCGAGGCAGTAAGCAAATAGGATATGTGGGTTATAGTGGATCACAAATTGAATACAAGCCACCAATGTGATGCAGCTGAAAAAAAGACTAATATCATTCTGGGGTGTATTAACAGAAATGTTGAATGTCAGAGAGGGAAGGTAATTGTCCTGCTCTACTCAGCACTGGTGAGGTCTCAGTGAGAGTACTGTGTCCAGTTTTGGGCACTGTACTTTAAGAAAGATGTGGACAAACTGGAGAGTCCAGAGGAGACCAACAAAAATGATAAAAGTTTTAGAAACCAGCCTATGAGAAAATGTTAAAAGAACTATGTTTAGTCTTGAGAAAAGAATACTGATTGGGGACCTGATAACAGTCTTCAAATATGATAATGGCTGTTATAAAGAGGATGATGATCTATTGTTTTCCATGCCCACTGAAGGTAGAACAAGAAGCAATCAGCTTAATTTGCAGCAAGAGAGATTTAGGTTTGAAACTTTCTAACTATAAGGACACTTAAACTCTGGAATAGGCTTCCAAGGGAGGTTGTGGAATCCCCGTCATTGGAGGTTTCTAAAAACAGGTTAGACAAACACTTGTCAAGGATGGTGTAGGTTTACTTGTTTCTGCCTCAGTTCAGGGGGCTGGACTAGATGACCTCCCAAGGTCCCTTCCAGCCCTACATTTCTATGATTCTATGAAAAGTGATTTTGTAAAAACACATTTAAATGTTCAGGAATACAAATCCCATGACTTCCAGTAGCAGGGTGAATGCTCTAGCTTTTCCCGTCTAGATACCTGCGTTCAGAACGTATTTGGATCTCAGGTGACACTACTTTGTTAGGTTTCAGAGTAGCAGCCGTGTTAGTCTGTATCTGCAAAAAGAAAAAGAGGACTTGTGGCACCTTAGAGACTAACAAATTTATTTGAGCATAAGCTTTCGTGAGCTACAGCTCACTTCATCGGATGCATTCAGTGGAAAATACTTTGTTAGTTTCCATGTACTCTCTAGTGGGCACTTATCTGTATCACAAAACCATCACCACACAGTTCAGGATCATTCAAGACAACTTACAGTCTCCAGTCAAGGAAAGTCCGGGACTGACGTATTCTATCTGGAGTGCTATACATGAGGATTGAGATGCAGCGAAAGAACATATGCCTGCAGTGCCAGGATCTGCCCAGAGGCAGGGCCTCATGCTACCTTCTGCAACTCAACGTGGAGGGTAGCAATAGGCACCTGCAAGTCCCCCCAAGCCTATGTGTAGGGACAGTAGCTATTCCTATCCTCCCCACTGGTCTCAGATGCTACAATGCCTCCACTGATGCCGGTCTGTGCAGAAAGGGGCTCCCTAGAACTCAGGGAGCAGGGTGAATGAGAAGCTGTGTAGTAGTTGCTCTCTAGAGCATCTTCCCCTCACATCTGAGTTATATTGATACCTCATCATGAAATGCTGAATGCTTACCTCCCAGGTACACCACCTTACAGAAAGGGCAAATTCTGTTTCACTCTATGCATGCTATGTCTCGCTCATTATGACAGCTCAAGAGTAGCATAGTCATTCATGATGCTAAAAGGCCTTTGCCTTCTTGTTACTATAGCCCCTCTAGATAAATTATAATTAGGGACTGGTTTTGAGAGTATTAACCGTAAAATATTGCTGGCAAGGGGTAGAAAATACACTGAAATTGCATTATACACCTAAACCCAATATTCAGCTTGGCTAGTGACACACAAAGTTGGTCACATACAGAGCAGGTCTAGCCCTGAGCCGAATCACTGGAAAGGATGTGGTTATGAGGAATACACACACACACAACACCAACCCAGATCCTATCCTGGACTGAGCAACCCCTCCAGGCTCAGCTCAGTACCCGCCTGGTCTCCAGGCAAGAAACAGCAACCACAATGAACTACCCTTGGAAGCTCATGGAGCCAGACAACTTCCAAAACATCCTTGCAGGTAACTCCTCTTCACTAGAACATTGAGAGGCCATTGAATAGAACAAGGACTCTCAGCCCGAGGGTTCCCATCTTAGTGGGACAGGGATCCTTACTACATGAAGTGATCCTGGAATGCAAAAACAGGTGCTAGGATAGAAACAGTTGAAAACCACTGGAGTAGAAGATCTACTAAGCTCATTAGCCACAGCCATTGACACTCTGGCACTGAAGGGTCCAATCCTAGTACCTCCTGCAGATCTCCATGGATCTTTGATCACCTGTAGCAAAAAAACTGGGAGGGAAGAAATCTTGAGCCTCAGTTGTGGAAAACCCAACCGGACACAGACAGGCTCCAGAAGGAATTCTTTAATGGACAACATTAAAAACACCAGCATTTACTGTTTGCTGTAGATAAATGCACTGTGTGTTTGAGGTAATTCCCATCTGAACAAACAGAATATAACAAATCCCTAGACCAGTGCTCCAACCCACTATATCCTCCTCATGAAAATTCTCTCCTAGAAGCTCAGTTCTTCATTCTGCTCTATTCTACCCAGGCCTCTATACCATCCTCCTCACTGTAGTGTCTGCGTGCCTTCAATGATGCCCACACAAAGTGAATTTATAATTAAATGTAAGCAGAGTCAGGATGAGCTCCACCCTGACATCTGGTGGTGAGGTGTGGCAAGTTGTGGAAAAGAACTTCAGGGGCCGATCTCATTTGCATAGGCACACCCACCCCACCTAGAATGAGGCCATAGCTGCCCAAATGGTCACTTTGGCTGCTGTGGGACCCCAGTGTCTCTGTTATTGGGGCAGGAAGAATAAATTGTTATTACCCTGATTATGGGAACTGTGCTTGGAACTGTACTTGGCCTTTTGTTATGATGGAGGGACTCACCATCAACTAAGTAGCACTCGCTAGGCAAGGGTCATGGGTTCCAAAACTCTGTGAATGGAGAGAGGCTTGAGACAGGTATTAGTACCTGGTGGTGTGGGCCTGAAACGCCAATTGCACCTCTGTCTCTCTCCACTGTGGAATGTCAGAGTTAATTTTGGGTCTATTAAGAGTCTTGTTACAGGTACTGTGCTGAACTCACTTTGGCCTTATGGTGCACCAGCACTAAGGCTCCCACTACTATGAGCTGAAACCACTGAGGGCTGAAATCACTGAGCACTGTGTCAAGTAGTGGGGAGCCGGAAGATCTAGAGTGCAGTGATGCTGTTCATGGATAGGCTGGCGGAGCGTTCATGAGACGGCGAGCTGTGCAGAGCGGAGCTGTTCGTAAGACAGCGAGCTGTGCAGAGTGGAACCATTCGTGAGATGGCGGGGCGGAGCAGAGCCGAGCCCTGTGGGGCAGTCAGCTTCAGGACACGTAAGGTGCCCCTTATCTCTTTCCCCCCCACACAGGCACATTTTAGCCAGACTGGGGAGTAACACTCTGCAGATGAACTTTTGAACTCTGGGGCTGGACTTTTTGGACTTTGGGTGATTTGTGGATTGCTGGACTCAAGAGACATTTGGGTTCTGGGACTCAAGAGCCTGAGGGAAAGGATGTGGCCCAATTTGCTGGGGTGGGTCTTTGCTCATGGTTTGGTTAATGAACACTAGTTGTGGTGTTTCCCCAATTTAATGCTGATGTCGTTTACCTCATGTTATTAAAGATTCTCTGCTACACCGAGACTCTGTGCTTGCGAGAGGGGAAGTATTGCCTCTTTGAGGCTCCCACAGGGTGTGTAAGATTTTCCCAGGTCACTGGGTGGGGGCTCGAGCCAGTTTTGCATTTGCCTTGATGAGAGGGAACCCCTGTGTACTGAACCCGGCCCTTGCTGCTATCAACTTGGCCTGGCAGAAGGGTTACATAAATAATTATCATAATAATGATGAGGATGATCTCTGTTCTCCCTTCTATTGATTTCCCAGTGCATGTCCTTCTAATGGTCTGTCTTTTAGATTATAAGCTCTTTGGGGCAAGGACTGCCTTTATTTTGTGTCTTGTACTGCACTGAACAAGTAGTAAATAATAAATGTATTAGAGCTAAATGAATAATGATGGATCATCAATAATCCAGCAAATGGAAATAGTGTTGTATGGTAAACGGGTGGGAATATCCAATTCATACCAAACAGGTGGAGGGTTCATAAAGCCCTTTAAGAGGCCAGTCCAACAACTCTTCCAAACCATTTCAGTTTGTACAGGCATTTCAGTATGGAGGGAGTGGGGGGTGAAATGAGGGGCAAACAGAGAAAGGGAGAAAAGGAGGGGAGAATTATGGAATATTTTGAATGGCTGAAATCATTGCATGCTGTTGATACCAGCAAACTTGAGCCAGGAATTTAAAAATAAACTTCTGACGTGAAAACAAGATCTTAAAAAACGCCAGCAGCCCAGCCAGCTGGACTCTATATCCAATGCCAACTCTTCTTCGCCGACAGTTATACTGCCAGTTATAACTCCTGTGCACTTCAGCACATGCCATCTCTGTTCAGCGCAGGGATACTGCTGTGATGCCAAGTACATAGATTGGGTACTACTGTACCCCATTAGCTAGTACCCGACCCCCCATTCATTGTTTCTGAAAGGCGTGCAGGCCAGTCATTGACAAAGCAAAGAGCGCATGACAAGAGTGAGGATAATGACATCTCTGTAAAAGAGGATACACCTGAATAAAACACAGTGTGTGATTCCTCCAGCAGAGACAATATTCAGTGCTTGGTGCAGGCCTCATGCAGGTTTACAACCCAACGTGGTTTCATTCATGTCATGGAGCAGCCCTTCTGGAGACAGCATAAATATTCAATCCTTCTTATTACAGGAGTGCTCTTGGGACAGCTTTTTGCATGTTTTTAGGCCCCCATCTGAAACTTTAGACCTCTAGATCTTTAACCGCATTTCAGGAGTTGATCCAGGAGCCAGGTGGAACAGAAGGTTGAATTTCTAAGATATATATA
Source organism: Caretta caretta (assembly GCF_965140235.1). Lineage (NCBI taxonomy): Eukaryota > Metazoa > Chordata > Testudines > Cheloniidae > Caretta > Caretta caretta. The sequence continues at coordinate 6,088,254 of NC_134218.1, read as the reverse complement.
CAATTTTGACTGAAAAAGATTTTAAGAAAACAACCCTGATGAAAATATAGTACAGAGATTTGGAGAAAGGTCTGGATGAGTGGGTTTCTACATGGGAAAGAGGATATACATCTTCAATTTGTATAGCTCATACAAAAAAATTGTATAAATTATTGTAGAGATGGCATTTGACTCCAGTTAAGATCCATATTTTGGCTACTAGGGAGGTGCTCCATTGGAGGGGTTTCAGGTAAAGGAACATACTTGCATATATGGTGGTTATGTCCAAGAACCAGACGATTTTGGATGGAAATTATCAAAGGAATTCAACTTATGACAAAATGCCAACTTCCTAGAGATCCCCTGACCTGCTTACTTAACGGTCCAGTAAAAGGATCTGCATTTTAAACAGAACAATACATTTATTTATGTATTTATCTATTTATTATTGTTAGCAGCAAGACTTTGAATTGCACATTGTGTGACTTCTCCTCCTATGGTGTTGTGGTATAATAAAATATGGACAGTCCTTGTAATGGAAAAGCTTTCACCCCAAGTATGCACACAACAGAAGTGCCAAAAAGAGGACAGGTATTTAGAAATTTAGTCACCCTTTCAAGCATAATCAAAGGAGGAGGGCTTCCCAGCCAGCAAGCCAGAATCATTAGCCCGGCTCTTTGAATATTAACCTGATCCTGAATAAGTAATACACGATATAGTATGTTACATTTTTCATTGTAACTTTGCCTTAATGAAAAGGTTTTTTTTTAAAGAAAACCAATAAACTGGCGTCATTGGGGGCAGGACTCTGGACTGCTAGCTCCAAAGACAAAGGACTTTCCCTTAGGAGCTAAAGGATCGTCTCTGTTAACTGAGGGAGCATTAGAGTTTCCACCTTCTCTAGGCCAGTCACAGGCCACATACACTTGGGCAGGTCTGATCTTCTTCCTCCAGAGGGCAGTATAAAACATTACATACTTTGGCCCTGACCCTGGGGCTCTGCAGAGGTCACTATGTTAGCAGATCTTGGGTCCTCTACCAGTACATTCAATGATGCACCCGCTTTCTCTGCTGAACAAAGGGCTGAGGATTGTACCTCTCCAGTGCCGATGGACATGACTCCTATGTCCTGGTGGTGCCATCCATCTCAAAGGGTGTCCTATAGAACCCACTGCCCAAGAAGACATGAAAGGATTAACACCATTGCTGAGAAGCAAGGAAGGGGAACATTTCTCTTCCTAAACAGATCCATTTGAGAAGCACTCACTGTAAATATAATTTCCCCTGGGATCAGGCTAGCAGGAATATGTTCTCAGAGTCCAGTTCCTGAGCTTGGACCATCACGTCTCATGCCATTAAGGCCTGTAGAGGGCACTGTAGAGCAGCCCCACCCCAGGGAGAACTCAAGGCAGTGCAGCTGTTACGCAACGCCATAGGACTGTGTAACACATGCTAACTTGCAGAGCTCACCAGCTCTGCTGATGAGGCTGAGAAAGGGCAAGGACATGGCCCTACCTCCTCTGGCCTTTTTGGAGAGGCCAGTGGCTGCAGGAGCACAAGGACAGGAGTCCCCTTCCTTCTTGTACAACAGGACAGGGGCTGACCATAACCTGGCCCTTAAGGGCAGAAGAGAAGAGACACAAAGGATAGGTGGACAGGAGACAGAGAGAAGAGTTGGGGTGAGAGGGGATGTTCAGTGTATGCACAAGCAAGCAGGTTTAATCATTTAGGATAAAGTAGACGTAAAATCCCACCAGATGATTTGAAGTATGCTTTATCACTCCATATATTCTCAGTCTTTTGGAACTGCCTTCCCTGGTTCAGTCAGAGGAGTGGAGGAAGGCGCAGCAAGAATTTCATCTCCTTCTGTCTCCAGGCAATGCTTGTGCTTTCACAGGACAATGTAATCTGCAAGCAAATCCAGCTAAAATTAAACTTTATCATGAAATGTCTCAAGAAGACTGGATACGAATGCCGCTCTCTGGTTGGCTGCCAGTGAGGTTGTCTCTATGTGTATGTAGAAGTAATGACCTTTTCATTTTAATAACTTCCATTTTCTAATAACAAGTTGAATGCTCCAGGCAGCCAGCGCGTTTCTGGGGATTATTTGCTCTTCTTTCAATGGAAGTTGGGTGGCTTGAATAATCCCTTCATCATTTACCACACAAAGATCACACCGGGGGGAAGAGGTGGTGTTTTGAGGACTTAGCAGTTGGTGTCGTTAAAAAATAAATGTTTCTAGGGAGGACAGGGTGTTCACCACCCTCATCCACTGCAGCAGGAACATGTGGTTTAAAAGGCAGTGCAGATGATGCAATCTGTACACTGATTCAATGAATCCCCTTGGGGAAGGGAGAGAGACTTGAGTAAATTGGTTCTGTATCATCCAAGGAGAATCGAAGCCTTTGGGAGCTTTGGCAGATCTTTCTAAACCTCTTCCATCCCTCAGGGCCCAGAATTCTGTAGGCCTTGGCAGCAAAGCAATGCAAAGGTTTGTAAAATCAGAATGAGCTTCAGGACAGTAGGGTAGAGAATCACATCCATGCTGGGAGTTTTAAGGATGGAGATGCCCTGGCGGGACTGGTGCTGATCTCTCAACAAGAGACTGCTCATCTGTATTCAGACAGGAGACCGCTCTCTTACATGCTCCTTAGCACATGGCACAGAAAACAGAGGAATTCATTGATGGGAGAGAGTCGGTAGGAGACAGATCCTTGGCTTCCCTGAAACAGGTTTGCCAGCAGAGACTCATTGACTCTTTAACCTATTGTTTGTCATTATCATCATCATCCTAGCACAGCAGGAGCCTGGGTTTACTCTGTCCCCTTTCCAGGGGGAAGAGAAAAAAATTCTGTCTCTAGACACCAAATTACCACCCCGAAGGGCAGACATGGAGGGTGAGTGATGCCTGCTCCGCTCTCATGAAATGCTGGCAATTTATGACACTCAAAAGCCCTCAGCAAGCAAATGCCTTCTGGGCCGAGATGTCAGCAGCCCACCTGAGACAACCAAGGGACCATGCAACTTCAGTCCAGCTCCCCACAGGCGGTTCCTAGAGAAGAGAGAGCAACGAAGGCGGAAGCTGGTTGCCATGGTGATGCTGTGTAGCATCAACAATCGGCATCCACGCCAAGTACCACATTCATGGAACGGGTGCGCCTGCGTTTTACATCAGCGGCTCTTACAGACTCTGGGGAGGTGGGGATCCTCGATCTGCCGCTCCAACACACTGAGTGTGTGGGGGGGGCCTTTCCTTGTTTAAATTCCACCTGCCCAAGTGCCCATCCTTTCCTTTGTGGCTGCGGACTGCAGAGAGGAAGGGTTTTCACTGACTGTCTAAAAATAGAGCTCTGTGTATCTGACCAGCAAAGCAGCATCTGAATAGAGAATTCACCTGTGCAGCCCCTGAAGGATATGAGGCCCTTGCTGTGCTGAGCTGTGCTCCTAAGGAAGTCCTGTAATGCTCAGAAACAGGGAGGGATGATGGCTAGACATCTTCCACTGATGGATGGCTAGACTCCCTGGTGGGAGGGCTTATGCTGAAATGGACAAAGGATTTAAGGGGGAGGAAAATATTCCATGAGAAGGCTGTCCGGACAGTGCTGCCTGAAACCTGAAGAGTGAAATCCACAGCTATGTGGGGGCTGGGAAAAACCCCTAAAGATGCCAGCATCTGGTTAGGTGACCTAGATGATCCTGCTTTAATCTGCCATTGCTGTTAAAGAATCTATGGGTGGGGGGGGGGAGGAGTACAACATCTGTGTGTATGATCAATCCATGGATAAACGGATAAGCCCAAATTCAGCATAGCGGGAAGTGGGGGCTGTCAGGGAGCCAGCTCCCTGATTCTCAGTCTAGATCTGCACCACTCAGGAGCGCCATGTAAGTGGAGCAGCCTGGGGTCTGCTCTATATTACATTAGCTCGCAACAGTCCCCATATGCCAGCTGGGGCATAACCAGAGCATAGCATGTGCCAGATATGTCCCCTATATATGCCTACCGTGCTGGAGCTGCTGGGATGGTGGTGGCTCAGGAGGATGGCTATATTAGCTCTGTGCTGGCCAATGGCTTCCCCATGCTGGGGCAATTCTTAGCTGGCTGGATCCAGTTCCTTCCTGGTCTCTTTGTGTCTCAACAGAGAATCTGACCCATAGGATGACAGAAGCTGGGAACGCATGATGACACGGAGGGGCATAAAAGCTTTATTGGCATGCGTTTGTGATGGCTGCATGATAGAGCTCACCTCGGCTGAGCAGCAATCCCGGCTTCATACCACCCAGGCCATTGCATATTCCCTGCACCACTTGCTTTATAGAAAACTGTGGTCGATATCTCTTTAGGGAATGGGTTTTTAACAAATGCATTGGGTATGTTTCTCATACTCCTCTGCTTACAAAGTCAGCCACTAGGGAGGGAGAAAATAAAACCAGTGGATGTGAACACCTCAAAAAATGACCTAAAATAACTTTTTCAGATATTAAAATGTCACATTTTTAAATCGCTTGGGCCCTTCGAGGCCTAGAAGGAAATGCTGTGTGGTCTATTGGGAATCTTCCCTTGCCAGTGGTATAAAACTCCAGAGCCCAGAGAGCCAGGTGATATCAAGCCTTAAAATGACATGGGTGTAGGGCTGAATATTGCCCATCTTGAACCTCAGGCCAGCATATTTTTTTTCCAGGGAGTGCGGAGGAGAAAGTGGGAAAATTCACATGTGGGAGAAAGAAAGACCCCTTTTTTTTAGTAGCAGGTTGATTTTTTTAAGGCAGGGGTTTGGGATGTTAGACTAAATCCCAGGGAAAACAATGGGGATGGTGGCCGGAGTGCAAGTGAGGTGGTCAAAACTGTATGATGGATGAGTTGGGTTTGACAGATGGCTCCCTGATTTCCCCAGGGATGTGCAATTGACCAAATGACTATCTCTACTACAGCCCCCTTAAAACATAACCATAATACTCCTGTCTTGCAACTCCATTGACTCCCCCATCATTTCAAGATGCAATTCAAAATTGCCCTTCCAGCCTCTAGCCTCCCCACCTAATGGTGCTTGCCTCTGTCTTTCTCTCTATTCCCCACCCTGCTCCATTTGCTCATCTAGCACTGGCTAGTTTATCAGATACTCACAACTCTGTTGGTGTCAATTACCTTCTCCTCTGCAGCTTCTGCCATTCAGAGCAGACTTCCCATAGCAAAATAGAACAACTCTTCACCTATATTCAGATCTCCTCTGAAAATCTAATGCTTGTCTCCTTAATTTCTCGCTTCCTTTGCTATTATTATATTGCTACCTTATTCCTTAACTCCCTGAAGCCTTTTGAGATACACTTGATGTGAAAGAGGCCGTACAGAATAAAGTTGCACGGTACAATCGGATGCGGTATCAATCCAAGAAGCAGCCAACGCAGATGTTTCTATATCCAGTGCAATCTTTTTAATTCGAGGAGAGGAGGATAACAGAGAGATGTGAAAATTCATTTTGTTAGGGACATTCTTGAAGCACAGGGGAGCTGTGTGCATAACGCCCGATACTGCCAACGCAAGCTCCTCAGGTAACTCTTACCCCACACTCAGAAGAGGATAGAGTCCCCTCTTGATTCCTGAAGTAGGTCAAGTTGGAGAGAGAATGGGATATATCAGTGCAGTACTGCCTCAATGCTGTTTACAGCATGTTTGACATCTATCAGGATGGATTGTTTATACAACAGTAAATGTCCAGTACTATCAGGAAACTGCATTAGATTTTATTTGGCAGCTGTGCACATATGTGAGTTGGCAAAAGCCAAGGCTTTGTTTATGAATCCATGGGTGCTGAGTTAAAAGAACTCTGGCTGGACATATCTTCTAACCACTTCAACTGAAGACCTACTAAAGGAACGACCGGGTTAAAAAATAAGAATAAACTTTTAGGGCATTCAAAGGGAGATCACTACAACACTGATCTGTTAGAAGTACAGGTCAGTGAAATGGATGAGCCAAAATTCATCCCTGAGTAACACCTAGTAAAGCCAATGGTGTCACACTAGTGATTAATTTGATGCAATATATTTTCTATTCATCCAAATGTGTTAAAATTCTATCTGGTGACCACTGATCCTGCCAGAGGGCCAGATGAGTTAGTCAATATGGTCAGTGGTTTGCTGAGACGAGAGATGTCCTGAGAGCATCCTGCCTCTACAAGACCATTTGCGAGTTTGCCAAGAAGAACACAGTGCTTTTTTGATTAAAGATATGCTACAAGCAATTCCTGTCTCTGCATTTTCCTTTACAAAAGACTTAGAAAGGAAGGCTGGCTAAGGGAATAGACAGATCAAAGTTATGGCTGGCAAAATTATGAGCTAACTCTTCAGACCTAATTTACATAAAGCTTCCTTAGTTATAACTAGTCTTACTACTCAGCCTCATTATTATACTTAGCACTTGTATTCATCCATACAGCTCAAAGAACTTTACAAAGCTGACTACATATTATTATTCCCATTTTACAGATATTTGTACCTCAGATTCACTAAGTAACTTGACCAAGTCACACACTGAGCCACTGGATGAGTAAGGACCAGAACACAGGTTGCTGACTCCCAGTTCTAGAACACATTGTCTCTCTTAACTGCAGCCCCAAAACGAAAGGAACATCGAGTATATTGAAATCAAGTAGTTAGGTATGTAATTATCTTTATCTTCTTTACACGTACCTGTACTTATTTGCCTACGCAAATCAGACTCTTGCCCTCACTAAAGATACACAGGCAATTGCTGCAGGTGAAATTTAAACAAACCCTTTGAAAATTTGGCCCTGAAAGTAGACTTCTAGACTAGAACTGCAAACGCAAAATACATGTGGGATTCACAGAGCCACTCATGACCCCCTGAAAGGGGCAGTGAAAATGGCTGTGGTAAAAGCTTTGTGCTTTATATTACAATGACAGAGCATGCAATCACATTAATTAATTAAGGGGTCTGGAACACATGACTTATGAGGAGAGGCTGAGGGAACTGGGATTGTTTAGTCTGCAGAAGAGAAGAATGAGGGGGGATTTGATAGCTGCTTTCAACTACCTGAGAGGTGGTTCCAGAGAGGATGGTTCTAGACTATTCTCAGTGGTGGAAGAGGACAGGACAAGGAGTAATGGTCTCAAGTTGCAGTGGGGGAGGTTTAGGTTGGATATTAGGAAAAACTTTTTCACTAGGAGGGTGGTGAAACACTGGAATGCGTTGCCTAGGGAGGTGGTGGAATCTCCTTCCTTAGAAGTTTTTAAGGTCAGGCTTGACAAAGCCCTGGCTGGGATGATTTAATTGGGGATTGGTCCTGCTTTTGAGCAGGAGGTTGGACTAGATGACCTCCTGAGGTCCCTTCCAACCCTGATATTCTATGATTCTATGATTCTAATTCTGCATGCATATTCTGCAGGCCGCTATTCTGAATATCTATCCCATATTCTTCTGTCAAGGAGGACACATTTAAGACCATTTCAGTGCTCGAATGAGACAGCTTTCAGTGCAGGAACAACACAAATCTATGTAGACAACAGGTTTAACTCTTTAAGGGGTTTTGCTATTTTTTATATCTCACCTCTTTGTAGGATTATCTCAACTTCTGGTGTGGTGCATCTTACTGCTTATAGCTGTGCCTAAAGGCACATGTAGCCCTTAGATTAAGGTCCCATCCATAGGCCCCATGAAGTGTGGTTAATTGTTAATACCTTTTCCTGTGAAGTTTTCCATGAAGAGCACTTTGCAGCCTGCTTCTGATGTGCATAAACTGTGAAAAGTGTTCTTGTGACCCACCAGTTCCACAATTAAACAATGTTCCAGAAACAGTGTGAATTGGTGAACCTTGCAAAGATGTAGTGGCAACATAACCTCTCCAAAATCCTGTCCACTTCTATCTAGATGCCCCTCTTCAAATGGTTTTAGGATGCCCATTTGCTGCCAGTGTCCTGAAAATACACAGCAGGGCTGCCTTCCTCATGCTAACACTCTACTCACCTGATTAGACATTGGTAGCCCATAGCCTAGCAGCAGTGAAGGAGTCAACTGCTATAATATTCAATTATGCTTTGCACTCCGTTTTTGTGGTTTTGCAACATTACAGCTACATTTGGCAGACTAAGTCTATTAGTGTCTGTTGGTGTCATTTTCCTTAGAGGTATATTTTTCAGCTTGAAATGTTGGAAGCTGCTTTAATGAATAGGCCATTTCGAATTCTTCTGCTCTTGCATTTTTACACCATGTCTGCTTCTGCTTCCAGCGACGTGAAGATCTGCTTATTTTCAGGCCTATGGTTATTCCTGCTACGATCCCCCTGATACTAGAAGGGGTCTTGATAGAGCAGCCTTCAAATAAAGTAATAGAGCTAGAATGGCATTTGGGAAAGAAGGTTAAGGCTAATATTTATCCATAGGTGGCAGCAGCTCCCCACAGCGGGCTACAGCTGATTGACATTTGAGCGTATCTCGGAGCTGCTCTGTCTGAACTGTGGGAAATTTCAGAGACGTGGGGGTAGGTCCTCAGCTGGTGTGAATTGGCAGAGCGCCAGTCTCAGTGAGCTCCAAGTCAGACCAGCTGAAGATCCGCCCCAGATAGTTTTCCCCGCTGCTCAACTCCAGATACTTACCTGGAACGTGAACCAACTCACACCATTGTTTTTGCTTCTCAAACTCTAACATCAAACCTTTCCAATTCCTTCTACTGGGCATTTGGATTGTCTTTAGTTTTGACACCATAAGGCCTGACACCCCTTCTCCCTTCAAACTCATTATTATCCTCACAATGAGGTTCTCTTTCATTGGATGTTTCATTGATTATTTTTATGAATAAGACAAAAGACATATGGACAAAATCCTCCCTCGCGAAACTTACCTGAAGTCACTTGCAAGTGCAACGGCTCTGTGCTCCAAGTATGGTCCTATTTAGCATGAGGAAGAGGGGCAAAAAACTAGCTCTCTGGAGTAGAATCTGTGAAGTATAGTCATTGGAGGTTTCAGAGAGCAGTCGTGTTAGTCTGTATCAGCAAAAAGAACAGCAGTACTTGTGGCACCTTATAGACTAACCAATTTATTAGAGCATAAGCTTTTGTGGGCTACCGCCCACTTCATCAGATGCATAGAATGGAACATATAGTAAGAAGTTATATATATACATACAGAGAAGGTGGAAGTTGCCATACAAACTGTAAGAGGCTAATTAATTAAGATGAGCTACTGTCAGCAGGAGAAAAAAACTCTTGTAGTGATAATCAAGACAGCCCATTTAGACAGTTGACAAGAAGGTGTGAGGATACTTAACTTAGGGAAATAGATTCAATATGTGTAATGACCCAGCCACTCCCAGTCTCTATTCAAACCCAAGTTAATGGTATCTAGTTTGCATATTAATTCAAGCTCAGCAGTTTCTCATTGGAGTCTGTTTTTGAAGCTTTTCTGTTGCAAAATTGCCACCCTTAAATCTTTTACTGCGTGGCCAGAGAGGTTGAAGTGTTCTCCTACCGGTTTTTGAATGTTATGATTCCTGATGTCAGATTTGTGTCCATTTATTTTTTTGCGTAGAGACTGTCTGGTTTGGCCAATGTACATGGCAGAGGGGCATTGCTGGCACAGGATGGCATATATCACATTGGTAGATGTGCAGGTGAACGAGCCCCTGATGGCGTGGCTAATGTGATTAGGTCCTATGATGGTGTCACTTGAATAAATATGTGGACAGAGTTGGCATCGGGCTTTGTTGCAAGGATAGGTTCCTGGGTTAGTGTTTTTGTTGTGTGGTGTGTGGTTGCTGGTGAGTATTTGCTTCAGGTTGGGGGGCTGTCTGTAAGTGAGGACTAGTCTGTTTCCCAAGATCTGTGAGAGTGAGGGATCATTTTTCAGTATAGGTTACAGCCTTTCATTGAAAGGTACTAGTCAGAGTGTGAAAAGGTGACACAATTGGGCCTCTTGAGTTCACTAAGGCCCTGACTTGGTCCCATTGGGTTTAACAGTGCAGCATCAGGCCCTATAGCTTTAGCAGAGCAACTAACTATGAGTTTCCTCTGCACTGAAAGGTTAATCAATAGCCAGTGCTACCTCTTTCCCAGCCGCCTCTATTGCTCGGTGCTCTGGAGCAATCTGATTCCAACAGGACTGGCGGTACCTCAGCTGGGTCGGGAGGAGGAGCTAAGTTATCGTTGTTCTCTGTGTGGAACATTCCACTCCTGCTCCACCAGGGGGTGTCATCTCCTTAAAGGAAAAGCAGCAGCTTCTTTAGCTGACCTATTTTGAGTGGTAAAACCTTCAGGCAATGTCTGGGGGCTAGGGAGTGCTTTGGGCCATCAGGGTGCACATACACGCTGCCCCAGCCATTGTGGACCAGCACAACCTCCCCAGCTTTGGGTCCCAGGTGCACTACTCCCCTCCCTCCCCCCCAATTTTGCACCTGCACAAGGGTGAGCTGGGTGGAGACCTGGCTGAAAATGGACCCCATGAGGTTCATTTCCCTTCCTCCTATCACCTGTTTAGTACTAATAGGAGTGAGCTCTGCAGTACCATTCTCTGCATAGAGCACCGGGCTCCTGGAGACAGGGCAGCATCCTGGAACGAGCTGCATCTCAGGTCATCATGTGGCTGTTGGCTGGGCTACAGGCCCCTCATACTGCCCGTGGTACCCCTGGCCGTTGCCAGAAAAGAGCTGACACCATTCCAGTGTCCACTGAGCTCTCCTAAAAGGCAGTCTCTAGGAACAGAAGTAGTCATAGGAAATGCTCAAAGGGCCTCTTACTTCATGGCCCTGAAATCCACACTGCCCTGCAGCAGCTCAGGAAAAGGTCGTCCCTCAGGGAAGCACTGTCCCTCCCTGAAATCCCTGAGCCTTTTTGGGGGATGGCGCCTGGCCCCCTCGTCCTCCCACTCCCTCCCTGTGGGTCAGTGCAGAGAATACAGTGCTGCCAGCTCTTGGGATTTTGTTGCTGACCTCTCCATATTTAATGCATTATTTAAAGCGCTGGACCCAAGTGATTCCAATGGGACTCTCAGCTTGCTTTCTTCTCTTTTTTTTTTTTTTTTAAAGAAGAGTAAGTTTCTAGCCCTTGTGGTTGCAGAGGGACACTCAGAAAACATGGCCCAAATGCCTTTCAAAGGCTCAGAAACCAGAAGGGAAACAAAAAGAATCAATATAGTGAGGGGGTTTGTGTGTAAAGTCTCATGATGTTTAAGCTGCTCTCATGATTGGGAGGGGGCTGACTCATAATTTTTGAACATTTAAGGTCAGCAACAGTGAGCATCAGTGGGGTCATGCCCTTACATCCCCTTAGCCACCTATCCATCACCTTGGAGATCATGCCTGCCCCCCCGGGGAGCCGGGGGGGGGAACATGGAAGGGGGCCATCCCTGCACTCTCCACAGCATAGGTGGTGCAATTGTCCTTGGCCCCTTGCTCTGGGAACATGGGGAAGTGCAGATAAGATGCTCCCTGTGCACTCTTCCCCTTGCGCAATGGCACAGTGGTGACCATGGACAGTCTGGCCTCACAAGTTCACTGGACAAGTTTGGATAAATATCCTGGACTTCAGGAAAAAGCCTCTTATTTTGTTGCTGCTCTGTTTGGGCCACATTTCCAGGCACTGGCCTCCATTATTATGCGTGCAAACAGGCGCTTAGGCACCAACAGGACCCAAACTGGGAACGCACATAATCGTGTGCAGCAACTCTCTGAAGGCAATACGCTGGTTACAGAGAAGGGATAACGCTGCTACCAATGAAAAGGCCCATTGCTCTTTGGCACAGATGCTTTGTATTAGTTATTTCCTGGTCTAAGCTCAGACTCTAGGGTATACGAGCTGTTGGGAAATGTTGACTTCTTTAGTGGCCCTCCCAGCAGGTTGTGTTCATTGGGGAGAGGGAGGTGATTTTTCCATATGCTGCAAGAAACAATGCAACATGTCTGCAGTATTTCACCAGGCTATTGCACTGTCTTCCCAAAGGAATGATGTACAGGCCTATTGTTTCCTTTCCGAATGGAGTATTTACAACAGGCTGATAAAACGACATAAGTGCATATGAAAATGCTCCAAGTTTTCCAATGCCCACGCAGAAAGGAAAGATATGTTTTGAGCATTGCCAACATAAAGCATTCAAAAATCCTAAGATTGGCTTTAAAATCATGAGATCAAAGATATACATCTGTGGTTCTTTCTGTTTGCCTTACAGTTTCTGAGCTTTTAGGATGTGCTTGGGCATGTTCCCAAGCTTTTCTTTGCAACTGGAGGACTAGAACTTTTGTTTTGTTGTTGTTTTAATGAAAGCAGAGATTCTTACACAAGCTCATGACTCCAGGAGTTGGGGCTTTAAGAAAAGCACCAGGGGATGGATCACTTGATGATTACCTGTTCTGTTCATTCCCTCTGAAGTATCTGGGCATTGGCCACTGTTGGAAGACAGGATACTGGGCTAGATGGACCATTGGTCTGACCCAGTGTGGCCGTTCTTATGTGTTTTATGTTCTGTTGCCAGACTCATGATGATATTGCAAGAGTTGGCAACATTGTTTTGTAAGGAAGAGAGATTTTTGGATGTGCTTCATGTGTGCATGGAATGTAAGGTAGGAAGGGAGTTGTTTTTGTTACAGTTCATGTATGAGTCACACAAACCCAGCATATCAAACATGACATGGTAGCCGTGTATATTCTGTTTTCCACAGTAAGCTGCAGGCAGTGTGAAATGTCATGCTGGTGCTCGTGGAGCATCACTGTAAACTCATATTGCTGTCCCTAAGGTTGAAGTAGCCACAGTCGAGGAGATGTGGCAGGAGATTTTGACCCCACACATTGATGCAATTCTCCCTGTCACGCACCCTGGTTATGTGGCTTGTGCACTGATCAGAAATGATCTCCAGTTTCTAAATATTATGGGCCAGATTTTCCCCTGCACCTGAGCTCTGCTCATGGCACACAAGTGGAGAGAATGTTAGGGAGCTGCCTCTGGCTCTCTGATCCTGTGGACCAGTGCAGGCCCCAGTCCCAGTGTTAGTTAGAGCAGCCTATGCTGCTGCTGAAACATATGCCACAGGTGTATAGTCTATATAGGACCTTAGTCCAGTAAATGATCCGTGTAGGAGACCAGATCCTTTCCCTCCTCCAATATGCCCCAATGCCAGGATGGGTTTGGCTGGTGGAGAAGCCCACTCTACCAGCTTTATGCCAGTGGGAAGTTCCCTTTGACCAAGAGATTTCTCCACTTGCTGTCTGTGGCTAGTATCCAGCCCTGTTTTTTTTAAAATCACCAGTTTAACAACAAACAACTCCCTCCCACCAATTAACATAAAGAAACAACAGTCATAGTTCTTGTAGGCACTACACAAAAAACAAAGTTGGATGCTCTTATGATCCCCTAGCTCTGAAGCAGCCAGAGCCTAATCAAAACTATTTCCCGAGTTTTCCTGCAACCTAATCATTAGAAATGCTGGTACAAACACAAGGAAGTGGAGAGTTACTCCATTCTCAAGCACCCACACAGTTCAGTGGTTGTGTGTGCCTCTTGAGATGTAACTTTCCTGTTTGGCAAATAACAAGGTGTGCCAGATAGTAAAGGTAAAACTCAGAAGAGGAAATATATCCATTTGTAGACTTCTAAGAAGTTAGGAGTAAAGGAAATAGTACACTGTATTTTGAGTGGGGGGAGGGGAAACAGATAGTGTTCCTTTATAATTCATTTAGAGCTTTATTAATGTACGCCTTCACGTCCTGGTGACTATGACAGAGATCAGAGGCCAGCTGCTCCAATCAGCTCTGCAGAGTTGGTTTATTCCGATGTGTTTGCCAAGTACATTAAGTTGCATGAAAGGCTTTACCTCCCGAATATTCACAACACGAGTAGGGACAAAAGCCAGCTGCCAGATTCAGCATTGCCTTTCACACCCAATATGGAATTCGGAGACGGCCTGGGTGAAAAGCACAGCGCTGAATGAAAACAGCTGCAGGAGAAGAAGAGGCTCACGGTAGATAGGAATTGGCTGGGGTTTCTCTCTGATTCCCGACTTCTGTTCTGCATTTTAAATGCCTGAGTTTCACTCCTAGTAAACAGTAAAATTCCCTTTCTCCACCCCCAACACACTCAGCCTGCATAGAGAGGCCTTGTGGTGGTGTGATGCAGCTGGGAGTGGGGAGTATTGACCTGGAAGTGTTGCGGGAGAGTTTCACAGGGATTGGGGATGCATTGGGGATGGGAAACTTCCCTTGAGGGAAGATACCTGAGCCTGTAACCTGAGCCAGGAGGGGGGTTGGGGCCAGGTGACACCTTCTGCTCCCGGAAACTGGACAAAGGCTGGAGGAGGAGCTGAGAGGAGGCTGGGTGAGATGGCTGGAGGGGGTTTCAGTTTTGGAGTTGCCTGGGGAAGAGGAGGGAGCCTCAGGGCTGGGGTCTAAGCTCCCTGCCCCCCTAGAGGGACCTGACTGAGGGGTCCTGTCTGTGCCTACAAGCTCTGGTTTGGACTGTGTTCCTGTTGTCTCTAATAAACCTTCTGTTCTACTGTCTGGCTGAGAGTCACGGTGAATTGCAGGAAGTGGGGGTGCAGGGCCCTGACTCCCCCTCACGCTGTGACAGGTGGGAAGCTGCATGGGGTTCTCACCCCCAATCCCACTAGCCATCTATTACTGCTACTCTAGTCCCTCATCTGGAAGTGCCCACAATGACTCTCCCACTAGGGCCGTGTAATGGAGGACCCACTGGCTTTCCCATACCTCTCCCACAACCTGCCTCCGAGCCCTCTTTATCCCCCCTATTCAGAGACCTGCTCTACAGTGTGCAAGTGTGTGGCGCTCCCCTGTTTACCAGAACTGCAGACACCCACTCCCCAAGCAGCAAAACCATGGCCGTTCCACGAGCTTGAGGCCTCTGCTGCATGAATTTCACCACAAGTGACTCTTTCTGAGACTGAAGTAATGTAATCCCAGGACACACTGCCTTTTTATAGGTACTGGCTTGACTTGTACATGTGTATATGTGATGCAGAAAAACAAAACATAACTGGCTAAAAATACATTTGCATCTAAAGCTACCAAAGGATTATTTAAACAGTCATGTGTTTAGCATTTCTATATTCAAAGTCCATTACAGTATTTAACTAATCCCTCACAACATCCCTGGAAGATAGGTCAGTTTTATTATCCCTATTTAATTGATGGGTAAACTGAGGCCAGAGTAGAATTCAGGACTTTCTAATTCCTAATCCCTTGCTGATTCTGCCAGACCTCGCACGGAAAATATGAAAAAGACCCAAATTCATGTATTGTCACTGACTTCTAGGCAGATTTCAATGAGGAGTTTTGCTTAAAAATCAATGACAGGATATGTCCCCTAGAAAGTGTCATTTAAAAATAATTAGTGTGCTGCATACAGAGAGATGACAAAGTGAAAGATTGCTTCTTTTGTTACTGATATTGCAGTTCGATCCACACAGGTGAGCCCATGAAGAGAAGAGTGCAAAATCTGGGCCTTTAAGCACAACTTGTGCTGTTTTGTTGAATTTACCCAGATGTTATTATGATGGACTGAATCTTTGTTTCAAAGGGAGTTTAAATTGCCAGAGAAAGGTCCTTTGCTTTCTTTTTGCCCAGGAACATCCTGTACTATGCTTCAATCAGTTCTTCACTCTTGGCTCAACAACACTAAAGTGAGAAAGAAATATATACCTAATCCCAGATGCTTCCTTCACTTTTGTAAGAAAGAGTTGATGGGCATTCATATCTTGCTGTCTTTCCATAACCCAAAGTCCCACCGAATGGGAATATTCTGTGAGGGCTGCAGGATCAGAGACTTGAAATAAGCAATTTCATAGAATCATAGAATCATAGAATATCAGGGTTGGAAGGGACCTCAGAGGTCATCTAGTCCAACCCCCTGCTCAAAGCAGGACCAATCCCCAATTTTTGCCCCAGATCCCTAAATGGCCCCCTCAAGGATTGAACTCACAACCCTGGGTTTAGCAGGCCAATGCTCAAACCACTGAGCTAGCAATTGCTTTGCTGTGTTGATTTACGTCATAGTATGGAATTGCATTTATGCTTTACTGTATATGGACTCGAACCTGCAAATGCTGAAGAACATTCATAACTTAACTACGTGAGTAGTCCCACTTACAGCTATGGAACTAGTCACCTGAGTAAAGTTATGTAGTGGCTTGAGTGCATATAACATAAGTGTGGACTAGTGGATAAGGAACCAGACTGGCAGCCCTGTTCAGGTCTTGGGTCACCATCAGCCATAGCCTTCCTGTGTAACCTCAGGCCTGTCACTCAGTTCCACATCTGTACAACAGAGATGATAGCCTCCTACCTCAAAGGGATGTTGTGGGAATAAAATCCATTAATGATTCTGAGGTCCTCAGATACTATGGTGATAAGGGGTCATATAGGAGATTACATTGACCAAAGCGTTTGTAGGATTGAGGCATATGCTCCCAATCCTGCAGGGAGATCTGGGCAGGTGAACCCCTAAACTCATTGCAAGGACCTCAATTTCCCCTTTCTAATCCTTACATTTTGTATTAATTTATTTACATGGATGAGTGTAAAAGCCAGAACAAAACAAAATATTACATTTCTAATTACATTAATAAACCGAAAAGAACAGGAGTACTTGTGGGACCTTAGAGAGAAACAAATTTGTTCAGACTAACAGCTGCTACTCTGAAACCTACCATTAATAAACCAGATTCATCCCTGGGTGTAACACCCTTCACTTAAGCAGAGTTGCATCCAGGGTGATTTCCCCCTATTAATTTAATCATTATTATAATTGACTCCCGGGGTAGGGGCATGGCTGTCTGCAAAATGTTGCCTGTTTTTTTTCCAACAGGAGGCAGGTTTTGATCCGCAAGGTGACCCCCTCCGAATCATTTCACTCCCTTTTCCTGCTTGCTCCAGCAGTGTGAACTCGGGATTTGCAATGTGCACAAGCCACCGAACAACACCGAGAGTTTGTGCAATAGACCGTGGGGCTGACACGTTCCGATCCCAGCGCCGACAAGACGTCCCAGCAGCCTCTAAACCCAGGGGGCCCTTACCCCCAAGTTAGGGGGTGGAAACCTCCTGGCTCCCTCCCTCCCTTCTCCCCTCCCATTGGGGGCGTTCCCAGCGCGTACACAAGCGGTGACGAGCCCCGGGCTCCGGGCTATATAAACCCTTGCTGCGGCCACGCTGCCTCTGAAATCCCTGAGACCCTGGCCGTGTTTTGTGGACGTGGAGTGCACTCCCAGTATCTCCTTTGCAAATGGGTTCTGTAGCCTAGCGTTTACTCCCCTGAGCCTCGCCACCTGTGATCGCAAGCCGTGAGGGCGCTGCTGGGAGCAGCGCTGAAAAGAAACAAGGTAAAACAACAGCAAACCCCCCCCCCCCCAAAAAAAAAAAAAAAAAAAAACCAGTCGGGCTGGGGCTTCCGAGAGTAGCTGCGCGAAGGGAAAACTTTGAGCAAGTGGTCGGTGGGGTGAACTAGGGACGCCTCCAAGAGGGGTGGCGGGTGACTGTAGATCAAGCGATCTGTGCGACTGCCGCTTTGTTAAACCGAGTATTGTGTTGATGTGGGGAAGGGCTGACTGCTGTGTTTTCTCCGCTTCCAGACACCCTGCCAAGCCTTGCTTGCTGGCCCCCGATCTCCCTTTTAAAGACTCTGCTAAGTGCGCTCCCCTCATTTGGAGGGATTTCTGCCCCCCCCCCCCGCGGTCCCTTTTGCTCTGCGTTGTAACGAAAGACGCCATCTCCCTCGGTGAAACTGTCCCAGGATTGACAGGGCCTTTTCAGCTACCCCCTTACAGACCGTCTAGGTGCGGGGCAAGGGGCTGTGGGTGAAGATTTTACGCTAAAGGGGGGGGGGGAGGGTTCCCCGTGACTCCCCGAAACAGGAGCGAAGTGGGCTTCCGGTGGCTTTGTCTGTTGCATTGTAAGTGACAAGGATGGAGTTTACTTGTTACTAGTATCTGGGTCGGGGCCCGTGTCCCGACGTTCCGGGGCCCGTGTTCCGGGGCCCGTGTCCCGACGTTCCATGGCTCACCTGGGCTGGCACCAGTGGGTCAGAACTGCGGGCACCCTAGGGAGAATTGCCCTGAGTTCGTTCGGGATGTTGGCAACTGTTTCCTTTCCGGAGAGGACGCTTAAACACCCCACCCCCCAAGTGCAGGGTCTGCTGATCTGTCTTTGTCTTGTGGTTTCCCTCGCACACGACTAGGGAATCTTTCAACCCAAACCAGTTGCTGTGCAGCCTCCGGACACCGCTTTGCTCTGGTGGTGTTACCGCAGCTCCCCTTGGCAGACCGTAGAGCTGAGAGGGGGCATTGCTCCCCTGCTCGGTGCATGGCTTTGTTATCCTGGATTGTGTGGCCCCAAGCACATGCTTGCTTTGCTGGTGCCTAGAGTCGGTCCTGATCCTAGGATATGAGACTGAACATCCGGACACCCCTCCACCCCCCGAATCCTTGACATGCTTTTCCCCTCTACCGCTCCCTCCCCTCCCCCCCCAACAAGACTTGAGACGTGCTGAGCAAGCTGGTGGAATCAAGATCATGCCTGTAGCGAAGTACAGGACTAGAAGCGAGGCTAGGGGGATGGGATGGGGCTCTCTGTGGGTTGCTGCGAGCCAGTTCAGTCTGGTTTTTTCAGCTTGTGTGTTCTAGCGGAGTTCCCCACCCTCAGTTGCAGGCAAGTAAAGAATTCTCTAAAAGGGAGAGGAGAGACAAAAGACATGGCCACTTCCTCCCACCCTGTAAATCAAGCAACATGTTTTAATGATTTCCCTTCAGTTTACATAATCCTAGTCTCTGACTCCCTGCCCCCCACAACCCACACAGCTTTCTAAAAATGTTAGACACCCCACATGTGTAGTAGAGGCTTATATGCCAGTTAATATGCAGCTATTACCCTTTCCATCAAACCAGAGGAATTTCAGTCATTCTTGATCACAGAATGAAAGTGAATTCTGATGAGGCACTTACTGTCCATAGCCTGGTGCACTGGATACACCAGAGAAAATCAATCCCATCTGTCCGCAGAACTGCTTTCATGCAGCAACATGCCTGAATGCTGATAACTTTATTAAGTGTGTTTTATAAGCTTGCAATAGAGATTCTTTATTGGTTCACATACCATCTTCTTAAATTATTGTGAAATAAACTGATAGAAAATATCAAGCTGATGTACCGCCCACAGTTTGGGAAGCACTGTTTTGAGTGGAGTGACTAAAAGCAGAAACTACCTTTTCAAACACTAGAGATTAAGGACAAGTTCTAAGCACATGTGCTCCTGCCACAGAAATGCCTATATGAGAAATAAATCTGTCAGTATGTTACTCTGCCCATCAGAGGCTTGAGTGTGGCTTTACACTATAAGAATTTAGCAGACAAGGACAAACCAAAATAGTTTTTTTTCTCTCTCAATAAACTCTGACCTGAAGACCCTGCACCTTCATCATATTATGGGTGTTGCTTAAAATGTGGGACATGAAGTGACCTGCATCTGGCTGAAATTAGGATGTGATTTGTTTTTAATGGAGTCTATTAAAAGCAGAATAGGAAATAAAATAAACTTTAACCTCCAATTTGAGGCAGCACCCTTCATTGGCAGTTGAGGTTCCGGTTGGTTCTTTCATACTGGTCATGTTCGTACATCTGGTTTTGCTTTTTTCAAAATTGAGATTGGCATAAATCTGCCTTTTCACATGTGGTGAGTAAATGGTGAAGAATGTGAAAAGCCATTTGCCCATACACCTGTAGTGATCAGGTGAGTTGTTTGCTACACAAATGAGCTCTCTTCTCATCCCCTTTCAGCATCCTAAGATGCTGAGAGAGAGCACGAACATGGGTCTTCCAAATCCCAGGTTAAATTACCTGTTCTGCCACAGGTCTCCTAGGTGACCCTGGGCAAGTCACTTCATCTGTGCTTCCGTTCGCCATCTGTATATAGGGGATAACACTTCCTTTTTCACAGAGATGATGTGAGGACAAACACACTGAAGGCCATGAGGTGTTTAGATACTATGTTAAGGTGAGGGACGTGGAAATACAAAGATATGTATTTAGTAGCAAGATGGAGCATGACCCGTTTTATATAATACACAGCTACCATTTCAGTAATCTCTTGCTTTAGTAGCTGAAGGTCAAAATTAAGCCCTGCCCCTCAATTCATTCTTCCCTCCATTGAAAGGTGGTGGATTATAGAGATTCAGCTTGGTTGGGAATAGTTGGTCCTTGTCAGTGGTCCTGTTTGTTAGGACATGAGGTCTCTCCCAAGGCTCCCTGCTTCTGTAGCTCTATTGCCATGAAGAGTACTAAATTCCTCAGAGCTGTTACTAGGCCAGACCAACTTACTAGTTCATAACCTGTCCCTCATGTCTGCTCCTCTTCTGTATTCTACATGCTCACTTCAACATTAGATAACAAATGAGGAGTACTAGTGCCACCTTAGAGACTAACAAATTTATTTGGGCATAAGCTTTCGTGGGCTAAAACCCACTTCATCAGATGCATGGAGTGGAAAATAGAGTGGGAAGATATATGTAACAGTACATGAGAAGATGGGAGTTGCTTTACCAAGTTGGTGGCAGGGGTCCAAGACAATTCAATTAAAGTGGGCTATTATCAACAGGACGAAAAATCATTTTAATGGTAATCAGGGTGGCTCATTTCAAGCAGTTGACAAGAAGGTGTGACTAACAGTAGGGGAAAATTAGTTCTTGTAGTGACTCATCCACTCCCAGTCTTTATTCAGGCCTAATCTGATGGTGTCTAGTTTGCAGAACTGGAATTTAATTTGCAGTTTCTCATTGGAGTCTGTTCTGAAGATTTTTTTGTTGAAGCATTGCCACTTTTAAGTCTGATTGTCCAGGGAGGTTGAGGTGTTCACCAACTTGTTTTTGAATGTTCTAATTCTTGACATCTGATATGTGTCCATTTATTCTTTTGCATAAAGACTGTTTGGTTTGGCCAATGTACATGGCAGAGGGGCATTGCTGGCACAGGATGGCATATATCACATTGGTGGATGTGCAAGTGAACGAGTCCCTGATGGTGTAGCTGATGTCCCTTGAATAGATATGCAGACAGAGCTTGATTGTTGCAAGGGATAGGTTCCTGGGTTAGTGTTTTTGTTGTGTGGTTGCTGGTGAGTATTTGCTTCAGGTTGGGGGGCTGTCTGTAAGCAAGGACTGGCCTGTCTCCCCAGATCAGTGAGTGAGGGATTGTCCTTCAGGATAGTTCGTAGATCCTTGATGTTTTTGTTTTTGCTGATAAAGACTAACAGGGCTAACACTCTGAACCCTGTTCGCCCTGTGCGTCCCCAGTAATCTGCAGCAGCAGGGGATGGCTGTGAAGGGGCATATGCTAAACCAGTGATACTCAGACTGAGTCTTGAGATCTGCGAGCAGCTCTTTAACGTGTCTCCTGTGGCTTTGCAGCACATGATATTAAAGCACTGTGTGATTGGTAAATAATTAAATTGGGACGCTTTACTGTGCTAACCAATTATAGGGACAAACTAATACTTGGTCGGTCCTTTTTTTTTTTTTTGCTGTGAGAATAATACATAGCACCAAATATTTTCCATGTCCTACTGTTTTTAAATATGAAATTATAGTAAATTAAACAATGAATTCACACTCCTGTGGCTCTTTTGGCTAATGCTTCTTGCTAATTTGGCTCCTGAACCACTGAGGTCTGAGTATCACTGTCCTAAACGCACCTTGTTTCCTGGGTCTGACAGCACGTCTGTCCCATAAGTCGCAGCACAGGTGTGATCTGCCTTGTGGGATGTTTCCCACAGGAAGTGTTATGGATTCAGATTTAAATTCCAGTGTGTTAATGTATCTGGAGAAGTTTCTTGGGTCAACTGTACTTCCCTGGATTGGTTTTCTTAACGAATCATTTTGTAAATGTTTCATAGTAACCAATTATTATCTGTGCTAAGACTAGCGTGAAGTTAGTGTTTTCACTGAATCATACTGCAGTTAGGTGCTGTGGCTACAGGCTTGTCACATGCAAACAAATAACTGTTTGTTAAACCGAAAAGTGAACAGACAGTGTGTTGGCCAAAGGAAGGAGAGTCTTGTACTCTGCCTGGAAGACTAATGAACTCTACCTCTGGCTTGCCTGAACAGTGGGGGCTTCCACAGTGGGGGACCATCTGGGAACATTTTGCCTCCAGGTCTCCATGTCTGGGGACTGCATCTTAGCAGCCATGACGGCAAATAGGAAGCGGTAGTTCCTTAGGTAGCCAGATTGAAAAACTCCTTGACTTTTGCCTGGAAACAGACCGATGCTAGATTAGTGTGTGAAGAAGAGGTGTAATGTGACTGTGCAGAAACGCTCCATTAAGCCAGTGGGCTGTGGCTTACAAGTGACACTGTTGCAGTGGCCTGGTTTGCCAGATGTTTCCCTTCCAAAGTGCACATCTGGAAGGAAAGGCTGCCACACCCTAGCTAACTTTGGATGGCAGCTTTGTCTTTTCTAAGTAGCACTCATCAGCACGTACAGGATGTTTTGATAACTACCCAATGCTCTTTGAGGGCCATGGTCTGCCTTCGGCTCTAACTTTCTGCCACTCTCTAGAGCTGGCTGGAGCTTTGATCAAAAAACTTCTTTTCCCCAGCCAGCTGTACTTTACTCTCAGGTCAGCAGAAGTCTGATGTCAGCAGTGCTGACATTGTGTCCAGAGTATGTGCCTGTAGTCCAGCTACATTAATACTTTCACACCCTGTTTTTCACGGCTAATGGTGAATAATAGCCTATATTAAGAGGTGCTGCTTATAATTAGCTGACTGTTCTGTTTACAGGAAGGAGTAAACTGTCATTTTGAAGATGGTGCAGAGAACTCTGAGTGATTGAAGTAAATGGGCATGTTTGTTTCCTTCATTATTTCTACTTATGATATCCTGGCTGTGTATGTCGGATGAGGAAGAGCAGTGGAAACTGAGCACCATAAATTATTTTTTTAATAAAGTAGCCCCTCCAGGTTACAACAGGGAGTGGAAGCCCCACTATGCTGGATGCTGCACATGTCCCTGCCTCAGAGAGCTTGCAATGTAAATAAATGGGATAAAGGAAATACTGTCCCCATTTTACAGATGAGAAATTGAGGCACAGTGACTCACCTGAGGTTACCCAGAAGTCTGTGGTAGAGCTAGAAACTGAACCAAGATCCCATGAGTCCGGTTCCAATGCTTTATCTCTGTACCATTGTGTGGGGTGTACTGATTTGGAAGGATGGGAGTGATTTCAAGTGAGCCATTTTTCCTGCGTTTATTTCTGTAAGTGTTTGTAAACACATCTACTTGGCTGAGGAGACAGACATACACCATACTGCCATCTGTTCTGTATGAAATTTGTCTGGGTGGTGACTGCTCTGGAGATGTGACTGTAGCTTGCTTTCACAGGTTGTCCAAACATTAAATATATTGTAGCATTTTTTTAAAAACATGATTATTGGAAAGTCCTATCCACTAATTTGTAGGGGTGAGAACTATCAACAAGTAATTTATCCATGAGCTTTGTCCTTCTGTTAAAGGACATCTTGTGTAGGGTAATTTCTTCACATGTTAGAAGTTTGTAGTCTGCAGATGTCCACTGTTAGAGCAGTGATGTCTAACTGTGATGTGCTATGAGTCACATAGTGTCTAGTTGAATGAGTGCACAAGCATTTCTGCTTCTAATATACAAAGCATAGGGATGAAAACAAAACAGATCATGACACCATTGTTGTGTTCCTCAACCTCCCTCTTGTGTCATTCACACATACTTCATTAGCTCTTCAGGGCAAGGGGCCAGGACTTCCTGTGTGTGTGTGATCACCCCTAGTTCCAGTGTCTGTGTTCCTAGTAATGGTAATATGTACTAGCAAGGATGGTCTCATTTTGAATGGAAAAGTTGTGCTCATGATGGTTCCTCCTGTGACTTATTGAAGAGCTTCTGTTTAAGACTATACTTCAGTAGCTAAAAGTATTAGTCCATGGTGATATGGGCTATAGGTATGTACTGCATACAGAGGAAAACAATTACCCTTAATACAATCTGAAGACCCAAGAAAGCAGAACATCAACAGTGAATTCTAACTAGCACGCTGTCAGAAATGTTGCAAGATAAACTTACTCAAATCCTGTATGTACATTAGGAATTTAAGTGACAGTTGAGATCCTGAATCTATTGCAGTAATCAAGGAACAGCCTGAATCATCTTAGAGACTAACCAATTTATTTGAGCTGTAGCTCACGAAAGCTTATGTTCAAATAAATTGGTTGGTCTTTAAGGTGCCACAAGTACTCCTTTTCTTTTTGCAAATACAGACTAACATGGCTGTTACTCTGAAACCAGCCTGAATGATGTCTCATATAGCATGCGGGTTTATTTTTTCTTATTTCCTCCTTGTTTGCATGTTGGGTTATCCCATGGTTTAGGCTTCTTGAGGATGGTAATAGAAGGTACTTTGAGTCTTGTGTCACATTTGTTTGCTCTCTGCAGGTATGCGCGGTTGCCAGCTTTCACATGGTAAATAAGCACCCTGACTTTCACAATAAGCCAAAAATCAAGCTAATCCCATTTCAAAACAAGGCCAAACCAAGCCACTCCTTATAAACCCCAACACTGTGACTAGATCTCCCCCCTCGCCCTCCCCTCCAGTGTGCAGTCTGGGACAGTGGTGGGCCTGCTGTGCAGCCCTGACTCTCTTCCTGCCTTGCCCCTGCTTGCTGGGAGCCAATCAAAAATAAATAAATGAAGCAACAAGCTAAGCCAAAAACTAGCCAACAAGCAACTCATAAGCCAAAAACAAGCCCAATTTCCGCACTTTTTTTTTGTGTGGGTTTGGCATGTCTGGTATGTGGTCATGGACACTCCCCATATTCTGAAGGCTCACTCCTTTGTCTTGCAGGGTTGATATCTGTACAAGAACTAAGATCAAGTAACATGGCAGCAATCCCATCAAGCGGCTCACTTGTGGCAACCCATGACTACTACAGAAGTAAGAACTGCTACGCTGTCCTTTAATGGGTGCAAAATGGAGTGCTCACAAACCGGACTGCAGACATTTGTGTTGGTGGGTGGGGAATAGAGCTATCTAGTTCAAACCTTTTTCTGTGGAGTGGGTCTTGCGAAGATAAGTCGCTGAACTCTCCTCTTATCTTGGTTGAAGTTTGTAATGCCCATGTAGAACTGCGCAAAAACAGTCAAGTTTGCTTTCCAACCACAGTGTATTTATAGACTCCTTGGAAATGCAAGTTAAAGAGGACCCTAAAGGAGTTGGGTGCTCATCCCTCACTGAATTTCAATGAGATTTGAGCATCTGAACTCCCTGAAATGCCAGCTTGAAAGATCTGTGCGTCAGATAAAATCTCCTATTCTTGCTTACTGTATGCCTATGCTAAAGCCATCGGCTTCTGCATCCTTTCTCAATACATAGCAAATGTACCATTTCTCTTGATTGTTTCTTTCAAAGAATCACCGACAGAACTCCTTATAGGACCCGAAGTGTGGATTAATTTAGAAGTAGCCACCAGTGGCTATGTCATGGCATTCATGAAATAAACATGATCCATCCAAGCGCTAAACAGACACCTTTTTGTTCATGCAAAAAAATGCCTGACACTGCAGCATTTTTGTTGAAAAGAGGCTAAGAGCCAAGAATGGGGGTGAGTCTTATTTACTCAGCAGGGAGATAACAAGCCACACTCCCTTAACTGTGCCAGGATCCTCTGTACTCAACCATATGACCTACCATACAAACAAAGGAACAATAAAAATGCGTGGTTTAAGGGCTATTTTCCTCTTCTTGAAAGTGGCTGCCTCTAGAGTTACCTTAAAGCTCCTGGGAGCAGTAGGGTGGGGGGTGACTAGCTAAACACTGTGTAAAGTAAGCACTTCTGCAAAAGACAAAGTAAATAGAAAAGTACAGCCTGCCCACATGAGCCTATAGTACAGGGCCAGATCCTCAGGTGGTCTGAGCTACCATAGCTCCACTGCCCATAAAGCTTTACCAAACAGCACCAGCTGAGGATTAAGAACATGAGACCAGCCATGCTGGGTCAGACCAAAGGTCCATCTAGCCCAGTATCCTGTCGTCCAACGTGGCCAGTGCCAGGTGCTCCAGAGGGAATGAACAGGTAATCATCAAATGATCCATTCCCAGCTTCTGGCAAACAGAGGCTAGGGACACCATCCCTGCCCATCCTGGCCTAAGTTCCCTGTAAGCCACATGGCCATGCAGCAGCCTAGGCGCTTAGGGAACCCAACCAGGGACCTGCTGGGGGAGGGGCACCCCTTCCCCCAGCCCCAACTCACCCTGCAGCCTGGCCCCAGCCACAGCCAGATCAGGGCCAGGGCAGCATGGCTAGAGTGGCCTGGACCCAGGTGTGGCCAGGGCCAGCCCAAGGTGCAGGCCTGCTGTGAGAGCTCCTGCAGCAGGCCAGAGCTCCTGCAGCAGGGACAGGCGCCTCTTCTCCCCACCCCCACCCAGGTGCTGCTGTGGGGAGATAGCGCTGGGGGAGTCCTCTCTCTCCCCACAGTAGCCCTGGACCGTCCTGCACTCCAAACCCCTCTGCCCCAGCCCTGAGCCCCCTCTCACAAGAGCCCCACCCCCACCACATGCATTTTGTTATGTGCACCAATATGACGGTGATGTGTGACACATCACCTCCATATTGGTGCACATAACAAAATTCATTCCGCACATGGGTGGTAAAAATGAGAGGGAACACTGATCCTGGAGAATAGGTCCATCAATGGCTATTAGCCATGAATTTATCTGGTTCTCATTTGAACCCTGGTGTAGTCTTGGCCTTCACAACATCCTCTGGCAAGGAGTTCCACAGGTTGACTCTGCATTGTGCAAAAAAAACTTCCTTTTTTTGTTTAAACCTACTGCCTATTAACTTCATTTGGTGGCCTCTAGTTCTTGTGTTATGAGAGGAAGTAGATAACACTTCCTTATTTACTTTCTCGACACCAGTCATGATTGTATAGACCTCTATCATATCCCCCCTTAGTTGTATATTTTCCAAGCTAAAAAATCCCAGTCTTAATCATTTCTCCTCAGATGGAAGCCATTCCATTCCCCCTAATCATTTTTTCTTGTCCTTTCCTGAAACTTTTCCAATTCCAGTGTACCTCGTGGTCTTCTCCCCACACTCCTGTTAGAGATGCAGGATGGAGAAGGGGAAATTGTCTCATAAAGCACCCTCTATGTTCAGATCGTTGTTGCTCTCCAGCAAGCTCCTTTTGCCCAAGTGGCAACTGCTGTGACTTACCCTACGTCAGGCAAGTTCCTCCCATGCAGAAATGTCTATGCTATGGCAGCTGTAGTGCCGTAGGGTAGATGCTTCCCGCATTGGTTGACAGGAAAAACCCTTCCATGTAGGTAATGCCTCTCCGGGGCAGTAGCTCGGGTGATGGAAGAATCCATCCATTGACCTAGCTGTGTCTGTACTGGGGATTAGGTTGACCTAACCACGGTGCTCAGGGGGCAACATTTCTCACAGCTCTGAGCAAACTTAGCTGGGTCAACCTAAATTTTAGGCATAGATAAGGTCTCTGTCTCTCCCACACTAGAAGGGGAGACTCCCAATGTGCATCAAACCAAAACCTTCCCCCACCCTCCATGACCGAGAATCCTACACAAGGATTACAGCGATCTTGCAAGAAAGTGAGCATGGGTTAAGCTTGGTTACTTGTCTCCACTTGCTGAGTGAGAGTTACAAACCATTTGGAAAATTTGTTATGGAAGGTTATGTCCACGTAGCACCACCTTTGTTCCAACCTGTGGCATTAACCTGCTGCTGCTTGTAATTATCTAGTTTGCTGAGAAACCTGTTTGAGGTTATTCTTTGTCCTTTGGGTGTGAGAGAATCTATTCTTAAAACACCATGCCAGGAAATCTCGTAAAGGAGCACTTAAAAATATCTCCAAATGTGTGATGGCAGATTAACATGTCCTTCAGACATGCTTTTACTGTCTAGGGTGGATGCCATTAAAAGACTGGCACATACCAGCTGATCCTCAGAACAGGAAATTAGCTGGTATGGAAACTGGTACCTGAGCCTAAGAAGCAGTAATGTGGCAGATACTTTATCATTAATGGCAAACCATGTACTAACTGCAGTGAGGATGTTCATTACAGCAGTAGATCTAATGTTGGCAGAGGGGAATGTTGGTCTGATGGGATGCAATCTCATTCGCAGGGCGTCTGGGTTCCACTTCCAGCAACAGCTCCTGTGGAAGTGCTGAATACTCTGGGGAGGTTATTCCTCACCATCCAGGTAAGCACCTCTCCTACAGCCTGGACTCTCTCTGCCCCAGCCCCCTACAGAGGGGAACTCTTGTGCTCAAAACACGCTGTTTTAATACAAAACTAGCTACCTTCTCCATAGCTCTTCAGAGCATCAGTGTAGCTTCAAAAACATTCTCAGTGCTAACTAAGTACATTATCCATGGGTTATAATGGCAGAAAAATCCCTATAGAGACTCTGCATAGAAGAGAACTGAATTTGTAGTAGCTGGCTTCTACTCCTTCGTGAGGCACCACTGCAGAGTGCCAGCTTCTTAATTTGCCCTCTTGCTTGCATGTGTAGCAAGACCACCATGGTAATCAGGGAAGTACCTATTTCTGCTGTACCTCCTCCTAATCAAGCTGCCTGTACCTAGCTGTCCTATTTCATAAGTATGTTTGCTTTTCAGGTCTTCCTAAGTCTGACCCCGGTCACTGGTGGGCTAGCTTCTTCTTTGGAAAGCCAACCCATCCTGTCATGACAACTGTGTCGGAATCCCCAGAGAAGTAAGTGGTCATTCGTTTTAGCTCACTCGGAATATGGTAATGGAGATAAACTAAGAAGCTTGAAGGGTGGCTTGGAATGGCGAGGACAAGGGAGGACTGTTGTGGAGGAATGCAAACTGTAACGTCTTATAATTCCGCTTCGTTGCGTTCTGCACTGCATATCTAGAATACTTTCCAGTTGGTCTCTCCTGCAGTGCTTTGAATCTTCACGATCCAGCCAGCAGCGAAGAGCTAACAGCAGCAAAAGGAATCCCTGTAGCTGGGGAACGGTAGCACTGTCCTCCATTATTATGAGGAGATACTAGACCTAAAAACTCTGAGGCCCATATCCTCCTCAGGTGCCTAACTTCCATGGTGATCTGGGCCTGTCTCTTCAGATGTTG
Organism: Caretta caretta; assembly: GCF_965140235.1. Classification (NCBI taxonomy): domain Eukaryota; kingdom Metazoa; phylum Chordata; order Testudines; family Cheloniidae; genus Caretta; species Caretta caretta. Next base: position 6,059,135 of record NC_134218.1, on the reverse strand, counting down.
TGGAAGGTGGAACATATGTTTAACTGGGTGGAGCAGGGGAAGCTAATGGCTTGTTTGAACTAAACTGGCTTTGTGTGTAAAAGCCATCATGAACCCAATGACAAGGTGAGTGAGGGACCAACGTCTGTTGGTGAGAGAAGCTAGTTTCTCAGCTACAATAACACTGCATGTCCCGAACAAAGTCCTTCTGTCTGCTGAATTCTACTACAAGTTCCAGAGGAGGAAAGGATTTATTTTTCGTTTGTAGCCATTGAAAATTGGTACAATAAAAGGGCCCTCAAGGAAAGTGTCCTCAAGAGCTTAGTGGTCAGACCCAAGAAGGGCAGGAAAAGAGCCAGAGATTAAATGCTGGGGGTGGTGATTCAGGCCTAGCTTGCAGCAGCAGTAGAAACAGCAGGTGCAGATGTGGATTAACTAGTTTGTGCGCCCACATGGTTGCATGTGGCCCTGTGGATCTAGCAAGTCAAGGGAGCAGGGGAATAGCTCCAGCTCGCTTAGCCAGTAAACAATGGAGCTGTTGCTACCAATAAGACCCCCTTGTCAGCTAGCACAGCTCTTTGTTGCAGATGGTGCTCACTGTAGTCAGGAAGTGCTGCCCAATCTGGAGCAGTGATGGCTGAGTTTGGGTGCTTCCACCATCTCTCTGGACTCCAAGAATCTCACTAGAAGTCTGTCCTGGAATCACTGCAGTAGGAACGTACGAGGAGCTCTGAGAGCAGGGAGCTGCAATTCACCAGCCTTGTATCTGAGGCAGCTGTGTCAAAGATGGTTTGTTTCTCTCGTTTTCCCTCACCCCGTGTCTCTTGTCTTCCAGTTCAGGAACTTTCCAGGTGGCCAACGGCGTGATCACTTGTGGCCTGGCTCAGGAAGTAATGAGGAAGCGCCACGCCAGTGAGCCCAGCAAACAGAGCGCTGGGCCATCTGCGTGAACAGGCTGGCACATCTTCCTGCTGCCTGCCTGGTTGCTGCTTCTGATCCAAATGCTAGGAGTCAGAGCCCATTTTCCACTCCCCCTCCCCATAGAGTAGACAGGCTGCGTTAAGTATTTAGATGTAGGTTTTTAAAAAACAAAAAAAAAAACCAAACTCTACACTGCCTTAGTACTGTTTCATTAACTTGACTGCATTCTTTCCATACAGCCTTGGTAACGCTTTTTGTTTACTTGTTCAATGAAACTAATAAACTTAAGCAGCCTTTTAAATGCTGTGTGGCTTTAATGTTTTTTCTTTCCAGTATGAGCTCTGCCCTTTGCTGGGTGCTACTGCTCTGGCCTGGAGGGGCTGCTGCTATCATCATGCCCGGGAGTGTTTTACACATCAGACAGGGATCTGAACATGGGGACAAATCTCCTGGCTTCATGCTAAATGGAATTTCACCTTAGCTCAGTTTCCCTTAAATCTTGGTGACAAGGAGGGGAATTCTCTCATAACTATAGCTACTTGCAGATAGACAGCGTGCTTGACAAACTGCAGCTCCAGGTTAAGCAACCGCCTGAAAGTGCAGTCTCTTCCCTGGAATTGTGAACATGCTCAATTAAGGCTTTGAAACCCCTTCACCGTTTCTCATCAGAACGGGTAGGTAGCTCTGCAGCCTTCCATAGTGGCCAGTCATGTCACTGGGTTGTCCTTTTTCCAGATGGTAGCCATCCCTCCAGGTGTACCTGGCATAGAACATCACTTGCCTTGCACAAGGCATAGGTAGGTGAAGATGAAGGCCCTGCCATCTGAGCAGGGGGTAGCATGATGTACTCCAGTCACTTTTCAAGCTCACTTAATTGTATTGAGGGAATATGAAGCTTTTTCTTCCTATTCAGTCATGATGAGGCGAAGAACAGAATAATTTCCTGATCATTTGGTTCTATCAGTAGCCTGTTCCCAGCATCTGACTCATTGCCAGTAGAGAGAGAGGTTAAAGCCCTGTTGTAAAATTCACTTAGGTTTTCTGCTGCTACCTTTTGAGTCTCGGCTGGAGGCCAAATAGCCCTTCTGGCTTTCAAGCACCCAGTTCTTAATGCAGGTACTGGAGGATCTCAGTAAACAAGCACTTCAAAAAGGAAACTACCCCTTCTGCAACAATTAAAATGAAGACTGACCTCTGCAGTTATGGATGTGTGTATTGACACCCAAATGCAGGCTGAAATGCAATGAAAGGTTGCTTAGTTGCTTGACAGGCTGCATCTAGCATATACTACATGCATGGAGCCATAAGCCCATGATGTCTTAAAATGGCCTTTCTTTTAGTTCCTACCTTCCAGGCAAATAACAAAAGGCTTGTTCCATCAGCAGCTGTGCATACCACTGCTCCAGCAAGAGATGTTAGCACTTGCCTAGAATGTAAAAATTGTATGTTACAAATGCCCTAGAACCAAAGCGCTTGACCTACATTAATAGGAATTTTGTTTTTGTTGTTGCTTTTGAAATTGCTGTAGTAAACTCTTCTAAGACCACTATTGTGGCTGTTGTCTTCAGATAACTTTTAACATTTGTCCTGCTTAGTCTGCCTTTATCATAAGGGGTCCAGTTGAGGAGGAGCATGGAAGCTGATCCTACTGCAGCATTCCCTAATTGTCTAGTACAGGGTTTTCAGAGCAAATGAGGGGCTGGGCACTGTAGCGATTTAGGCCATGCAATGCATGGGCCAAATCTACTGTCTCAAGCACAGATCTTAAGGTCATATAGCACAGACCAATCTTATCAACTCCATGGTTGGAAACAATCAGTTGGTTTAAATTTTACAGAAAAATGCAGATTTTTTTAAAAATAAATAAAAAAAGCTTAAGACCTAGCTTTCAAATATTTGTCTGCTCTTGTTAGACAGTTAATGTCAAACTATTTCTGTGCAACATAGCCAATCACTTGTCTGCCTCTACAATTCAGTCAAGCTTGCATGCCGATTGGGTGCACAGCTTTGAAAACCAGGTTTGTGCAGGCCCCTTTGGGACTGAATACTCACGTTCTAATGGCACCAATTTTCTCTGCAAGCAGTTATTTCTATCCCTAGTTAGAACAGGAAGACATTCTGAGCTATAAAAAGGCTTACTGGCAGTTTTTAAACTAACTTGGCAACCTCTCCCAGAATTCTGAGCCAAACCAGCTCACACTGTTCTATAATAAGTGAAAGCAATCAACTTGTTGATGGGCCAAAAAGTCACAGCTCAATGACTTTTTTGGGAGAATACAAGCTGTGGAAAATGTCTTGCTCAGCTGACCTACCCCAAATAAACATTTTTCAGTCTCTTAGAATCTCAAAGTTACCAGTGTAATCAATCTCAAGGAAGGCAGGACTAGTGCACTCCTCGTGCTGAGGCAGGATTAACTGGTCTACAGTCAAAGCAAAATATAGGTTATAAACAAACTAATCTATGACTAATGCTATCGGGACGGTCAAAGTGTATTGGGAAGTGTCTTTGCTCAGTTCCTTGCTGGAAATGACTTCAGAACAGTTCCATGATGCAGGGTTGCCTTAGTCTGTATGGGCAAGTGTCTCTTTGGCGTTAGTGGAAAGTGTGTGCAAGTAAAAGCCAAAACCTCAACTACTGTAAGCAAGTGGAGAAAAGAAGAGAAACCAGCAGTCGGACCTTCACGTGGCTTGTGTATGAAAATAGCTGATTACTGATTCACTAACACATGGGATAAGGTGTCCAAAAGGGCTTGTTTTACGCTAGAACCATTGTGTAATCCACAGTACGCCTAGAATAGTTACCAACAAGTGCTTATTTTTTTCTCTCTGTTTTGGAACACAAATCTTTCCTTAAAAATTACATACTCCTTATCAAGACCCAGTTGAAACATAAAGGGCTGACGCTTTTCTAACTAAGTCTGGTCTGACTTCCTGGTTTTGCATTTTCAAAGAGGGAAAAAAATGACCCTTTAATGTGGCTAATCCTAGACAATCCCACAAGTGCTTAGTTACAGAAAGGCTGAGGGGTTGGAAAGAGATGGCATATTCAACAGGGTTTATTCTCATATCTTACTATTCAGGCTTATTCTTCACAGAGGAATGCTGCTCTTTGTGGAAGGACATGAAGCCTTTATTAAAAAGATTTAGAAATAAACATTTAAGTGGACTGTCAGACTGTCAGATCCTCCACTGATGTGAATAGTGCTAGTGACTTAACCCAATAAATCAATACTCTGTTGGGATAGGAGGGAGTGAAAATTCAGGTCAGTTCCTGAGTTTTGTAAAGTAGAAGGCAATCAGGTGTGTTTCATAAGAATGTGTTTGACAGGGAAGCGTGTAACTGCTGCATTGGCCAATTCACTCTGCATTTAATGGGCTCCAGACATTCTTAAAGTGTTTGAGGGGAAAATAAAATTACTTCCTCGATCAGTCTGGAATCAGTGGAAAATGGTGGCCAGAGCAATACCCAACCATTCTCTTCACAGACTTTCACATCACCTGAGGCTGCTCTGAGCAAGCTTATGACCAGGGCCAGTATGAATTCAGGAGCAGGACCAAGGAGCCACAATTGGCTCCTTTGCAGCCCTCTCCCCCACTCCCCTTTTCCTCCTAATACCCAGCTGTTGCCAGCAAATATTGTGCACAGCTGAGGATCTAGGCCAAATTGGAGTTCTGTTCCAAGTAGTGAATTTGGGGGGGTTCCACATGTGCTGTGCATTAATAATTTCCCATCAGTGTTTCTCCATTTCCAAATGAGCTGAGGGAGGTGTTGTCACTTGGTAATTGCCAGACCTGCACATTCAGCCTGTAGGAACACAGGACTGGAAGGAACCTCCTGGGTCAGAGTCCAACCTATCATATCATCCAGTTCATAAATTTGCTGTGCCTGACCTGCGAAGCAAGTTGAAAAAGCCATTGAATGCCAGCTACTTTCCCTTCTTGACTGTATGGTATTGAGTGCTGGCTTCGTTGTTATGGTGGAAAACTGCAGGATATCCCTGCTCAGACTAGATTAGTTTACAGTATTACACGGACATAGCCTTCATTATGTCCAAATTTAAGTGGTGTGTCTGCAGCTGCTGATGAACTAGCCATTCAAATTAACTCTTTTCTCTCTCTTCCCCCCACCAGTCATTTAGGAGGAGTTTGGGTTATGCCCTAACTTCCTTGCAGGGACTGATCCGCCTATGGAAGACAGACATTTTACCTGCAAGAGGGCTGTGCCTAATGCATGAAACATCATGCAGAATTTAATCGATTTCTAGTTTGGGTTGAAACAAACCCTATTAAAAGAGTTATCCATGTTCTGAGTGGGTGGAGGAAGTGGCAGTGATTATACCGTGCCCTATACGAGAACGTTTCCCTTCAGCCTCAGGAAACAGCTGATATAGACCACCATGATTTTATGCCCCGTGCCTCACAAGTCCAGCCCTTGTGGGGCTGAGCCTGTGAGGAGCTGACCCCTTGCAGCTCCCATGGGGGCCAGTAGGAGCAGCAGGTGCTCAGCAACTCCTGGGATCAGAAATAATAGGAGCCAAAGATGCTGAGCACCTTGCAGAAGCTGATCACTTGGATCAAACCGTGGATGAGGGACTCTGCTGACTGTCTGAACCCTCTTGGAATGGCTGGCTGGCAGACAGAGCAATGTGCTCTAAAAAAACGTAACCTTCCGTGAAGGGTTCCCTGCTTGCAAAGACTAAGCCCCAGTCCTGTGTGAAAATTATACCCACAGGGCACAGGTAACCTCAATTAAGGGCAGTTCAGAACATTGTATTTGTGGTTCTCAGCTTTGCGAACCAATGCCCATACTGACAGCACCCCGTGCTCGTAGTCTCACCCTGGGTAAATATGGCTGTAGGTGTTCCCTGGGTTTATTTTCCCAGAGCCCTGTGCCAAGGCAATGGAGTGAGGGCTGAGTTTCTACAGCTGCTTAAACCATTCTAACCTTGTTACATGTTGCTTTTGCTACCCTCAGGAAAGGGCTCAATGACTCCAGTCCCACACATGATTACTGAGCTTTTAAACCAGAAACCTGCATGTTCTTTCTCTGTGGCTTGCTCAGAGGGACTGGAGATTTTCTTCTGGCCACTTCAAGCTTCCCCTCTGATGCAAAGCAGGCCTGAGTCTCTCATCCAGTGAAGGGGCAGGCCAGGCGCTAGCTCCTAAACCATCCACCTCCCTGTGGCAGCAGTAGGTGGCTGAGTGGGAGGCCAGGGGACATGGCTAGAGCTGCCCTGTGCTACTGCAACAGACCCCTGAGCCATTGGCAGCTGGTGCAAGCTAGAGCAGCTCCCAGTCGGCCCAAAGCATAGATTGGTCAAAACCAGTTTTGCACGCACCCCCCCCCCCCCCCCCCCCCCCCCCGCCGGGGTGCATCAGATGCTCCTTGGTCTCAGTCACAGATTGGGGCCACTCTCCCAGGAGTAACTCTGGACTGTCACCAGGATCAGGGCTTGCCCCTCAGCGCAGTTTGGTGCTGTCTCGTGGGGGTGGGAGCAGGAAGGAATTGGGAGCAAAATAAGGTCAGCTTTAATGTGGACAATGCAAAGCAGAAAAGGACCAGGGTTAGGCTTGACGATTTTTCCCTTATTTAAAATCCAGTCGCGCTGCCAGCTTTCTGCATCATCATCACATGCCCTAGCTCCAAGAGAGTACTCTTCCAGCTGCCCCGGCTGCCGGGCAAGCTGAGACTAAGGCTGGGGCTCTCCTGAGCTGTGGCAAAGGCAACGAGGGAAATATGTGGACGTGATGAGCAAGTCCGTAGGCATCTTGCTGAAACACATGCCCCAAAATCCTTCCCACTCCCAGGGAGGGGCTGGAACGTCAAAACCAGCTTTCCTCTCTCCCTCTGTGCAAGGCTCCCATTGACTTCAACCGGCTTTGGAGCGGGCCGCAAGCAGGTCTGCTGTGGTTTCTTGTTTGTTGTGGACGGCCGTGGCTGTTGATATTACCGGGTGAGTTTATATCAGGATCCTATCAATAGATGATAAAAGACACCCCCCCCCCCCCCCCCGCCAAGTGACAATCCAGACTCCTAATGCTGAGAGAAATGCAAACAAAATGAAACCTGGTCTGACCCCTCTCCCCTTCCTGCTTGGCTGACCTTTAGCCCACTTTTCCATGTGGGCGAGCAGATGGCTTCCTTGGGGAGCAGGCAGGGGGAGAGGGGCAGGCATGCAGTGGGGCAGGGGGAGAGAGACAGGCAAGGACTGCTGGGATCCTCTGCACTGGGATTACGCCTTCGGGATGTCAGGGGAACAGCTGCTGTGGGGAAAGGGGAATGACTTGCAGGGATCCAGTTACATTGCGGTACTAAGTTTGTCAGCACTGATGTGTTTGTTTTAATAAGGGGGCTGTAGAGCAGACCCACTTCTGGAAGGGACAGGGAGTGCTTCCAAGACTGTGCAGGGAGGCTTTGCTTATGCACAGCAGCACCGTGATGCAATCTGCCGGCAATCTTTCCCCTCTTGGGTGTTTCGCCTCATTGACCATGTGCCTCCCAAAACTGTTACTGAATAAATAAGGAGTTTTCCTGGAAAGGAGGCCAAAATAACCAGTAGAGCTGGCCCGAAGACAACAATCCATTTTGCAAGGTTTTCATGGTTTCAAAATTTGGTTTTCTTCCTCACTGGAATGAAAAAAAAAAACCCAACCGTTTGACCGTTTTTGTGAAACAGATTTTTGTCAAAATGGCCATTTTGGGATCAGAAAGGTCAGGTGCTCAGTTCGGGTTCTTGCTCTCTCTGCTCAGACGTGACCACGGAGTCCACCCTGAACCTCAGAAATCTTCCCATCAAAAACGTTGCTGAAATCGATCCATCTCCATGAAATGTTTCTGTTATGACAAAACAGCGTATTTCAGCCAAAGTCATTGAGTTGAAAGCATTCTAACCAGTTGAAATAACCAGTAATATTATTTGTCAGGAAGGAAAACGCCAAACCTCTTTCATGTAGCAGCGGGGAAGGCTGGCCTTGTGGCTAAGGCAGGATATCTGCCCTGCTGGTTTTAGCCTCATAGCATCAGCCTGAGTCAGTTGACCTGGGGTCACTGCCGCTATGGAGGTGCAGAGAAAGTTTCTTGCAATGTAGGTATACCCTATGAGGCTCTGTAGCCTAACGGTTAGAGCAAACCCTTATGAAAAAGATCCTTTGAGTTTAATGGGTATGAAACTAATAGAATTTGATAGAAATCATTCTGAAAGCCTTAAAAAAATCTCACAGAGGCTTATAGTATTCTATTGGATGGCTTAAAAAATCTCAAGAAAAGTTATATTCTCTAGGGCTTTTCTCCAAGGAGCCAGAAGATGTCTGGGTCCTATTTCTGGAAGAGCCACTGATTTACTGTGTCACTTTGCACCTAATTAGAAAATATATGTATCACAGCTCTATGGAAAACTGGCTGCTGAATATAAGTTCTAGTGTCCTGGGAGAACAATAATAACAACCAGTCTTTAAGGCAGTGTTCTCAATCCCATTGCATATAACGGGAACACTCACTTTATGGCTCTGTGCCTCAGTTTCCCCTGGATGATAAGGCTTGCCCACTTTTCTAAAGCAATTTTCAACTCTGTGGCTCTGAATACATTTCTGAATAAACACAGAATATTGCTCTTAGATGTATGGCCACTTGTCACCAGATTGATTGTGCCTGTCAGTGTAGATGAGACATCTCCAGGACAACCTAAACAGGAAGCAAAGATCTGCGTTTGTGTATGTGCTCTGCTCTTCTGATCTGCGCTGTGACAGTGAAATCCCCGAAAACTGTCTTCCTGTGTTCTTCTTTCAGCTCTGGGATGTTGAGTGCACATCTTAGGCAACAAGAAATGCTTGTCTAGCAGTCTTACCCTTTACAGGCAGATCACGTGTTCCCAAATAACCCTTTCTGTTCTCTTCCATCCCCACCCCACATGCAGCGCTCCCCACAGCCTGAAGGCGGCACAGGATCCTCTGAGGTTGACTCTACTGATGCTCTAACAACAGGAAACACTTGAGTCCCATCCACATCTGGAGACCTCCAGATGTCCCCCTCACCTGCATGTGAAACGAGACAAGTGTCCCCTTTGCATCGCTCCACTGGAGGCAGCAGCTGCCCTTCATTTTCAAAGAGGGCAGCCAGGGCCACCCTTAGGAACAGGTTAGAGAGCAGCAGCCCTGTCAGTCTGTGTCCGCAAAAAGAACAGGAGGACTTGTGGCACCTGAGAGACTAACCAATTGATTTGAGCATCAGCTTTCGTGAGCTACAGCTCACTTCATCGGATGCATGCAGTGGAAAATACAGTGGGGAGATTTTATATACACAGAGAACATGAAACAATGGGTGTTACCATACACACTGTAATGAGGGTGATCAGGTAAGGTGAGCTATTACCAGCAAGGGGGTGGGGGGGAACCTTTTGTAGTGATAATCAAGGTGGGCCATTTCCAGTAGTTGACAAGAACATGTGAGGAACAGTGCGGGGGGGGGGGAACGGAAATAAACATAGCAAAATAGTTTTACTTTGTGTAATGACACATCCACTCCCAGTCTTTATTCAAGCCTAAGTTAATTGTGTCCAGTTTGCAAATTAATTCCAATGCAGCAGTCTCTCGTTGAAGTCTGTTTCTGAAGTTTTTTTGTTGAAGAATTGCCACTTTTAGGTTTGTAATCATATAATCATAGAATATCAGGGTTGGAAGGGACCTCAGGAGATCATCTTGTCCAACCCCCTGCTCAAAGCAGGACCAATCCCCAATTTTTGCCCCAGATACCTAAATGGCCCCCGTCAAGGACTGAACTTACAACCCTGGGTGTAGCAGGCCAGTGCTCAAAGCAGTGAACTATCCCTCCCCCAATCAAGTGACCAAAGAGATTGAAGTGTTTTCCGACTGGTTTTTGAATGTTATAATTCTTGACGTCTGATTTGTGTCCATTTATTCTTTTACATAGCGACTGTCCAGTTTGGCCAATGTACACGGCAGAGGGGCATTGCTGGCACGTTAGTCTCTAAGGTGCCACAAGTACTCCGTTCCTTAGGAACAAGTGCAGCACGTGAGGGACTTGGGCCCCTGCAGTTTTGGGGACCTTGCTGTGCTCTGTTTGTCTTTGAATTTCACAGGCTGGTTCATCTCAGCTCTGGGAGCAAATATAGAGCCAGCTTCTCACGCTAATCAACACCCTGGGAGCCTGGGGCCCTCTGGATTATGGGGGGGTTAGATCTTGCTTCTGTTGAAAGCAATGGCAAAATCGTTGTGACCTTCAAGTAGAGGCAGACACAGATCCTAACACATTAAATAAGAGATTCTTGCAAACACATATAAATCACCCAAGGGAGAGGCTTGTCTGAAACTTTGTTTCACTTCCTGCTTGTCTATCAGTTGTTGCCGTTTTGACCTAAGTAATTAATTCATGTGTGTTTAGCACTTTGCAGATGGAAAGAGCCCAGATAGTCACTATTATTGGCCCCTTTGACATTTTGACTGAGGAAGGACTAAATAAATACTGAGCAAAGGCTTTAGGATTTAGCCCCACCTTATAAACGATCCTTTCTAAAGGCAGAAAGCAGGTGACTCTATTTGTTTAACTCTCTGAGGGAAGGGAAGTAAAGCCAGGGGCTGATTCAGGGCTCTCAAGTTGATACAGTTACTGGCTCTGCATGCAGCCAAGCCTTTAGTCACAATTGTGTGGTGTCTGTGGGCGATCCTTTCTGCTGAATGGAAAATGAGCCAAGGTGAGAGCTGCTAGGGTGCTGGGAAGCCTGGATTCATTTCCTTTTTTCCACCACTGCCCTTCTTCCTGCCAGCAAGGTTGTCTAAGCAAATCTTGGGGTTCCTCATGGGTTAGTGACTAGGAACCATTAACATTTGCCAGGTGCCATTCTGGTTTTGAACCAAGGGGGCAGAGGGGTAGATGCAGAGAGGGGAGCGGCATTTCTATCAGCCTAGATCTTATTCTGTTTTTGCTTCAATTTTTACACTACTTGGCCACTGAAAAAGGAAATACAAATTGACGGTCATGAACAGCAGAGCAAAGAGGCCCATTAATGATCACACATTGGCGGTTGCTGAGTCATAAGAACCTGATTCAGACAAAGCCTCCTGTCGCATTGCATGGCAATTTTGGCATTGGCGGGGTGGAGAGAAGAGCCAGCTGGGACCAGATCCCATAGTAAGTGACTGCAGGTAGATAGTGACGCATGGTACAGCTGAAGTGAGGCTTTGTGTATTTGTTCTTCCATCTGCCCCCTGCCCCCCAAAATGGATTTCAGACAGTGGTCTCAGCTCATTAACATGACCCCCCCCCCCATCAGTTCCTTGTTGGGCACTTGACTGAACTAGCTGGGGGGGTAGGGGGAGAGTAAAAGCTTGTCCAAGGTTTTGGATTAAATTTTTATAGCCATTTGATATTATTTTTGCCAGCATCAGTCCTAGATTAAGGGGAAAACAATGGGCCACCCCTTAACAGGGCTGTGATGCACTGTCACCTGATAAATTTCAGTGCACCAGGCCATATCTTTGAACCAGATTGTAGGCAGCCATCTGGGGATTTCCTTTACATAGGGGAATATAGCTGGCACCTCTCCTAGACGTCTCAGTTTGGGGATATAGCGAGAGCAGGAAATGGGGTGGCTGGAACATGCCATCTCTTTTAAAATGGAAGGGGTTTGAAGTGGGAGGTTGTCTGTGGATGCTGGATCCTGCACCCCCCATGGCTAAGGCATACGCTGGGAAGCTGTTCAAAAGCAACAGGTAACTTGTATTAGAGGCGGGGTTTTAGCTTATAGAGCAGTGTAAAGCCTGAAGTAGCATCTTGATGTTCACTCACTATATAACTAGTATCTGTTTGCTCTCCCGTATTATTTCCTTTCTGAATTTGTGGATTTTCTACTAAACAAGCATGTCTCTGTCGTACAAACTGTGTGGCATGTGGGGGCCAAAGTGAGCTGATAGCTGGGGGGAGAGGGATGATCTCACACCTTTTGGGGGTGACAAACCAGAGGGGAAAAGTTTGCGTGTCTGGTAGTTAAGAACTCGTGAAGGACAAATCTGGAGAGACTCAGGACTCAAAGAATGGCTGATGTCACCCTGTGAGGAGTAACTAGGCCAGTGGAAGCCAGGATGAGACCTTGTGCTAGTGGCCTGGCCACTGGTGTAAGGGATCTGCGGCATTCAGGCATCCCAAGGTCACAGGGCAGGTGGTGAGCAAACCCCTCACTGCTCTGGGGGATCCCCAAAACGTCACAGACGGTTTTTACTCCAAGCATCCCTTGGTGCAAGCTGGAATGGCCACTGCTGGCTCCTATAACTGAGGTGAGTCCATGGGTCTGTGGCGGAAGCACTCAAGGGTTGAGTAGTTGTTGGCCTGTATACTGGAGGGAAAGGGCCCTCATTGATTGTTTTAGAACCTTATATACAAACTGATTTTCCCAAGCACCTGCATACACTGCCAGCCGGTAGGGAGCTGCAGGCTGAAAACCACTGAACTCTCCGCGGGCACATTGGCTGAGGGAGTTTCTCTCCCTAAGGTCAGAGAGTAACAAGGCCCCTCTTTTCTGTGCTGCTTCCAGCTGGACCCTCAAGGCATAGCCCATCACAGACTGTGCCAAGCCAGGTACCTTGGCGAGCTATACAACAGGGATTTGGCCTGGGTCCGCAACCTTTCCTCAATACCACGGCTGTCCCCACTAATCCAAGCTATCTACTGTTCCTGGGTGAAATCCACCCTGGTGCTGAGGTTCCATCACACCGTATAGAGCCTGCTTAGGAAAGGGTGCACTGCATGGGGTGAATTTTACCCACAGTTTAGTGTAGAAGGGGGAAAACACCTGCCCTCTGATTCCCCTTCACCATGGGGAGCCTTTCATTCTAATATACAGCACCCAAGTGGGTAAGAGACGGGTCTTGGGTGCCCGCTCTCCTCCACCACCACTATGTCTTGGCAGTGTCTCTCCTACTCCCGACTACCACCAGAAAACCATAAGGAAGGAAGCAGTCTTAAAGCTTAAGCACATGGCTGCAGGTTGACCATTTAATGTTCTGGGCTGGAAGCTGGTATGGAGGGGATGGGTCAGTGAGGTTGACTGTTCCTCCTATGCTGATATCAAGATAGGCCATGAGTTTCACTCCTCTCCTACCTGCTGCCAGTCCCATGTCTGAAAGGTGGAGAATATACCCTTTTTTAGCCCGAGTGGATATTCGAGGGGTTGTTTCTGTTAGGAGGAGAAACTGATGATAGAGTCAAGTATTTCATTGATGCAATCCTGTTTATTTAAAAGCTTGTTCAGAAAGTCCTGTTTCCCTGAACACAGTAGGCATTAGGCAAAAAGGTAGCAGTGTCTTTGCTCACAACTCCAAGTCTCTTTTCAGCCAGCACTCTGCCCAAAAAATCCTCTCAAGGCTTTTTCTCAGGGCCACGCTATGAACAGCTTCATTTATTTTCTCCTTCTGGTTGTTTCTGACTCACACAGACACACACAGCTCCACCAAACAATAACCAGCCCCCCTGTGTTTGCAGTGAGATCCCCAGGGAAACTCAGACCACAGGGCACAGCTTCTATTCCAGCTTTGCCATGCTGGTCTGTGATTTGGGTGCTGACGTCTATCGTTTCAGCTATCACAAACAGGGGTATATGTTCCTTCATCTAGCCAGAATGGAAGACAGCTAGCATGTCTGTCAGCTTCAAGGATGGATGCATAACAATCCTGAATCAGGAGTTCAAAGAATCTTAGATTTTAAAGGGCATTTCTGAGCATCCAGTCTGACCTAGCCCATTGATCTTATCGTCTGGAGCTGCACTCCTTTTCCCCACACTAGTTGTAGAAAGGGGAGATCATGCTCTAGATCTTCTGCTCTGGCCCAGCTCCCAGAGAGAATTGCACCGCGCGTGCTTCTCCTTCCTTTTGTCCTGATATCGGGGGCGGGGGGGGGGGCAGGGACTGGGTTTTGTATGCCTTCCTCTCTTGTGTGGCTTCCAGAATTGGCGTGCTTAGACCGGTAGGGCCTTGCTGACACCCCCCTCGGCCCTCCCCCCCACACCCACCATACAGGGTCCCAGATGCCAGAGGGGCAGGAAGCCTGATGGAAACACCTCGCTCTTGCTGCATGTACGAGGCACAATCTACTGCAAGGAACGGTCCAACTGGGTCAGTATGGGTTTGAAAGCTGAACTGCGGGCCAGGACTCAATAAACATGCAGCCCCTTTCTGTTTGGTGTCTGGGATCAGCTAACATGGCCCCATGCAGTGGAGGCTTTGGGTTAACGAGTCTGGGATTCATGGATTGCAAGGCCAGGAGGGAGCCTCTTGTCTGACCTCTTGTATAACACAGGCCAGAGACCTGCCCCCAAATAATTCTTAATAACCTCTCCACTCCTATTCAGGATCCCCCTGTCTGTGCGTCCCAGGATTGCATTTGTGCTTTTGGTCATAGCATCGCAGTGGGAGCTCACATTCAGCTGATTACCCCCCACCCCCCAACTCTTTCTCAGCGTCACTGCTTCCCAGGCTAGCGCCCTCTCCTTCCCCCCCATCCTGGAAGCATGGCCTGCATTCTTTGTTCCTAGATGTAGGCATTTCCATTTAGCCATCTTAAAACACAATCCATTCAAAGCCATGCCCTGCTCATGCCCCTGGCACCTCCTGTTCTCTGCCAACAGACGCTGACTCTGCACGTCAGCTGCCGCTATGAAATGCACTTAGCATAAAGGGATCCAGGAGCCTGGCTGGCAGAGGATGCGGCCATGCTGCCAGACTCATTTAGTGTCACTTTGTAGCACTCGAAATGCACAGGTAGAAGGGCCTGGGGGATCAGGTGACCAGCTGTCTCTATTTTATAGGGACAGTCCCGATATTTGGGGCTTCGTCTTATATAAGTGCCTATTACCCCCCCAACCGCCATCCTTATTTTTCACACTTGCCTGTCTGGTCACCCTGCTGGGAGAGGAGCAGTGAGCCTCTCCTTTCCAAAATCACAGTTCATCACAGAATAAAAGCCCACCCCCGCCAGGAAGCAAGGCTGCATTTCACACCGGCTGCTTTTCAGCTGCTATAGCTCAACCCTCCTTCTGCAAACCACAGCGTACAAAACCCAAACCCCTCTCAATAAAGGTCCCTTCAGGACAACTTGGACGCCGTCTTTCCTGTGGCTCTAAACTTGCGCGATACCGTGCTTGCTCGTGAATGGTTGTTAAGGGAACAAGGGCTGTCACAGCAATGCTTATGAAAACTGTGTCAACAATGCCCAAGGAGAAGACAGGGGAATTCTGCAGGGCTCTCGCTGAATCTCACGCTCTGTTTCTCTTAGGCTCTTGCTTGCTTCGCATTTGCTAGGAAAGTGCATTGATGCCTTTTATTTGCTTTTCCCTTCCAGGGGGCTCCCCCTCCACTGTTGGGCTTGGTGTGCGGGTGCCATTGGTGGCCTGTGAGACACAGGTCAGACTAGATGACATGGTAGGGGCCTGTCTGACCTTGAGCATGCTGACATTACTAAATCCAAGCAAACCTTAAAAGAAAAAGACACAAACGCTCATTTATGGTCATAGTTTTTCCATTCCCACTGTTCATCCCAGAAACACTCCCTGATATGCCCACCCTGCATCTTTTGTCTGCTTTACTGTTGCCAGAGACCGGCCTCAGCCTGCACCCCATAGCCCCTCCCGCCCCCCTGAGTCCCCCTCCCACACCCAAACGCCCTCCTGGAGCCCGCACCCCACACCCCAGCCACCTGCCACAGCCCTGAGCCCCCGCCTGCACTCTGAACCCCTTGGCCTCAGCCCGCACCCCATAGTCCCTCCTGCCCCCCCTGAGTCCCCCTCCCACACCCAAACGCCCTCCTGGAGCCCACACCCCACTCCCCAGCCACCTGCCACAGCCCTGAGCCCCCTCCTGCACTCTGAACCCCTTGGCCTCAGCCCGGTGCCTCCTCCTGCACCTCAAACCCCTCATCCCTGGCCCCAGCCGGAGCCCTCACCTCCTCCTGCACCCTAACCCCCTATCCCAGCCTGGTGAAAGTGAGTGAGGGTGGGGGAGAGCGAGCAATGGAGCAAGAGGGGATGGAGTGAGCGGGGGCAGGGCAGGGGGCGGGACCACAGTGTTCCTCTTTGTGCAATTAGAAAGTTGGCTACCCTAACAGGGGCCCTTCCACCTGCCAGGGGTGGGGGGGCCCAAGAGCAGCCCCTGACCCGTGTCCCCACCCCCCCCCAGACCTCCTGCCAAAGGCAGGTGGAGGGTTCGCGGCTCTCCACAGCGGCCTGGGCTCCCCAAGCCACTCTTTCCCGGGCCAGGCTCCAGCTTCCAGCCTGGTGGGCAGGGGGGAGGCTTGGGGGAAGAGGGGGGCAGAGGGCCTGACCCATGGTGAAAAGTGGATGGGTCAGGGCTGTTCACTTTCAAATGTATGAGGGCCATAGCCCCTTCCCACCCCCCGCCGCTGCCATTCTGGTACCCTTGCTTTAAGAGCTTATGATTTTTAAGTCAATCACATGATTTGGGAGGGAGGGGGGCTGGCTCATGGTTTTTGAATGCTTAGTGTTGGCAATACAAATGAATGGAAAACGAGGTCCAGACCGACATGCCCCACAGCTGTCAGCACAGTGCAAGCTTTCATACTGCGCATAGCCATCCCCCCTGTGAACTGACCCACGCTCCTCTGGGGCAGCTGGTTTGCAAAGACCTCGGCTGAACTCTCTCCAGCCCATGCTATGCTTAGAGCGATCTTGCATGACATTCGCAAAAAGAAAAGGAGTACTTGTGGCACCTTAGAGACTAACCAATTTATTTGAGCATGAGCTTTCGTGAGCTACAGCTCACTTCATCAGATGAAGCTCATGCTCAAATAAATTGGTTAGTCTCTAAGGTGCCACAAGTACTCCTTTTCTTTTTGCGAATACAGACTAACACGGCTGTTACTCTGAAACTTGCATGACATTGCTTGTTCCACTTCACCTCTCCAGTGCTTGCCTGGGTGTGCTCCTTTTTGCTAACAAGGGAGTGTCATGTGATGCATTACAACTGTTTGCCTGGGTGCACAGCGACCGAGAAAACAAGGGAAACCGGCCCAGCAACCCACAGATCGTTTACATTAAACAGGAATACACTAATGCTCCTGCCAAGGAGCAAGCCAAGCCGGCCAGAGCCGCCCCTGGTCACCAGGACCCCGGGGGCTCAAATTACAAACTGCCAGGGTTGCCTTTTTCCAGGGTAGCGACTGTGCAGAGACATGTTTCTTTGTTCCTGAGCCAGACAGACAAAGCGCGTCACGCCCAGACAATCTTTGTACGGGGCAGTCTGCAGCCATCTGGTGGCAGAAAGAAAAAGAAGGGAAATCATAGACAATGATTTGCCTGCATAGACAATGATTGCCTGCATAGACAATCCAGGAAGTTTTTGGAAAGCGTAGGGGACAATTTCCTGGCGCAAGTGCTAGAGGAGCCAACTGGGGGGGCGCTTTTCTTGACCTGCTGCTCACAAACCGGGTAGAATTAGTGGGGGAAGCAAAAGTGGATGGGAATCTGGGAGGCAGTGACCATGAGTTGGTTGAGTTCAGGATCCTGACGCAGGGAAGAAAGGTAAGCAGCAGGATACGAACCCTGGACTTCAGGAAAGCAGACTTCGACTCCCTCAGGGAACGGATGGCCAGGATCCCCTGGAGGACTAACTTGAAGGGGAAAGGAGTCCAGGAGAGCTGGCTGTATTTCAAGGAATCCCTGTTGAGGTTACAGGGACAAACCATCCCGATGAGTCGAAAGAATAGTAAATATGGCAGGCGACCAGCTTGGCTTAATGGTGAAATCCTAGCGGATCTTAAACATAAAAAAGAGGCTTACAAGAAGTGGAAGATTGGACATATGACCAGGGAAGAGTATAAAAATATTGCTCGGGCATGTAGGAATGATATCAGGAGGGCCAAATCGCACCTGGAGCTGCAGCTAGCCAGAGATGTCAAGAGTAACAAGAAGGGTTTCTTCAGGTATGTTGGCAACAAGAAGAAAGCCAAGGAAAGTGTGGGCCCCTTACTGAATGAGGGAGGCAACCTAGTGACAGAGGATGTGGAAAAAGCTAATGTACTCAATGCTTTTTTTGCCTCTGTCTTCACTAACAAGGTCAGCTCCCAGACTGCTGCGCTGGGCATCGCAAAATGGGGAAGAGATGGCCAGCCCTCTGTGGAGATAGAGGTGGTTAGGGACTATTTAGAAAAGCTGGACGTGCACAAGTCCATGGGGCCGGACGAGTTGCATCCGAGAGTGCTGAAGGAATTGGCGGCTGTGATTGCAGAGCCATTGGCCATTATCTTTGAAAACTCGTGGCAAACAGGGGAAGTTCCGAATGACTGGAAAAAGGCTAATGTAGTGCCAATCTTTAAAAAAGGGAAGAAGGAGGATCCTGGGAACTACAGGCCAGTCAGCCTCACCTCAGTCCCTGGAAAAATCATGGAGCAGGTCCTCAAAGAATCAATCCTGAAGCACTTGCATGAGAGGAAAGTGATCAGAAACAGCCAGCATGGATTCACCAAGGGAAGGTCATGCCTGACTAATCTAATCGCCTTTTATGATGAGATTACTGGTTCTGTGGATGAAGGGAAAGCAGTGGATGTATTGTTTCTTGACTTTAGCAAAGCTTTTGACACGGTCTCCCACAGTATTCTTGTCAGCAAGTTAAGGAAGTATGGGCTGGAAGAATGCACTATAAGATGGGTAGAAAGCTGGCTAGATTGTCGGGCTCAACGGGTAGTTATCAATGGTTCCATGTCTAGTTGGCAGCCGGTATCAAGTGGAGTGCCCCAAGGGTCGGTCCTGGGGCCGGTTTTGTTCAATATCTTCATAAATGATCTGGAGGATGGTGTGGATTGCACTCTCAGCAAATTTGCGGATGATACTAAACTGGGAGGAGTGGTAGATACGCTGGAGGGGAGGGATAGGATACAGAAGGACCTAGACAAATTGGAGGATTGGGCCAAAAGAAATCTGATGAGGTTCAATAAGGATAAGTGCAGGGTCCTGCACTTAGGACGGAAGAACCCAATGCACAGCTACAGACTAGGGACCGAATGGCTAGGCAGCAGTTCTGCGGAAAAGGACCTAGGGGTGACAGTGGACGAGAAGCTGGATATGAGTCAGCAGTGTGCCCTTGTTGCCAAGAAGGCCAATGGCATTTTGGGATGTATAAGTGGGGGCATAGCGAGCAGATCGAGGGACGTGATCGTTCCCCTCTATTCGACATTGGTGAGGCCTCATCTGGAGTACTGTGTCCAGTTTTGGGCCCCACACTGCAAGAAGGATGTGGATAAATTGGAGAGAGTCCAGCGAAGGGCAACAAAAATGATTAGGGGTCTGGAACACATGAGTTATGAGGAGAGGCTGAGGGAGCTGGGATTGTTTAGCCTGCAGAAGAGAAGAATGAGGGGGGATTTGATAGCTGCTTTCAACTACCTGAAAGGGGGTTCCAAAGAGGATGGCTCTAGACTGTTCTCAATGGTAGCAGATGAGTAATGGTCTCAAGTTGCAGTGGGGGAGGTTTAGATTGGATATTAGGAAAAACTTTTTCACTAAGAGGGTGGTGAAACACTGGAATGCGTTACCTAGGGAGGTGGTAGAATCTCCTTCCTTAGAGGTTTTTAAGGTCAGGCTTGACAAAGCCCTGGCTGGGATGATTTAACTGGGAATTGGTCCTGCTTCGAGCAGGGGGTTGGACTAGATGACCTTCTGGGGTCCCTTCCAACCCTTATATTCTATGATTCTATGATTCTATGAAATCAGTGGACAGAAAACGCAGAATTCTGTGTCGTGCAGGGGCGGGCAAACTTTTTGGCCTGAGGGCCGCATCGGGTTTCTGAAATTGAATGGAGGGCCTGTGAGGGGAGGCTGTGCCTCCCCAAACAGCCAGGCATGGCCAGGCCCTGGCCCCTGCCCCCTATCCGACCCCCCGCTTCTTGCCCCCCCCAGGACTCCTGCCCTATTCAACCGCCCCGTTCCCTGACACTCCCCCCGGGGACCCCTTCCCCATCCACCCTCCTTGCTCTCAGTCCCCTGACCACCCCTGGATCCCCCGCCCCTAACTGCCCCCCGCCGCCTCATCCAACCCCCCCCCCCCAACTGCCCACCCGGACCCCTGCCCCATCCAACCACCCCTTCTGCCTGACCGCCCCGGACCCCTTGCCCCTAACTGCCCCCTGCCCCAACTGCCCACCACCACCCTATTCAACCCCTGCTCTCCTTCCTGACTGCCCCCCCCCCCCGGGACCCCTGCCCCCATTCAGCCCCTCCTGTTCTCCGCCCTCTGACCTCCCCGACCCCTATCCACGCCCCTGACCACCCCCGAACTCCCCTGCCCTCTATCCAACCCCCTGCCCCTGCTCCCTGGCCCCTTACCGCACTGTCCGGAGCACCGGAGGCTGGCAGCGCGGCTGCACCAGGACAGGCAGCCGCTCAGCACACAGCACTGGGTCGGGCCAGGGTCTGCAGCCCCACCACCCAGAGCATTGCACCGCATAGCGGCATGGCTGCAGGCGAGGGGGGACAGCCTCCCAGGCTGGGAGCTCAGGGGCCAGGCAGGACGGTCCCGCGGGGCGGATGTGGCCCGCGGGCCGCAGTTTGCCCACCTTTGGTGTAGCGTCTTATCCCACACTCATCACCATAACAGCAGAACACTCGCTGGTTGGGCATTAAGCAACATGCCTACACATCGGTACCCGTGTGGTATCTCGGCGTCTCGCCAGGGGGAGAACTGGGTGTGCCGAGTAGTGTTTCTGTAGGGTGGCTTCTTTGTTTATCTGTACATGCTGCTCTGTGTTTACGTTAGAGAAAGGAGGTCAAAGAAGCATGCCTTGCGTGTGGCATGGAAGGTGGTGAGTTCTGACCCCTCAAGAAAGCTCCATCTCCTGAACAGACGAGCTGTTACCTTTGTGATAGAAAATTCCTCTGTGTGTGAGGAGCAGGGTTTTTGAGCACAGGCCTCATCTCGGGGTTTTAGGCTCTTTTAGGTATGCTGGGGCCCAGGTCATTGAAAACAAGGACTGAGACCTGGAACTTGAACTTGCAAACAATGTGGAAAGCAACTGGGATGGAAGGGGAACCAGGAGGACACCAACTGATTCCTACCATTCACAGTCATTGCGGTTGCCTAAACTGTATTGTGACATTCTGGAGGGTGAAAAAGTTATGATTTGCCAATCACCTCTGATTCTTGGCCAAGACCAGAGAGGGTCTTTATGTAATGTGACAGCATTTCTAGCTTTGCCCGGATGTGACACAATCACTTTTGAACACCCCAGTGGATCAATTTCAAAATTTCCAGGAACGTTCTAGCCGTCAGTGGGCTGAACGGGCTGGATTTTTGGTGAGAATTGCAAAGCCAGAAAAGCTGGTTGCTCTTTGCTCGCTAGGCTGAGCCGCCTCAGAGCTGTGGGTCAGATGCTCGGCCAGCAAGGAGAGCCAGAGGGCGAGGAGCTCCTTCCACCCTCCTCCCAGCTGCCTCCCAGCCTGCTCCATGAGGGGTATGGGACTGGGAGAGACACACAGAGCCACTACCATGGAGGAGGGAATGGGGGTGCACAGAGCCACAGGCAATGGGGGGCACAGTGTGCCCCTAGCATAGAGGGCAATGGGGTGGACATACAGATGAAGACATGCAGGGAATGGAGGGGACCCCATGAAAAGCCCCCAGAATGGGGGGAAGGGGAGAGACAGAAACCCAGGAATGGGGTGGGAGGGTGGAATGGGGTCCCCACAGAGCCTCTGGGAGGAAGGGGAGCACACAGAGGCCCTGGAATGGGAGGGAGGTGGGGAATGGAGGAACACAGCAGAACCCCAGGAATGGGTGAGGCATGCAGAACGCCTGGAATTGGGGTAGTTGGGGGGTAGTGGGACATAGAACCCCAGGACTCAAGGGGTGGCATGCCCCCCAAAGCCTCTGGAAGGGGTAGATGGGAATAGGGGGGACATAGAACCCCTAGCATGGGAGAGAGGAGGGAATGGGTGAAAGTGGGGATAGCAGGGGATCCTGATATGGGGGTTGGCGGGAACAGGGAGGACACAGAGCCCCTGGAATGAGGGAGGGATGGGGGAAGGGTTACAGTTATTCCCTGAAATAAAGGGGGATGGGAGGGTGGCACACACAAAATCTTGTGGGGGAAGGGGGAGGAATGGAGGGTTGCAAGGAGCCCTCGGTGGAAGCCATGAGCTTGGCTTACAGAAGCAATGAAGTGGGCGGCCCTCTAATGATTGCCATTATAGTGGATGCAAAAAGAAAAGGAGTACTTGTGGCACCTTAGAGACCAACCAATTTATTTGAGCATGAGCTTTCGTGAGCTACAGCTCACTTCATCGGATGCATACTGTGGAAAGTGTAGAAGATCTTTTTATATACACACAAAGCATGAAAAAATACCTCCTCCCACCCCATTCTCCTGCTGCTAATAGCTTATCCAAAGTGACAACTCTCTACACAATGTGCATGATAATCAAGGTGGGCCATTTCCTGCACAAATCCACCTTGATTATCATGCACATTGTGAAGAGAGTTGTCACTTTGGATGGGCTATTACCAGCAGGAGAGTGAGTTTGTGTGTGGGGGGGTGGAGGGTGAGAAAACCTGGATTTGTGCTGGAAATGGCCCAACTTGATGATCACTTTAGATAAGCTATTACCAGCAGGACAGTGGGGTGGGAGGAGGTATTGTTTCATGATCTCTGTGCGTATATAATGTCTGCTGCAGTTTCCACGGTATGCATCCGATGAAGTGAGCTGCAGCTCACGAAAGCTCATGCTCAAATAAATTGGTTGGTCTCTAAAGTGCCACAAGTACTCCTTTTCTTTTTGCGAATACAGACTAACACGGCTGTTCCTCTGAAACCTGTTATTATTATAGTGGATGTGATACTCAAACCTCATCCACATCACTTATTCCTGCTGGGGAGTGGCCCCCCTGCTAGGCCATGAATAAACTCTGACTCCAGCCGATACTAATTCCCCTAGGTGACCAAAGTTTGAAACTGGTTCTTTCGACTCCCCTGCCAACATCTTATCAACCTAATTCTGCTCATTCCCTCCCTAAGGGCGCTCACTTTGTAGTGATTGCCCCTTCACGCCCAGTGGCTCCTCACAGAAGTAACTTAGATTGCTTTATATGTTAAGCAGGGGACGGTATTTTCCCCATTGGCCTTCCATGGGAACATAGTAAGTGACAAACTAGACCAGGCCGAAGGGCCATCTAGTCCAATATCCTGTGTCTGACAGTGGCCAGCACCAGCTGTCTCAGTGTGTAAGGTACCCTGCAATACACAGTCTTGGGATAACCTGCCTATGAGGAAAGTACTTCCTCCTCAGCCCCGCTAATTAGAGGTGGAGTTATGCCCTGGGGCATGAGCGTTTATATCTCTTCCAATGCCGTATATCCGCTTCTTCCTAATAAACCTGAATGCCATTATTTTAGCTAGCCCCAGAAAGTCTCGCTCTGACTCTTCGCTACTCAGGGTGTAGCGTTACATCCCAGCATCTTCCACCTCAACCGTTCATTCTCCTCTCCATAGTCTGCACTTGGAATCCTGCACAGGCCAGCTGAGATGTTCAGGGTGACAATCCTTCCATTCAGAAGCCGGAGAACTTAAAGCAGGGCTGGGCACTCCTGGTGGAAGATGTCTGGATGCAGAACTTTCCCTCTGCTGGTTCACCACAGTCTGAGTTTGATGCTTGGGAGCTTTTCGCGCAAGCATTTACCTGGACTTTGGGCTAGGACTATGCAGTCCCATCCCCTGCCCAGCTGGTGATTTGAGATAATTAAAATACATGCATAATGTGGAGTGAAGCAAATAAAAAAAATGGATTGAAAGGGAACATAATGGATTTGGGGCTAACCCTCATTACTCTAAAATATATATCCTGGATTGCACCCAATGTGTGGTGCAGAATTGGATGCACAATGCATTATATATTAATGGTCATCGTGATGTACTTTTTGAACAGTGGCAGCATGCAGTGACCCCATCCAGCGCAGCAGTCAGCGTATAACAATTTGTATTGAAGCAAAGCAATGGAATCCAAAGTTGCAGTTCAATGCATGGGCCCCCTACAGCACATTTTGAATAGAATCATGTGTTCTCTATTGGAAAAGGTGGGTAGACTAATGTAAAGAGATTCCCACTGCTCCCTTTCCAAGACCCTGGAGTCTTGTGCAGCTGATCATTCTGTTATTCCTCACAGTGGAGTCCGATAAAGGCTCCCCTGGGACATGTAGATTATTGCCATATATTTTGCTAATCATTTACACATTCTAACATTACTGCAAAAATTCAGTCTTACAGAACACCATCGCGTCTATGGATCAGACATAATTATACAATGGTCTGGTCAGCAGGAAGTCTTGAAATGAATTTGCAAGGCGGACAGAAGGAATATATTGTCTCTTAGGGGGAGAGAATCAACTCCAAATGGTTTTGCTGGTCTTTCTTCAGATTTTTTGTGTGAAATGATTGAAAACAAGTGAAATGAGTCCTAGCTTCTGAAATAGATTCATCTTCTCTGGAAACAGCTGTTCCTGTTCTTTAAGCATGTATCCTTAGTACAGAATCCCTATTCTTCAGAAAATGATCTAGGAAAAGCCTGCAGATATCCGACCTACAGTGTGTACTTGTTTCAGAGGCCAGGGAGCTATTGGTTTCATATCCAGAAGTCTTTATAACAGAAATGTCAGGCTTAAAAAGAGGTGAAAGGAAACAGTAAAAGAAGGGCTCCTCTGTGCGGCTACCACTCTGGGTTCTCGTAGTATGTGAAACTGTGGAGTTTTCCTTTGAGGTGCTGGAAGTCAGGCCTCTGATCTGGACTGAGCTGCCAGCACTTGTGCATGGTTTCATAGAGCATGGGTGGGCACTTTGGTGGGCAGGACATCTTGAAACCTGTTTGGACTTTTTTGCAAACCTCGCTGTTACTCATACCTACAAATAAGGAAGAAAAAGTGTATTAGAAGCATAACTGCAGGGGGTCTTCAGTCACCCAAGTGCAGCCAGAATAACAACCGGAATCCACTATCTTTGGGGGTAAGTGCCACTATTCCTCCTTGTATGCACTTGGGAAAGTGGCTGCAATATAAATTGCCATGCTCAATTCTGCCCTCAGTTACACTCAAGTCAACGGGAAGTCAACGGGAAATATGCTGGTGTAACTGAGGGCAGAAAGGAGACTTTAACCTTGCTTTATACTGTGATGCATTCAGAAGAAGAGTGTTTTCCTAAGCTTTGATGCCTGTAACGTGTGTATCTTGTCAGCACAAGAGCTGGGTGAAATTTTTTGACATTTATTTTCAGTGAAGAATGCAGATTTGGTAACATCGAACCATGTGCATTCGGGTCAGTTTCATCAAATAGTTTCTGTTCGAAAACAACTTTTAAAAAATGCCAAAAGAACCAAAATGTTTCATTTAGAAAATTCCAAATGAAATGTATCAGTCTTCACATTTGAAATGTCTTTTTGTTTCAAAATTTCCTTTAATTATGTTATTTTTAAAAAATTAAAAACTTTTCCAAAATGCTCAAAATCAAAACAATTTTCTTCCCTTTTTTGGAATAGCCAGGGACCTGAAAAATCCATTATTTGCACAGCTCCAGTCATCATGGCTTCTTGCCGATGACTCTACCTTGGGCTCCAAACCAAACACAAAGCAGGTGCTTTCCACAATACTCTGTGAAATTAAGCTGAATGGCGAGGAGTTGCACACAGCATAAGGCACAATACCTGGGTATGGAATCTGTCCATAGGTGATAATTTCATACAGAAGGATCCCAAAAGACCAAACATCGGACTTGATGGAATAGCGTCCGTGGGAAATGGCCTCAGGGGCTGTCCATTTATAGGGGATATTGTGGGAGTCAGACAAGTACACATCATCCTGCAAACACAAAGGATTTGTGATTAAAAGGAGAGGTAGATACAGCTCCTGGAAGCAGGGCTCTGCTCCCTCCAGATGTCAAAAATCTGTGCCATTTGGTTTGGACTGCAGGAAACAAAACTGGGATTTCACAGCAGGTGAGACTGGCTAATTGCTCTCCAAGGACCAGGCACGAGACCAGTCTGAAAAACTAGGCAAAGCAGAAAAAGAGGAATCACCCTCCCCCACAAGTTGTGGAGCTCCTCTGCGCAGTCCATGTCAGCCCAGAATAATATTCCATGACTCTCTCATTCTCCCCGCCCTCAACCCCCGAGATTCCATCCCTGGCCTTTTCTCTACGTGCTACTGGGCAGGGAGCCTCGATGGGATGGCTTCACATCCCACATTGTCTCCATATCCTTCCCCCCAACTCTTGACCAGAGCAACCATACTGGTTCAGCAGCTCCCAGGCCTTCTGCAACCACAGAAAACTGGGAGGGATTTGGCCGTAAGGGATCTTTAGTGTATTCGTCGTCAATGTTGTTTCGGGATTGAGCAGCACCTGCTGTGGAAAGCTTCTCCCATCTACTGATCATTGGATCCATTCCAACCAGCTTTATTCTACAATCCTTCCTCACCTCTTGTCACTGCCTTAGTTGAATAGAGTTACTCACATGAGTAAACACAATCCTACATGAGAATGGATTGCAGAATCAGGCCCTGAGAGAATTCCTTTGCAAATGCGCCTATTGCTCTATTAATTTGTGTGTCCAAAGTTAGCCACATTTTAACATTACTCAGAGGGGAATGTATTCAGAGTGCCATGGAGTAAATCCATCTGCAGGTTGCATGGGGGTAACTGTGAGCAGATTATGGCTCATTGTTATAGAATCATAGAATACCAGGGCTGGAAGAAACCTCAGGAAGTCATCTAGTCCAACCCCCTGCTCAAAGCAGGACCAATCCCCCAATTTTTGTCCCAGAACCCTAAATGGCCCCCTCAAGGATTGAACTCACAACCCTGGGTTTAGCAGGCCAATGCTCAAACCACTGAGCTATCCCTCCCACACAATTATGTTATCATAAACTCACTGAGGGATTCATCAGGGTCCAGCAATCACATTTCCTTACTTCCCCCTTCCAAACCAACCGTTGTCAGCCCTGAGTTGATTTACAATACCTTAATAAGCCTGGCCAGGCCAAAGTCACCCACTTTGCAGATGTTGTTATCTCCAACAAGAATATTTCTAGCAGCTAAATCTCGGTGAACAAAATTCTGAGACTCTAAGTAGCACATTCCATCAGCCACCTGGGATGCCATGTCAACCAGGTCAGTCGTTTGCAGATGCTCTCCTTCTGACTCTGATAAAAAGTGAACGAAAGATCCTTCTATTATTATCTAGCTCCAGTGGCCATCTAGATCAAAGACAGGAAAATAGCTCTGGATGGTGGAAGCCACACTGTGGTAAAAAGGCAAAGCAAGATCTTAGCTGGTCATGGAAGCCTGTGTAGAAGTCACAAAGGGGTAAGAGCATGCTCATGTGTTAAATTTAATTTCAGTCAAAAAATTCCAGAGAGAGTTCCAGAGATAGAGCAGTAGATCTAATACCTCTTCCGTCATCTGATAAAATAGGCTCGGTTTTGTATTTGACAAGTTGAAGCATGTGAGAAAGAAAGATAGAAAGAAGAATTCCAAAGACATAAACATATTCAATTTTAAGAGATTTTAACTTGACATTTTTCAAATTTTGAAATTTAGACAAAATTTCCAGCTTTGATAAAAACAACAGGAAAAATATTAAAAAAAAATCAGCAAATTTTTACTGTTTTTTTTCCTATCAGCGTAAATTTTAACTATTTATTCTCCCAACAATGTAAATGTATCCAAAGATCGGGGGAAAAATCAAAATATCTCTGGAAACACCTCCTGCTCCAACACAATAGATCTCTGTATTGCATTTCCTTGGATGACAAAAGTTGACGTCACTGAACTTAGTGAATCAATTCCATCCCTGCTGTTGTTAAAACCAATGATGGATGGAGAGCAAGGATGAAACTGTGCCTCTGACTTTTCCCCACAATTAAATTATCTCCGCCATCGAAAAGTATAAGGTAATCACTGACATGGGTTTAGTATCGTCCCGCCACAACTGTCTTGGGCTAAAATTTTCAAAAGCAACAAAATCACTTAGGACCCTAAATTTCTTTTTTAAAAGTGACTTAGGCTCTGACCCTCAAAGGTATTTAGGTGCCTAACTCCCATGGGTATAGGGACCTAAAATACCTTTGAAAATCTGAACCTTAGGAGTCCAGTGAGAGACTTAGCTTCTTAAGACACTTAGGTGGTTTCAAAAAGTGAAAGCTGGGTCACTTTCTACCTGCTTAATCCCAGCACCTTGAGGTATCTGTGGTTCCTAAGAGACTAGACCACCATTTAAAAAAATGGACACCAATTACTTTGGAGGCTTCCGTTGTTGGGAGCCTACGTGAGACAGCTACTACCTGAACAACCAGAGCTGCCATTGGCTTCACCTACTACTAGATCAGTCATACTTGTTCCAGAGATAGCTCCTTCCGGGAGATCATCCTCTAGTTTTTATGATCCATCCTCTAGTGCCCTCTTTTTAACCTCAGCTTGTATCATTGCTGTAAGTTATGGAAGAAGGGAGAGGGTGGCTTGAAGATCAAACCTCTTTCTCCACTCACCATGGCTTGAAGTCATCTGGGAACACCACTACTCTGCCTTACCTCGGAGAAAATCTAGTAGGTTTCCTTTGAGCATGAGCTCGGTGATGATGTAGACAGGGTCTCCAACAGAAGATATGGCATAGAGGGAGAGGATGTGCTTGTGCCTCAGATTCTTCATTACCTGAGTTTCATTCTTAAAAGTGGCCTGGTACGTCAGGTCAGCTGCAAAGGACCCGTGTAAGAAAAAAGAATGGAAAGGAATGAGGTGCTTTAATAGAGATCTTAACATTGAATTACCTCTTCCAAGGCTACTGGCAGAAACCTAAGAGATATGGAGACATGGGCATTCATGTCCATCATAAAACAACTTAGAATACTTGGACAAAGAAATTGTTCCACTAACACCCCTTTGTAGATGAGAGATGCGGAATCCTAAAATGGGGCTTTTCACAGAGCTAGTCTCTGGTGTTACTCTTGAGGTGATAGTGTTAATACTGTTGCCCCTTTTCGACCTAAGCAGCTAGTCAAATTTCGGGGCCGTGAGGATGTTCCAGTTGGAAACAGAAATTGATGGAGTCTGGCATTTTCTTTGATGCAGTCTTATTTATTTATAAGGAAATAGTCCAAAGTACAAAGCCCAAAGTCCTGCTTCTCCGAATGCAAGAGAAGTCAAGAACAAAAGGAGAGGTGTCTTAGCTTACAGCCCCAAGCCTTTTTAGCCAACACCAGTCTCAAAAGCTCTCTCTCTAGCTTTTCCAGGGTCACATTGTGCTCACAGGCTACTGCCTGGCTTTCTGGATTTTTGCCTCAGCTGCTCTCTCTTCTATGTGGTCTTAGTTT
Organism: Caretta caretta; assembly: GCF_965140235.1. Lineage (NCBI taxonomy): Eukaryota > Metazoa > Chordata > Testudines > Cheloniidae > Caretta > Caretta caretta. The sequence goes on along the minus strand of NC_134218.1, from coordinate 6,029,882 downwards.
CTGTGCATTCTCCCTTCACACTCACACCTCAATCAAAAGCCCCTCTACTCTGCCCACCCAGTTTAAAACTCCTGAGTGAGCTCACAACCTCTTTCCCCTCCCCGCCCCCCCGCCCCCCCGTTGTCTTAGGGGAGACGCCTGTGCTTAACTTATCCTGAGAGTTGTGTTAATTGAAGGGTGCGTTCGCACCCCATCTCAAAGGGGGTTTGTGACCCATTCAGTCACCTGTACCTCTCAGCATACTAATACGGTGACAGGTGTGATGCAGCAGGGCCCAGGAGCAGTGGGAGAGTGATCTTACTGGGGTCTGGGAAGTGGGCAGGCATAAGCCCTAGGCTAATTAAGGATGGTTCCCTGTAGAGTAGGGAAGCTTACTACAGGTTAATTGGAGCACCTGTAGCCAATCAAGGCCCTGTCAGGAACCTAATTAAAAAAAACCTGCTTCAGGCAGACAGGGTGGTGTGAGGAAGGAGAGAGGGCTGGAGTTTGGAGGTGTGTTGCTGAGAATTAAAAGACCAGAGAACTGGAGGAAGGGAGGGCAGGGAGACTCCCTCCCCGAGTGTCAAGGACTGAGGGTAACCCTACCCAAAGGGGAAGAGGGTAAGAAACCCACAGAGGTTGAGAGGGGCTGGGGCTCAAAGTGAGGAGCAAGCCCAGACCCCTTCCCCGCTTCTCTCCTCTACCACCTTCCCGGGCCACTAGCGGATCCCTCAGCTCCCCAAGAGGGCAAGGGGTGGTGTCCAAGCACCCCCCGCCACAAAAAGCGCGGGACCCACCATACCCAGTATGGCAAAATGGCCAACGTTGGTATCAGCTTTAGGACCCTGCATGGAGCCTTGGGACTTTAGTGACTCATTTTGGCAGCTGGACCAAGTGGGACCTATTATCTCCCACTCAGGACTACAAAGCCATGTCCTGATGGGCACAAAGGAAGTGGTTTTTCAATAACGTTGGCTCAATTAGCTTAACACAAGTGAAAAGGTCTCTCAATACTCATCAAGATGCAGGCTAACACACTAAAATCCATAGACCTGGCTGGGTTTGAACTTAGGGTAGATTTTTTGGAGCCAGACAAAGCAGGAGGAAGGCCTTTCAGAGAGAAACCCTAGGAAAAGCCTGCTCAGAACGGAGTTGGGGCTACAGTTCATGTTCTAGATACAGGCCTGCCAAGGGCTTTGTTATTATATAAGTCAAAGATAAAGGCAAACCTCAGGGGTGGGGGTGAGTTTGCACCATAACCACAGTGGTTACAAATACTTTGCATTTCTTCACTGCCCTTAAAAAAACCCAGCAACAACGACTGATGATCTTCTATCAGAGTGGAACGCATGTCTACAGTGATACAACCCTACTCATGCAACAAGGCATTCTGGGAGTTGTAGTTCCTGGAGGCACCCTTGCAATTATAGGCTAGAGAAAAAAATGCTGGGAAAGGGAGCAGGAATATAAATTCTCTTTTTTCCAATCTCCTGCCTATAATAATCTTCTGTTGACAGGTAGGAGAGGCCTGCTGCCGCAGTGACTGGGGTCTTTGCTGAGAGGAAATCAGGGAAGGAGGCTAGGAGGGGCTGTGGGTAGCAGTCTGAGAAAGATCCAGGAAAAAGGCCAAAGAAGCAGGCAAGGCTCTGGAACCATGGGAGGGGTATGTTCTTTGTTCAGGAGAGGGCTGCGTCAGAACCACTGGACTGGGGGTGAAGGCTTAGACTTGCGTTAGAACAGCTGTTTGTTGTCAATGGACTCTCGTTATCCTGAAAAGGGTAGAGTTTTGGTTTGGCCAGGGGTTGAGACTAGCCAGACAATGGGGGAAGCTGAAGCAGCAGAGAGAAGACAAGCCACTGCTACCCTCTCTAGATAAAGAATACAAACATTCCTCCAGAAGAAAAGCTGTCACCTTTGGGGATTGTTTTAATTGCAACTTTGACCTTGTTTTTCCAGTATCCTTCATAGACCTCTCCAAAGTATCCAGCTCCCAGCTTCTTGACCAGACTGAATTCTTCTTTGGGTCTTTCCCATTCATCCCAGTGAGGCAGGGGCTCTTGTTCTTGCTAGATTAAACAACAACAAAACAACTTTATACTGTTTCAGCCTGAGAAAGTCCATCGGGGGAAATAATGGAGATATACATCTGCCACTGACAGCCTGGCCAGCAGGTGGCTGAAGGACTGGCTAGAACAACATGAATCGGTGCTCTCTGTTGTGATTGGTGCTCTCTGCAAGGGCTGATGAACCGATCGATCAGGGTGATCAATGGGATTATACATCCAGAGAAAGGATGTACAATGCCATTCGCTCTACACCACTCAGTTGACACCAAGATGTTCCAGAATACTGTGCTCCTCCAATGTGTCATTACCATGGAGGAGCTCAGATACCATGGAGATGTTTTGCAGACCACATTGAGGGAAGCCATGTAAGCACCTAGACAATTAGACCATTTGGGGGCAGGCAACACACGTTTCTCCACTTGCAAAAATGCCACCTTCTCTTTCTTTACTTTCTCTTTTGCAACATGAAAGGCAGTGTCTACAAGCATAAACCCCATGCCACTTCACCAAGGAAAAGTGTTTTTTTTAATTCCAAAAACAAATGAGACTTCACTATCTAGAGAGCAAAGGTGCACTCCAGGCCAAGTTCCTAACTGCAGCCTATGTGACATAGTCACAATTGGAAATGATTTCCCCCCTAGGGTTAAATCTATGATTTTTTTGTTGCCAAATCTCAAGGTTTCCAATATGAATATCTATGAAGCAAAAGCTGGTGGCTTGGCTGACTTCTCTACAGGTGTCCTATTTGCGAGACAAGGCTTCTTCATTGCATCCTTCTTCTGTTATAGTGAGGCATGTGTGCACAGGCAGCAGTGAAGGTGTTAAGGAATGGTCTACATATCAGCTGCTATTTCCATGTCACTGGGTGAGCATAAGAGATGCTACATGCTTCCTTAGTCATATGATATACAAGTGGTATCTGGGGGTCTGCATCTATCTTCCACCCCCACAAAGCTCCAATATACACCCAAACCACCTGCCAAGCCGAGATGCTATCCTGATACCTTGCTCCTTCAGTCTCCTTTGCCATTTCTTGATATTTTTATGCATTAATTTGCCAACATAATTCTGAGGGTAACTCCCCTGACTTCAATATTTATACCAGGGATCTATTTTTGCCAAGCAAATTTGATTTCTATAGTTGCTGATCTTACAAAATGGGCAGTGACTAATAGGATGTATATACAGCATTGAAAGAACTTGTATAATTTTATTCCTGGGGAAATTCTGCGCCAAAAAATTAAAAATTCTGCACCAAAAATTAAAAATTCTGCAAAATTCTGCATATTTTATTTGTCAAAATAACGCAACATAATCATGCCAGTTTCAATTATTTTAGTAATTTATTTAAACTGCAATACAGAAAAAAGTCACAACAATCCAGCATTACCTAAACACATGAAAGTTACGTTGCAATTACTTGGTAACCAATATCCTGCATTCCACTTATAATTCTGGACTTTGATTTAAATTACATTACAGATCACCAAACAGCAAAATAAAAATAATGTAGAATGTCATTTTAAATTGCTCAGACTTTCACACATGAAAGTCATTCAATTTTGCTAATCATTGTCCTGCATTTCATTATAATCCGGTATTTTTATTTACATTACAGTACAGAAAACAAAGAGCCTTCAAGTTTTTCTCACTTAGTGATTTCCTTCTTGCTGAAAGGATCAAATTGTACAGTGAAAAACTTCTTTTTGCATCTGCAGGGTTTGAGACAGCATTTATGCAATTCAGGGTCAATTTGGCAATATTTGGAATCCTCTCTTTCACCGACAGCAAAAAACACTTGGAGGTCTACAAAAATAGGTTTACTTTGAATAGCTTCAAGCACGATCTTTTCCTTGTACAGTTTTAGCTCCTGTTCAGGTACCTCAGAAAAACCACGTATTGCTTGAAAATACTCACACAGTGTACTGGCAAGATATAAACACAATGAGGATCAAATAACCTACAAGCCTTCAGAAAATTCAGACCTGGTTGTCCAAAGGACAAATATTTGTTAAGCTTTTGAGAAGCTTAATGGACTGCCTCTTTAAAGAGATCTAGAAAGGCTAGTCTTTCAACAGGAGATAAGTTTTCCCTAAATTTGAAAAACTCTGAGGTGCTTTCTCAAGGGAGCTCTAGATGTGAACTGAAATATATCTGCTGTTCTTCCAGAAGGTCAAATGCTTTAACAGTGCAATCCTTCCTGCTCTCAAATGCCAGATTTAAACAGACTTTGTTCATCTTTCTGTGCTAGAAAAGTGATCTGTACTTTCAATAACACATATTTAGTTTCAGAGTAACAGCCGTGTTAGTCTGTATTCGCAAAAAGAAAAGGAGTACTTGTAGCACCTTAGAGACTAACCAATTTATCTGAGCATGAGCTTTCGTGAGCTACAGCAGTGAGCTGTAGCTCACGAAAGCTCATGCTCAAATAAATTGGTTAGTCTCTAAGGTGCTACAAGTACTCCTTTTCTTTTTACATATTTAGTTGGGTCATTCAGCATTTTCTGAATAGTTTGCACAGAAACTGAGGAGATGCTGTTGCTCTCTTCACTGAAGAACTCTTTGTAGAACTGAAAGTTCTTAGAGTGATACTGAACTTCATGGAACCAGATGTTCCAGTGTGTTCTACCCGGGCTACAAGGCATGGATGCTTTTGCATCTGGAGACTCCTCTTGTAGTTTCTGGTTCATGAAATGGAGGTACCTCACTTTCCTACTACCAGAGTTATAGAACATGTTTTCAAAGCACTTTACATATGTCTCAACCAGCTGAAAAGGCTTTCTAAATGATTCACCAATTAAATTAACAATACGTGCTAAACAGGTGATATGCACAGTATTTGGAAACAGTGTAGAAAACACAGAATCAAATGCCTTTTTCATGTAACTAACATTGTCAGTATCAATTACTAAAACATTTTCATAATCAAGCTGGTACTCATTTCCTGCTTTGACTACAGCCTGTGAAACAGCTGACTGATTAACAGCATCTGAAAACATTTTATCCATCAAAAGAGAGTTAACATGCCCACGGCAAGCAGGTTGTAATGGTGTAAACAGTACATTCAGAACTGATCTTGCCTCATCATCACAACATTCATCAAAGATAATAGCGATTTTCTTGTCTTTAAGCTTCAGTTTTAAGTTTTCCTTTCCTTTGAGGTACACTTCAGGTGAGTGTGACTCAGTCAGTTGTGTCCTATCAGGAATTGCACCACCATTCTAGACCCTGCTGTCAAGAAATTGTCCCACAAGTGGGTGGTCCATCTTTGACATAGGGATGTTGGCACCTGCTAGTGTCTTCACTCGTGCTATACAAATCTGAAAGTAGAGAAGTTAGGTGAGTCTTGAGTGAGCACCAGTGTTTACTATCCATGAAACGTTTTTAATCTTAGATTAATACATTTATTCACGTTATATTTAGTTCCAAATGTCTAGATTTTAATTTAGATTTATAGTATAGTAAATGATCACATGATTACATATATATTGTAATATTCAGTTATTTGGCTTATGCCTCTATTCAAGGAGACTCGCACTCAATAACAAAAGTGCATTATTAAATTACAATCGACTGTAGAACATCACGTGAAAGTGCAAAAGTGACAGTGTAAAGTGTGTTATCATCAACAGAAGACTGACCACAGTCATCACTTAAAAAAAGTTTAAAACCAGAGCTGTCAATTCCAGATCTCCGAGCAAGCGAAGAGACCCCATCAGTATAGCTTTTCTAAGCTACTTATCTTATTTTTCTGTATTATAACATTTTCTGATATTTTCCACTCACCTCCACACATTCTTTCTCCACCTGTGTTTTGTTTTTCAGTGTACTTTTTTCTGTCTTCCTCTTAAGCCGTATCTTCCTTCAGTTTGGGGTTTTTTTTAAGGCAAAATAATCAACAAATTACAGACCGTCGGTCATGATTGAGAACAAGATTGCAGGACGCGTAAAATAATTTGTCCCCCTCCGTATGCAGTTTTGCAGGGAATTCTTGAGCATGAGAAGCTGGCATAGCTGTTTTCGGTGCAGGATGTGAAAGCCATTCACGTCATGCATAAGAATGAATATCCCTTTGGTAACTTCATCTGGACCTGGCTGGCTACTTCGGGAAGTGCTTAGGTCTGACTGTCTTGATATTTTATTGACTGCTTGACAAATGTTTTATTTGCCCTCAAAGTCTTTTTTTAAAATAGGTAAATAAAATAGATTCTGAGCTGTAATCTAATCCCATTGTGCCACTAGAGCAGCGGAAAAAAGCAAGAAACCACATAGATCTTTCCTAGCTGAGGATTCCCTTCCTGTCATTTACAATAAAGTGCCTTTACACCACCCTGGCAATGTAATGGAGCCTTACAACTTTTACACCTGTTTTATGCTGCTGGGGGAATTGATTAAGAATGGGAACAATTCAATAACAACAGTAGGAACATTAATAACTAAGCAGGCAGGCTGCTACATTTTCTGCTCTTCTTGAGGGGATAAAGCCTGCCTTGAACCTACCTCCAAACAACCTGAAGCTCTATCCCTCCATGTGGGGAGTGCTGCAATAGCCTCTCGCGCTCATTCAGTCACACGCACACCCAGCCCCGTCCGCCTGGCGGTGATTGATGTCTCCCCACACACGCCCAGCCCCGCACCCCCAGCAGTGATCTCCACCAGTTGCTCCAGGTGCTCGAAGAGAGATATCCGGGCTGCCTGGGAAGGGGCATGTGTCCCCCGCAGATTTCTTTGGTTCTCCATTTTTCTGTGGGGAAGCAAAAAAATCTGCAGAGGATATGAATTCTGCGTGTGCGCAGTGGGGCAGAATTCCCCCAGGAGCATATAATATACGTGCAGTCACTAGAGGGCAGTGTTCGGTTGACACTAAGTGTGCATTTCTGTGTTGGGGGCTGATTTATTTACTCATTCGCAGATTTATAAGGCCAGAGAGGACCATTGTGATTAACAAGCGTGATCTCCTGGATAAGAAAGGGCATGGGTCTTCCCTGAATTAATTTCTGTTTGAACAAGAGCATATTTTTTTAGAAAAACATCCAATCTGGATTTTAAACTGGCCAGTGATGGGGACTCCACGACAGCCCGTGGTAAGGTGTCCCACTGGTAAAAAAAAAAAAAAAATGATGATGATTTATTTACAATCTGAATTTGTCTAACTTCAACGGCCAGCCAATAGCTCGTTATACCTTTGCCTGCTAGACTGAAGAGCCCATTGTCAAAGTTTTGTTCCCCATGCAGGTACGTACAGAGTGTGATCAAGCCATCCCTTAGCCTTCTCTTTGTTAAGGTAAACAGATGGAGCTCCTAGAGTTTATCACTATAAGGCATGTTATCCAATTCTTTAATCATTCTCTTATAGACTCATAGACTTTAAGGTCGGATGGGACCATTGTGATCATCTAGTCTGACCTCCTGCACATCGCAGGCCACGGAACTTCACCCACTCCTATAATAGACTCATAACCTCTGGCTGAGTTCCTGAAGTCATAGAATTATACCACTGGAAGGCCCTCGAGAGGTCATCTAGTCCAGTCCCCTGCACTCATGGCAGGATCTAGACCATGGTATCTCTCTCATGGTATAAGTGTGCCAACTCACGTATCACCTAACAATAAGAATACTTAGGGCCAGATCTGCAAAGGTATTTACTCACCTGAAGATGCAGGTAAGTGCCTAGAGGGATTTTCAAAAATGCCTAAACAGATTAGGCATCTAACTTCTATTCATTTCAATGGGAGTTAGGGGCTTAACCTGTTTACCAGCTCTTGAAAACTCTACTATGTGCTTATCTGCATCTCCAGGCACTTAAATACCTTTGAAATCTGGCCCTCGGTGCTTAGATGGCATCTGCCTCCTAATGATTCCACAAAAGTGGGTATTATTCTCCTCATGTTACATATTGGGAAACTGAGGCACAGGGAGGTTTCAGGACTTGCCCAAAGTCAGAGAGTCAGTGACAGAGTCAGGAATAGCATCCAGGTCTTCTGATTTCAAGTCCCCTGGTCTAACTAATAGATTTTAAGATCTCCTGAACAACACAAACCAGAGAATTTCACCCTGTGATCGAGCCCATCTGACCTCCTGTGTAACACAAGCCATAGTATTTCACGCAGTCACCCCTGTACTGAACCCATCTGACCTCCAGGCCTGCATGCAAGAAGACATCAAGCTTGCCCTGCCATATCCTGACCCACTCACCAACTAACGTTCCCACCACAAGCATCATCCTGGCAGTTCTTGGCTGGCTCAGATTTACCTTCCAGCAGGGGACGGTCAGTCTCAGGCCGTGGGAGAGGGTCTTCGCTTTGTAATGCTCCACCAGGCTGCGCAGATCAGGGAAGGAGAACACCACGTTCATGTAGAGGTTCCCCTGGGGGTTCTGCCAGATCTTGTAGTGCCTCACAATTGAGTCATCCCGAACTGTGAAATCAAGGAGGAGAGGCAGAAGGAGCACACAATGCAAAACAGTCATTAAATGTGTTGCTACCTTCCTGTGCCAGTAACTGACAGCATGCCAAGAGGCAAGAAGTCATTCCTCACACACCTGTCACTGGTGGGGGAAAGGTTTGGATTTGTTCAGGGTCTGCCTACCTCCTACACCTGGGTTTCAGAATCGAATGTGGTGATCCCTCACTAAAATCACCAATTTGCTTTAACTTAAGGCTCGGCTGTCAGAGGTGCTGAACAAGCTGTCGCTCTCATTGACTCCAGAGTTGTGGGTGCTCAGCCCCTTTGGAAATAAGGCCCTTGGTGTAATGGCGATTGTAACCCCTGGAGACAGAGAACACCTCTAACAGTGGCTATAAAGCACCTTGCTCACTCCGGGTATGGAAATAAACCAAATATTTAGCTAACGAGAATGTGTATTAGTGATGACTAGCAATGCATTCAGGAATTTTAGTGGGTCAGTTCCCTTCAAACACTGCCAATGCTTACAGAGCAGAATCCAGTGTCCTCTTATCTTGTGTTTCTGATCCTTGTTCCCTGCTGCACACTGACTCAATGCACACCTCTGTTAGACACATGCTCTGCCACAAGTCTTCCTGGAACTCACAAGCCGGCCCGATTTCAGCTGGAACTATGGGGGTTTTTTAGGTTTAAATACATGTTTACATTTAAGGCCCTGCCCTTAACTTAAATCACTCATTCCTGGCAAACATCTGGGTTATTTTTGCTCTGTTTCCTGGTAGGTATTGTCCTGAGGCTTCGTGCAGCCGCAGGAGATTAACCATAGGAATTGCACGCTGTAAACTTTACTGCTGTCTTCCTGTTACAGAGAGGCTCAGAATCCCCATTTCTAGCAGCAGTCCGAGCAGTTGGCTCAAAGGAACAACTTGCAATGCGTGTGATCTGGGATGGAGGAGGGGAATAAGTATGTGATTTCTATACTATGGAATGGAAAGTGGTCACATGTGGTTTCTTAAAGAGACACGCCAGCCTGCTGAGCACACTTCTTTCCAAAATGTTTGTATCTACCCAGCTCGCTAGCTGTGAAAGAAATGGGTGGAAGAAGCATTAGTGTATTTTCAGCATCTGACAAAGTTTTGTTTATGGTCAGTTTCACCGATTCCCTGGAGTAACAAGCTAAACAATTTCACAGGAAAATGCCTTATTAATAGGAACAGGTGGAGCAGAAAAAAACCCCTTACTTATTACAAAGGAATTAAAGAAAGAAATCAAGACATACCATTGAATGAAAGGGCACTCTATCCAAAAGGGGAAGGTTCTTCCAATTTAGCCAATTCAAAAAAATGGATAGTGTCTCTTTAGCATGGCTGGCTCCTGTGAAATTGCTCAATAGTCCAGAAAAGGAAATTCCGTATTCAGAGGTCTAAGCAAAAGGGCTGGTGTCTTGTTACAGAGGGTGGGTCAGAAGGAGGGAGAGAAATAGCTTGACTTACCTGAAAGCACGTATTCAGCATCTTTTTTCTCACTGATTCGGATTAGAAAGGCCCCGGTCTTGTTCTTATCCGACAACAGTCTCTGTAAAGTCTCAGAACGTGAGATCTGCCCAAAAAACCAGCTGGAGGAGGAGAGAAAATAAACTTGTGTTGAAATGGAGTCTCTCTAGAGCATCAGCACACACGAGGATCTCTGCATAACCTAGCTAGCTCTATTGTAACAACTCCATGACCAGCGAGAGACTTCGCTGTGTTGCTGTTCTGCATCCCCCAAATCACAAAGAACCTGCTTCAGTGGACAGGACCCTACCCCCCGCTCCCTAAACACATCCCCCAAGCTAAGGAAGGTTCAGTCTCTTTCTGCATCTATGACTTCTTTTGGGATTGTTGCATTGTCTCTCTGGGATTCACAGCCGAAGAGTAGGGGTTCAGGCTTCCCAGGACCCTTCCCCTGCTTTGCACCACATTGGTGAGGCAAAACAGCCATAAATGAAGCTTGTTGACCTAAGGTTATGCCTGCTCTGGGTCACTGGCATGGCACAAAGGCAGCCAGAGCATGCCCATGACTCAGGCCCTAGATAGCTAGTCCTCCCTACTTCCCTGTCCAGAGGCTGTCCTTGTCATCCAGTGCTGGGCATATGGGTGTCAGACATAGGTTCTCTTGGGCCTTGCCTTGTGGGATGCTGCCCCGGAGTTTCATTGTAACCTAACCCTTTGTAAAAGGGTGGTAGTTTCCTCTAGAACAAATGAGAATCTATGGATCAGGTTCAGACACTGACACCAAACTGCTTGGCTTGGCTAAACTGCCATTTGGCTAACAAGTGCAAAGCCCTCTGATCTTCCAGCATTAAACAGTGGTTACGATTCCTGACCCCAGCGGGGTTTTACTTACGGTTCTGCCTCCATTGTCTCCTGCTCAGCTAAATAATTGTAAGGAACATAACCTTCAGCTAGGATCCTGTTCGAGCCATCGACTTTCTTGGCCCACCACCATTCTCCTTCTTGCCTGATGACCTGGAATAGGTCTCCTGCCCGGAAGCTGATTTCTGTCCGTGTCCTGGCATCAAAGTCCCAGAGGCTGGTGTACAGAGGACTGGCTCCAAGCCTGGAATTCATGCTGCCGGGTGGAGGAGCTGAATTATGGCAGAAGTTAGGTTTCCCCGCAGCAGAGCCAAGGTCAACGAGGTTCTCATAGTTTTCCAGCCATGAGCTCTTTAAACAGCTGTGCCGAGCAGCCCTGGAATGCTTGTCTCCTGCTGCCTTCCAAAAGTGTCTGTGTAACTCTGCCAACTCATCTCACCGGAGGCAGGTCAGATGGTACCTGCCAGGAGCAGACTTTGCAAAACGCCCTCTGCACATCATGTTCTTTATAGCTAAATTGCAGCCCTGCCCTTAAGCCACGCCTCTTTTGGCAACAAAAGGACAGAAGGAAGCCAAGTGAATTACTGCTAGGTTTCAGGTGGGTGCAAGGCACCAATCCTGTGAAGCAAGCAGGGCTGCCTAGCTAAAGGCCAGAGGCGGAGGGGCCATGCGTGACCGATGAGGTTTCACTTTAGGGTACGTCTGCACTGCAATTGGGAGGTGTGATTGCCATGTGCAGACATACAGGGCCTACCTTTACTCTAACTCACTCACATACAGATAGCAGTGACGCTGTGGCAGGACGGACTTCATCCCGGGCTATACAAGCCCACCTGGGACCTTAGGTATCATTTGGGTGGCTAGCCGTGTTGTCATGGCTTCATTGCCATTGGTCCCCAAGCTAGCTAGATTGCAAGCACACCCCTTGATTGCAGCGTAGCCGTCCCATGAGTGAATTTCACCCAGCTGTAGGCTGCTACATGGAAGAGGGGAAGGGGAGAGAAAGGGGGGAAACAGAGATGCTAGAAGACAAGAGAGGGAGAGGAATTTATAGAGAGAGATGAGGGTCAAGGAGGTTAAACAGGGAGGAAAGGGAAGAGAGAGAAAATGGGGAAAGAGGCGAAGGGGAGGGGAATAGGGAATAAAATGGAATTTTAGAGGGTTAGTGGCGATTCTTGAGTTAGCCTGAGGATTTCACGCATGTTAAAAAGGCAGTTATTACACATGACACATAAGGGTGTAAAGCAATATCCTGGCCTCTGTTTTGGGGCAGGGAGCTGTGGTCAATGTCTCTCTCATGCCCCAAAACAGAGGCCAGGAGGATATTGCCTTGCACCGTTATGTGCCATATGTAATAACTGCCTCATAAAGCCACTCAGCTGTATGTGCGGTCCGATCCCCCTACCCTGTGCCTCTTATGGGGCCTGATCCAATTCTCGTTGAAGTCAATGGAACACTTCCTGTTGACTTTGCTGGGTTCTGGACGGGGTCCATACAGGGCTTTTCACCTGCAGATCTCAAAATACGTAGCCTAGACAAACCTACATAAGATGGGTGCACAACTGGCTGGAAAATCATACTCAAAGAGGAGTTATCAATGGTTCACAGTCCAGCAATAGGGGAAACTGAGGCACAGGGAAGTCATTTTTAATTCTAATCCTGGCTTCCAAAGCAAAGCACTTGCAACTTCTCCCAGGGTGGTTTCATCCACAAACTTTATAAGTGTACTCCCTGTGCCATTATCCAAATCATTTATGAAGATATTGAATAGAACCAGGCTCCAGACAAATCCCTGCGGGACCCCCATCGATATGGCCTTCCAGCTGGACTGTGAACCATTGATAACTCCTCTTTGAGTATGGTTTTCCAGCCAGTTGTGCACCCACCTTATAGTAAGTTTGTCTAGGCTATATTTCCTTGGTTTGCTTATGAGAAGGTCATGTGAGACTGTATCCAAAGTCTTACTAAAGTTGAGGTATATCACAGCTACTGTTTCCCCCATTCATAAGGCTTGTTACCCTGCCAAAGAAGGATATTAGGTTGGTTTGACATGATTTGTTCTTGACAAATCCATGTTGACTGTTACTGTCACCTTATTATCTTCTAGGTGCTTACAAAGTGTTTGATGATTTGCTCCCATTATCTTTCAGGGTACCGAAGTTAAACTGACTGATCTATAAAAACAACAAGGAGTTTGGTGGCACCTTAAAGACTAACAGATGTATTTGGGCATAAGTTTTTGTGGGTAAAAAACCCACTTCTTCAGATGCACGAAAAGCTTATGCCCAAATCAATCTTTTGGTCTTTAAGGTGCCACCAGACTCTTTGTTGTTTTTGTGGATACTGACTAACATGGTTACCCCCTGATACTTGACTGTTCTATATTTCTGTGGGTTGACCTTATCCTTCTTTTCATAGATAGGGACTACATTTGCCCTTTTTCGGTCCTCTGGGATCTCTCTCGTTCTTCACGAGTTCTCAGAGATAATCACTAATGGCTCAGAGATACTTCAGCCAGTACTGTAAGTCTTATAGGGTGTATTTTGTCTGGCCCCGCCAACTTGAAGACATATAACATGTCTAAGTAATTCTTACTGTGTTCTTTCCCCTGTTTTAGCCTTGGATCCTACTTATTTACACTGATATTCACTATTTAGTGGTGCAATCACTGCTAATTTTTTTTGGTGAAAACTGAAACAAAAAAGGCATTTAACACTTTGGTCATTGCTGCATGTTATTGTCTTTTCCGCCTCATTGAGTAACGGCCCTATTCTGTCCTTTGTGGTCTTCCTCTAGCTTCTAATGTATTTGTAAGATGTTTTCTTGTTACCCTTTATATCCCTAGCTTATTTTGTGCCATGGCCTTTTTAATTTTGTCCCTATATGGCAGCGTTGTTTTTGTTTTTTATATTCAGCTTGAGTAATTTGACCTGGTTTCTACTTTTTGTATGACTGTTTTTTGAGTTTCAGGTCATTGACGATCTCCTAGTTAAGCCATGGTGGGCTCTTACCATATTTACTATCTTTCCTTCTGAGATGAAGCTAGAAATGGGAGGCAGACCTGTTGAAAGGCTATGGATGGGGAAAGCTAAATGGGGTTAGAACAAGGTTGATGTCATGGTAGGTTTCGACTACAGATCACCTAACCAGGAAGAAGAAGTGAATGTGGCTTTTTAAAAACAACTAACAAAATCACCCAAAGCAGAACACTTGGTGGTGATGGGAGACTTCAGCTACCCAGACATCTGTTGGGAAAATAATACAACAGGGCCACAGGTTATCCAACCAGTTCTCCGAATGCCCTGGAGGCAACTTTCTATTACAGAAGGTGGAGAAAGCAACCAGGGGAGAGGCTGTTCTCCCCTGGATTCTGACAAGTAGGGAGGAAATGGTTGAGAATTTGAGGCTTGGATGAAAGTGATCACGAAGTTGATAGAGTTTTTGCTTCTAAGAAACGGTAGGAGGGAAAAGAGCAGCATAATGACAATGGACTTCAAGAAGGCAGAGTTTAGCAAACGCAGGGAGTTGGTAGGTACAATCCCATGGGAAGCGAGTCGAAGGGGAAAAAGAGTTCCAGACAGTTGGCAGTTTTTTTAAAGCATCATTATTAAAGGCACAAGTGCAAACTATCCCAATGCACAAGATAGATAGGAAGTAGGGTAAGAGATGGATATACACATGGTTGATGTGTTTTTATTTTTTAAGAGGACCCTTTCCTAGATCCTCTTGGGAACCTTCCAATAGCTTCACAGAGCCTCCTCCAATACTTTGATGAGAAAACCAGAGAAAGTTGGTTAAAATACTTGTATTTAAAGAGGCAGAAAATGTACAGTTAACGTTTGCATTTAACAAATAAAAAGAATGTCATGCTTCAGGCAGCCACTAAGTGGTGCTAAAAGACAGGGAGCTCAGGGCTCAGCTCTCCCTGGAGTATGAATTAACCATGATGATGATGATTTATTGTTTCACAGTTGGGGAACATCGAGAAGCCAGGTCCCTCTGCTGCAGAGCTTACAGTCTAAATGAGGAATATGACAGACAAATGAGAGCTTAATAATATACACCAGGAGGGGGCAGGAAGGATGATGGTTACAGGAATACAATTATATCTGAGTGGGTCCGAATTGTGGGGAATGGGGGGAGTGGTAATTGGCAGTTCCAGGCATAGAGGGAGAAGTCCAGGCAGATCTGAGACCCAAATGCTGCCCATATGTGGGAAGCCTGGATGTCTCTGAATCCCAATGAGGAAACAGGGCTTTACATGGCTTTTTCTTGCTGTGAACTACAACACGGTCAGGTCTGATTCTGCCACTGATACTAGCAAGTACTCTGAAGAGTTACATTGTCCGCATGCGCTGTGAAAACTGAGTGGGTTTACATGCATTGATCAATAAATAAATCAGACACACATCATGAATAAATCCATAGCAATCAGTAGTTTACACAGACAAAGTAAACGGGAAACTTCACTTTCAACGCAGCGGGTAGCTTGTGAAATCCTGCTGTACTGTTCAGATTAAGAACTTCTTATACCCAAGGTGACATCTTTGCTGTACTGCATCTATAATGAATAGTCCTCTTGAGGAGGGCACAGCCAGACCATAGCAAGGAGGCTAAAAGTCTCCAAAATGGAGCACGGTTTTCTGTCCCTCCTAAGGAGGGGGCCTTGTGTATCTTCATCTGAAATGTGCAACACAAGAATGCCCGCCGGACTCAAGCCCTGCACAGGTTAGTCAATGGAATGGATACCTCCAGCAGTGGGAAATGGAGCCCCAAATAATCACGGGGGTGAGGCGTAGGGCCGTTTCCATCAGGAGAGCGAATTGTGCGCCCGTCTGTAAATCGAGCAGAGTTTCTCTCTCAGAGCGAGGAAGGTGGGTCGTTCCTCAGCATTACCCTTCCAACACTCCAGCATGACGATATAGATCTCAGGAGGGCAAGTGCTTGGCCGGGGCAGGCGGTAGCCCATGCTGATTTGCTGTATGGTTTCTTGGTTTGTCATTCCTGTAAGGAAACAAGAAACTCCAATGACCCTATTCACCATCACGTTGTGGAGTTTATCCCCCCAAATGGCTCAGGGTGGCTGTGAAGAGTCTAGCCGGCCTCTATGGAATGGCTTCTCCATCACCATTCGATCCCTCATCAAGTGCACCTCCCATGTGTAGTGAAACCTGTGTCAAGCAACTATCAAGGCTGCCTCCTGGCTGTGCCGTAGTGGCTCCATGCACTGTGCTGAAAGCCTCCTTTCCTGGCAGGAAGACTGGATGGCGGGGTGGGAGGAGCACACGTTTCATCAGGGCTATCTGCTGGATGTCGGTGAGGTGGGGAGCCAGAGGACAGCAGCCTTGTGTAAGGGGAGCACAACGAGGGTACATCTACACTGCAAAAAACCAAACCAATCCGCGGCACCAAGTCTCAGTCTGGGGCAATTGACTCAGGCTGGAAGCGCTCGTGCCACAGGGTTGAAAATAGCTGGATAGATATTAGGGCTCAGGTCGGAGCTGCAAGTCTCTCCCCCCTCGGCAGGTTTCGGAGCCTGGGCTCCAGCCCGAATGTCTACGCTTAGCCCCACAGTGCGAGCCCGAATCAGTTGACCTGGGTTCCGAGAGTTGCGACCACAGGCGCTTTTCTTGTGTAGACGCGCCCTGAAGGACATTCTCTGAAAGAGCGTGGCACAGTATCCCTCGAAAGGCAGCACAGCTGGTAAAAAGGAGGGGGAAGGGTGGGCATCATACCTTCATACGGGGTCTGCCCATACGTGAAGACTTCATAGAGCAGGATCCCATAGGACCAAACGTCAGATTTCAGTGAGTAGGTGTGGTAGTTTGCTACTTCTGGTGCTGTCCACTTCACTGGGATTTTGGTGCTGCCGCTGGTGGAATAAATATCGTCCTAAAAAGCAGCAGGAGATAGGCCATGAGCAAAGGGGAAATAACAAACACAATATCCCCTCTCTCACAGGCACGGGGGCAGGAGAAGCCTAAGCTGCTATCTCAAGTAACCCTTACTAGCCCCACAGCTCTCTCTCTCCAACGGTGCACTCGTTTCAGGGCCGACACTGATTGTGTCCTGCCACACGCGATGTAACTGGAGACCATGTTTCAGTACCTCGGTCTAGCTGTAGCTCTCGGCATTGTCAACCTGGGACAGCCAAGGCTGGATCCCTGGTGCTAGTTTCTCATCCTCTAGGCAGGCAGAAAAGTCAGTGTTTGGGGAGAGGTGGAGTTGTCTGTTCTGTGGCATTCAAAGGCAACCCCTCCAGCCAGTTAATCAGCTGTATCTAAGTCTAACCAGCTGGTAGGATGGTGCCACCTTGTAAAAGCCTCAAGGGTGGGGCTCACAGGTTCCAGTGTGAATTGGGGCTTTGAAACTGGGAGCCCCTTGGAGACAGGGAAGGGAATGTGGAAATAAGCAAGGCAAAAGGGACCAACAGCTTCCAGCAGACCAACCTTGAGGAGCCTGGCGAGTCCAAAATCGGCGATTTTGCAGGTGAGGTTGTCTCCCACAAGGATGTTCCTAGCGGCCAAGTCCCTGTGAACGATATGCTGTTCTTCAAGGTACGTCATCCCATCGGCCACCTGGCAAGCAATGCTCATCAGGTGGAGTGTGCTCAGAGCCCTCCCTTCCAGACCTGTTAAACCAGCGATCGAAGGACCAAAATCACTTTCTGTTTTAGGCTGATCCATTAAAACCCTCACAGAGCACGTTATGGAATCAGTACATCCTTGCTAGGAAAGAGACCTGCTGCTAGGAACTGACAAAATAAACACGTTATGAACGTGTGCAGCCTTTGTTATTCAGCCCCCACTTCTGCAAAGCACTCACACACACGCTTAACTTTGAGCACATGCAGGTTCCCCTTGACTTCCATGTCTGTAAAGTTAAGCGTGTGTTTCAGTGCTTGGCAGGCGTTGGACCCCTGTGAGCTCTGTTGCAGTGAGGAAGGTGGTCCTCATAAGGAGTATGGTAGGAGTATGAGCCACTGTTAGGAGTATGAGCCATGGAGTCTAACTTTTGGCTGGGAGTTGTGTTTCAGAACCCATCCTACTTGGGAGTTGTTGCTCCTTGGATAATGAGTCCTGCGGGATCCATAGCCCCAAAGGAGGTCCCATTAGTCAATGGAGGATGTTACCTAGTAAAGAAGAGGTCCCAGCTGGGAGCTGTGTGACTTGTTTCCCTAACGACTATTTCCTGGTTGGGGGAATGAAAGAAAAGAATGAGAGAAATAAACACCACAGGCATGTTCTTCGTGCAGTTTCAGGGCTGACTCATCAAGATGGCAACAGGAGACTTGCCTTTTTATCTGTTTCAGACGCCAATGCCCAAGGGACAAGTTTTGGCAATTCGCTTCCAACAGAGGTTGTGGCCGAGCAGGCTGGGGAGCTGAAAACTCACTCTCCCAGTCCCCCGGTGAAACAACCTCCTTTGGAGTCGGTGAACAACGAAGCAGCACGCCATTCGGACTGCGCGAATGTCTCAATGTGCCACGGCAACTCTTCTTAGAGAGGGGCGTCAAGCGACGGCAGGAGTTCAAACCTGCAGGAGCTTTGAGGAAGCCTATGCCTTGTCGACATACACAAGTTGTACTGTTTTCACTACACCGGTATAGTCCGAGCACTACCGCCCTCCAGAAAGGAAGGGGAATAAACTGTACTGGAAAAAGACAGCATTATACGGATATAACCCACATGAGGTATTAGTCTAGTATATATATTTCAGTAAAACAATCACACCCGACCAAGTGAGTTATACCAGCACAAAAAACGGTGTGAAGACCAGGCCTTACATTCAGATCTGGGTGCTCAGGACTGTTGAGACTTTTCTGCAAAGAGGCCCATTGCATAGTTACCGGTGGTAGGGGTGAGGGCTTCTGTAAGAGGTTTAAAATTAAAAATGGCGAATTGTCCCTGGCCGACGTATGGTGAATTAGAATGTACCCGGGGCTGAATTCTGCTTTCAGTTACACTGGGGTAAGCATGGAATTGCTCCGACTGGGGTGGAGCCGCCCTGCCTTCGCCCCAACGTAAATGAGAGCAGAGCTCGGCGGGCTGCCTCTTTTGATGGTAGCGCGTTGTCACCGGTTTAATTTGGGCAGGGCGGAGGCAGCCGCCTGGGCCCTGCCGTCCCTTCGAGCTGCTCTTGAGTGCTGGGAGACTCGAGTTCCAAGAGTGGTACGGTCCCATGGGGGGAGGGAGAGCTCAGTGGTTTGAGCATTGGCCTGCTAAACCCAGGGTTGCGAGTTCAATCCTTGAGGGGGCCATTTAGGGATCTGGGGCAAAAATTGGGGATTGGTCCTGCTTTGAGCAGGGGGTTGGAGTAGATGACCTCCTGAGGTCCCTTCCAACCCTGATAGTCTATGATTCTATGGCTCCCTGCGCAGCGCTTGGCATTCAGGGCCGGGTGGTACCGACCGCTGAGGTAGCTCTCCAGGTTGCCTTTCCTCATGAGTTCGGTGACGATGTACAGGGGCTCGCCCACAGAGCAGACTGCATGGAGCTGGATCAGCCTCTCGTGCTTCAGCCGCTTCAGGTTCTGAATCTCTTTGGTGAAGTCTTCCGCCTTCATGTCAGCTGTGGAGGAAGCCGAAACGTTTCCAGGGTGAGTGCGTTTCTCGCTACGTTCATCCCTGCCTTTCTCCATGTGGCTGCGGGAGCTTTCCAGCCCCCGCCCCCACTCTGCGGCTCTCACGGCTCATGCACCCCACCCCCTCACAGCTCATTAACAATAACATTTATTGAGGTTGTTCTCGTTAGGACTGAGATGCCATTTTCAGGTAGCTGCTGAGTGCAGAAGGACCTTCCACACTAGTGGTTCTCAACCTGGGGTAAGCCTGCCCCTAGGGGGACGCAGAGGTCTTCCAGGGGGTACATCAAGGCATCTAGATATTTGCCTAGGTTTACAACAGGCTACATAAACAGCACTAGCAAAGTCAGTAAAAACTAAAATTCCTTACAGACAAGGACTTGTTTATACTGCTCTATATACGATACGCTGAAATGTAAGTACAATGTTTATATTCCAATTGATTTATTTGATAATATACGGTAAAAATGAGAAGTCAGCAATTGTTCAGTACTAGTGTGCTCTGACATTTTTGTATTTCTATGTCTGATTTTGTAAGCAAGGAGTTTTTAAGTGAGGTGAAACTTGGGGTACACAAGACAAATCAAACTCCTGAAAGGGGGTCAGTACTCTGGAAAGGTTGAGAGCCCCTGTTCCACACAACAGTGCAGTGTCTTACCATGAGGCCTCCAGAGTGATGGGGGGTAAGGGGGGAGGAAGGCATTTTGTAAAGGCCTCAACGTAGATAGGACCGGATTTTCGAATGGGTGCGTGCAGACGTGTGGATGCTTTGGCATGCACCTCGCTTCCAGGCAAGTAGCCTTACTGAGCTAGGGTTGCCCGACTAAGCCAGGCAGGAAGTCCTATCGAAGTTAGTTTATTCAGTCTGATTGTTTACATGAAAGGTTGGGTGATCAAGGGGGAAATGAAACAGACTGGAGAGATCTTTCATGGCAGTGAGTGAAAGAGACAAGGTGGCACATGGTTAATGTTCCCTGCCTTCGCGTCCACGCACCTTGTTTTATGATTTTGATGGCAACTGGGACCATGTTCTTCCACAATCCTTCCCACACCTCTCCGAAGTATCCTTCCCCCAGTTTCCTCCCGAGGGTGAATTCTGAACGGGGCCGTTCCCATGCATCTCTCACCGGAGGTGTCTGTATTAAACATATAGAGACACAGAACATTTCATTTCAGGCCTATGCCATCCAGCTAGTCAGGTAGAGGCAGCTTTATGAACCAGGGCAGACTTGGGCATAGGATGAGAAAGCAACCGAAGTCAGCATCCAGTCCAGTCCCAAACAGCACCTCTTCATCCTGATTCTCCTCTGTTACGTGTGCACTTCTGACCCTCAGATGTGTCCCAGAATCCTTTGCCGTGGCTACTGCCTTTGGAGCACTGGCCACATTTGGGAGCCAGAGATGTCCATGAGAACAGAACTTTGAGACTGCAGGATCTACCACCATTTTAGGACCAGGAACTACAAAGGCTCAAGGGATACTAAGGGCTCTGGTTTCTCTCGGGAGGCAGTTAGGTCTCACAGGAAGCGTGAAGGCAGAGAAGCTGCTGGAAGGGGTATGTAGCAGGAAGCAGCCGCTCAGATCACAGAGAGACCATCCCATCTGCACCATTAATATTGATTTGTATGATAAGAGGGTGCTCAGTGAAGCTATAGGAAACTGGTCTCTGTCCCCTGCAAATTAAACTTCTCGGTAGAGCTGGTTGAAACTTGGAGTTTCTGTTCCAGAGGAAGTTCCTACATTTCAAATTCTTTTTCACTCTGAATTGGAACCAATGACCTTACAAATGGCCTTGAATATGGAGTAAGCATTTGAGAAAGCCCTGTGCAATTCAACTTGAAGAAAGGGAAACCAGATAAAAGCCGCAGAACAAGAGAGACTCCTTAACCTTATAATTAACACAGCAGAGCCTGAAAGCAAAGAGGCTGATGGATGGATAAGAGGGCAGCTATATTAAAAGGACACTTAAACCTTTCATTTAATAAAGTGTCGAAAGTTGAGCTGCTCAAAAAATTATGGACACATTTCTGTGAAAAAATGCTGAAAAAAACGTTTTTCATTTTCAACATTTTTTCACTGAAAGACTTTTTTATTTCTGTTGGCAGAATGAACACGGATTTTTTTTTTTTTTCATTCTGGCCCCATTTCTCCCACTGGAGAATGTTTATAGTTTTTGGATTCATTTTTTTTTTTTTGGCTCCAAAACAAAAAGAATGCAACCAGTTCTACAAGAAACTGCCTGCATTGTCCTTCAGAATGCCTCTGTTCTAATGGCCACCATATCCCCTAGCAAATCACCTGCTCCCTACCCCATCACAATCACAGAACAAGTTACAAGACTAAAATGAAATAACGAAGAAAGAAAACGGCCAAGGCCAGCAAGCAAATAGTGAGCATCAGGTTTAAGATGAGTGTAAGAGTGAAAGAAACTAGTTGACGCTAGTGTTGTGTACACAGACCTTAGGGATGCAGGGCTGTAACAAGGGGCTCTGTACAACTTTCCAGTTTATGGTGTAAAAGGTGAGCAGTTCCTCCATGTTGGGGAAAGTGTGTCCCTTTTGTATGTACAGACCTCCGTCGGGCTCCTTACAGATCCGGAAATGACTGACTTTAGCATGATTACGGACTGCAAGAGAAAAACCAAAGGAGAAATTGAAACAGAGTTCAGTGACCCATGCAACCAGCACTAGTCCCCTCTTGAGCATTGCTGGCTCTGGCCTCAGTTTGGCTCTCATTTACACCAGTGTAACAACACTGACTTCCATACTAAAGAAGTTCAGCCTAGATAGTTTGTCCAAGAGGTGGTTAACAGGTGACTTGGTCTATAAATGGTCTCTAAATACTAACACATGGCAGAGATTTGATAGTAGACAGCTCTTTATCTAGCAGACCAAGGCCAACGAGATCCAATGATTGGTAGCTAAAGGTAGACAAATTCAGACTGGAGGTAAATTTTTAACAGGGAGGGTAATTAACCATTGGAACAATTTACCCAGGGACGTGGTGCGATCTCCAATCACCTGAAGTCTTTCAATCAAGACTGAATATCACTGTATGCTAATTTGCAAACAGAGTTTACGGGCGTGATGCAGAAATTACTGGGGTGAGGGTCTTCATCTTGTGTCATGCCAAAGGTCAGACTAAGTGATGCATTAAAAATCTATGAATTTACATCACTGTAAATGAGACCTGAATCAGGCCCTGATAGCTTAAAGCCGGAATTTCTTTTTTTATATAATCCACAGATCAATAGAACAATCCACTGGAAATAAACCCTGCGGCTAAGGACTATGAAGCTGTCTTATGAAGCTGTAAATTGTTTATGGCTTTCATATCCCTGAATGAGAGCATTGTACTTTGCTTTCCCACAGTGATTCAGCGATCAATATTTGCATAAATACGCAGGGTGTTCAATGGCCATTGGAGTGGCTTTCTGTCCCTTTTCAGAGCTGAAGTGAAGCCATCTTAATAGGATGCTATAAACCACTTTAAACACATCCCTACTCTTTCCTGCTTGTTGGTGAGCCCAGCTCCACAGGCAGAATGTTCCTTCACCCAGGGGCTTCTCCCACTTGCATGTGGTACATGCTGATCACTTCCCTTTCCCCTCATCTTGCCAAATCTACACCTGGGGCTGCCATAGCCCAGGGAAGGGCGACCAAGAGAGAAAGGAACCTAAAAAGTGCCTTGAGACTGCTCTAAATTATGCCAGGGGTGAATTTGGCCTCTGGCAGGCCCCCAGGATGGAGGTAGGTGGCAAGGTGGCTCACAACCATCTTCATTTCCCTTCCCCACCAGCTGTGCCACCCTCTGCTCCTGGGCAGCACTGAGCCCCCTTTGTGGCACGAGGGCAGAAATGAGTCACAGACAGCAGCAGGGCCGGACTTTGCAGAGCGCTGGGGGTTACCTGACAGAGAATACTCCCCCCGGCTACTCTCGCTGTCGCGGATGAGGAAGGAGCCGTGTTGATTGGGTGGTGAGAGAAGGAGCTGCTGGGCCTCATTTCGACTGACTCCACTGAAGTACCAGCTGCAAGAAAGACAAATGGCCGATCAGAGCAACTGAGCCCCCAGGACAGACCCTTGCTGCGCCCGGGCCCCGAGAGGCATTGAGACGAGAGGAGTCAGAGTAAAGCCCAATAATGCCCCGAAATGGGCAGCGTGAACCGAGCTGGGCTCTGCACCATGTGGCTGCAGCTGGCTCCGTTTAGCCATAGCATGCGCCAGGGGACAAGCGACGGAGGGTCAGGTCCTCAGCTGGGGTCAATCAGCAGCTCTGCACGGACTTCGACAGAGCTATGCTGATTGACGCCAGCTGAGGGTCTGGCCCAGGGGAGCTCATCGGCACTGCTGTGTTTTATGCAAAAGGAGGTGTGATACGGGAGTGATGGGCACCAGTAAAACCTCCTAAGGCAGATAATAAAAGACTTGCTGCAAAAAAACTCCAGCCCCCTGAATACTAGCAAGTAAAAAATGAGGTGGCCAGTGCCCAGGGTGCACAAGAGAGAAATGCACCTTTTCCTTCTTTTCCTAGAAGAAGAGCTGTCTGCTGCAGCAGGAACAACCTGCATGGGCTAGGTTAATGCACAATGCACAGGCACAGACCAGCCTTTGCATGTATCAGCCCAGGTTCGAGGAGGCCTGCAGGGAACAGAAGGTCTCCGGCTCCCCCTAGATGTGAAGAGGGCAAAGTGACTTTCCCTCACCCGCGGGCAGGGTTAATCTGCCTATTTACCACTTGTTTGGGTGTTGCTGAAGAGGTGTGATCTGGCCTTTCTTAGGAATGGCGTTTAGTGGGTTATATTGGTGCATAACTGCGTATGCTCATGTGAGCATGGACGTGGGGCTGGATGCGGAGTCCAACCAACCATTTCCTTTGTTTTGAAAAGACCTCGTCATCTGTAACCCAGCCCTGCTTAGCCCACGGACCGCCTGGTGCGAGGGATGCCCACATGAAAGCCAGAGACAAGGTTTGCTAGTTTACAGTGCTCATGCTCAGCGGTACTCAAGGAGCTGCCCTTTGATGTCCATTTCAGTTCAGTAATGTACATTGTGGCTGCACATGTACAAGCCAGCAGTGCAGTTTGCTAGCTTCACCCACCCCCATTGTGGAGGCATGCGCCCCAGTATTGAAGGAACTGCCCATTGATGTCAATTTCTTAATTTATAATGTCGCTCCCCGGACTAGTCACATCAGACGCACACACTGTTTTCCTAATGTCTCCCACACAGCTTTCTTCCCCTTGGGTATCAACCATGTTACATTCATTCCCTGCCCTCTGCAGAGGCTTTGTATGTCTCATGTGGCACAAAGGGAGCAGAAACCCCAGTGCTGAGGGTTGGCCAGAAACTGCTTGTATCCAACCCTCCCAGTGGCAGGGTTGAACAGATGATCAGGATGCCAGATGTTCTCCCCATGTCCCCACCGAGCTGGAATAGCAGAGATGCTGGTTCTTGGGTTCCAGCCCACACTACCTGTGGTTATCACTATTTGTGTTTGTGCAACTGCCTAATGAGCAGCAGAAGAGCTGATTTACAGTGCAGAGACAGGAGCACCCGCAAACAATCGCACCACAAACAATCACACCCTCTGATGTCATCGCTAACCTTTGCGCTCAGAGGCTGCTGAATGATTCGCTCAGTTTCAGCGGGGCCTTTTGTTATCTGGTATCACAGCTTGTTAATGCCAAACTATTTCCTTCATTCTTTGGACTCCGGAGGAGAGTACAGGAAAGCCCGGCACTTTGCCCCAGATAAGAGCAGATCTTTAGAACCAACGGCGTCTGCTATAAACACTTAACTTCACCAAAGTTACCGGCCATGTTGATCTTAATTCAGCAGTTAAGGAAGCAGGAAGAATTAGAAGGGTTTGGTAGCACCTAAAATAAGGCACTTATTTGCCCTTCAGTTCTAGAAAATCCAGGTTCAAATATGGATTAGGTCACAAGTGAAAATGTGCCAGTGGTCTTTCCTCTATTTGCCCGTCACAAAACTACCCTTTGTGCTTGGCAAAATGCCGTACAATCGTCAGTCTCTGACCAAAGGAGGTCTAAGATTGGAATAGCAAGGCAGGGCTGCAGGTCAGGTGTGAGGTGCTGTGGGCAGAGCTGTGCTAGGTGTGCTATTGGGGACAGGACCTTTAAGGGCTGAGCTTCCCAGAAACAGTGCAGGCAGGGCTCCAGGAAGCTCATTGTTACAGGCAGAGCCAATTGCAATTGGACACAGAATGCAGCAGAACTCTTGCAAACTCCTTCAGTGTGGAGGGCTCACTAAACACCACACAAGGGGCGTTTTGCACAGTCCCTGCCCAGAGCCAGCCTTGTCTCTAACCAGGACTATCCCATCTTAACACACATGGGTACTAAAATGTGTATGCACAAATGTATACGTGGCCATTCAGTGTGTGTAAGGGTTCAGGGGGCCAGGAACAATATCATTTGTCTTTTCTCACCACTCTTCTAATTATTACATCATTTATTTGTATTACCATAGTGCCTTTGAACCCTAGTTGTGAAGCAGGGCTTCATTGTGCTAGGCGCTGTACAAACCCAGAAAGAGACGGTCCCTGCCCCAAGGAGTTTACAATGTAAGTACTAACCTAAACTGCACTGCTCCTAAAATCCTGCCGGTCAGGCGTTCTGATGGATGCAAGTGGATCCCGGCTCCGTCCTCCCCCTCCAACTCCTCTACTCCTATAATTTGTGCAAATCTATTGTTAAAAATCATCTGGGAAAGGGTCAGAGGTCATCGCTTCCCAGGCAATACATGAGTAAAGGCGGTTGCCAGGGTACTAGAGGCCATTGCTGCAGAAAGCTGAACTGGTGTTTGTTACAAAGGGTTGAGCAGTGAAAGGGTCTGTTAGTATCTCTGCACACCCCCACGCAGGCACTGGGAGAGGCTCCCAGAGGGTGTTGGGTGAATGGCGCCCCTGAGCCTGCATTTACCAGGGACTTGATCCATCCAGCAGCGTTGTATACTCAGCCCAAGGCACAGCTGGCGTTTCTTGTTCTTGTTTGTTCTTGTTGGGAGGGGCAGGGGGGAAGACAGGTTGAGCCTGTCCTGGGGCTCAGGGTTGGTGTAACTGCACAGAAGGGAGATGGAAAGGGATTATTTGCCTCAGCTACAAGCACTGATGTGGTGTGGATCTGACAGGCTCTTCGCCTCGCTCCCCCGCAACCGGCTCACTTGCAATACACCCGGCTAGCTGAGGAAAGCTGCTTCCCCCCCAGGCTGTTAGCATAGTCCCCCCTCTCGTCTCTTCACCTAGCGTGACGGTTCTGGGCAAGCTGCAAGCGCACATACACCCAGTAAATGAAAAATGAATCTAGGTTGCCAGGCCTGGGGCCAGGCGGTGCCCTCAAGACCCCCGCCTGCAATGGGAGCAGAATCAGAGCATCACCGGCAGGCCGCAGGTGAAGACAACCCACTGCCCGGCTGCACAGGAGGGTGCGGAGTGAACACGCTGCGGGGAGCAGGCAGCTCGTGGCTGGAGAGCAGCGGCTGGTGGCCAGAGAGCGGCAGCTAGTGGCCAGGTGCCCAGCTGTGAAGGCAGTGCCCCTCCAGCAGCAGGAAGGGTGGCCAGACCATTTCAGGCCATCCTCACTTCTGCCCTGCTGCTGGCGGTGACTCTGCCTTCAGAGCTGGGCTCCCGGCCAGCAGCCGCTGCTCTCCGGCGGCCCAGCCCCGCCACCAGCAGCAAGCGCAGAAATAAGATTTAGCAGTACCACAATCCCCACCCCTCCCAATAACCTTGCAAGCCCCGCCCCCCCGAACTCCTTTTTGGGTCAGGACCCCTAAAATTATGACACTGTGAACTTTCAGATTTAAATAGCTGAGATCATAAAATGTAGGATTTTAAAAATCCTATGACCGTGAAACTGACCAAATTGGACCGTGAATTTGGTCGGGCCCTATATATGGGCCTCAACTCAGGCGTCAGTCTTGCACCCCCAGATAACTAGGGGCAGGTGGTAGGGTGCAAACAATTGCAGGCGTATTTGAGCATACGTGGATACGTGGGTGGGAGTCCCAAAAAGCATTCAGCAGTGGCACAAGGCTTCTGCCACGGAGACGCGGAGTTTTGCCACTGGATTTCAGTGAGCTAGGTCAGTGGTCTCCAAAGTGGGGTGCGTGCACCCCAGGGGGGGCACCAGAGGATTCCAGGGGGTGCGTGGCAGGAGGAGTGCCACCTGACAGCACTCCGCTGTTTTTTTTCTTCGCCTGCAGCAGGTCTTCCCCTCCAGCGGCACGCCTGGGGCAGGTCTTGCCTCCTTTTTACTTCGGCAGCACGCCTACGGCAGGTCTTCCCCTCTCCTTTCTTCGGTGGCACCGGGGCGTGCGCGATCCAAAAACTTTGAAGACCACTGAGCTAGGTTACTGCTTCTGAAAGTCCCACTCTACCAGGTGCTGTGGGGGTGCAGCCAGTGATTTGGGTGACTCCGTGAGATCAGATTCTTTGCTCCTGCAAAACTGCACTCACGAGACTATTTGGTAACAAACTCAGAAGCCGCTTTTCAGAAATCGGGACGCTGGTGCATACGCCCCACTAATTTCTCTCTGCCACACAGATTATTGCTGGCTGCAGATTATTAAAGGAACTATGAATTGGTGAGGCAAGAAAGTGAGGAATACATAGCATCAACGAAGCCAAGCACGCTCCACAGGTTAAGGATCAATTTCCTCCACCTAGGAGTACTAATGACTTTTACTCCTCTCCTGGAATTATTCTAATTCAGCTACTCTCTTCACGGGGCCCATGAATGAATTTGTCAACAAAGCTTTGCCTGAACCTGCCTGCTGCTGTCCTGGTGCGTTGCCAGTCGTAACAGCTAAACTGCACTGTGGGTTTATGCTCTAGACAAGCACGACCACGAACATGGTCACTCCTGATCTACACTGAGGTTTGATCCCACCAGCAAGAAAAGGTGGGTTCCTTTACTCCATGTGCCACCTGTAATACAGGTGTGAAACACAGGTGTGCTGGTAAAGACTGACCCAGCCCCAATCAGTGGATGAGGGTCAGGACTACACAAGTGTCATGCCCCTGGCATCTGAGAGGCATCGGGATGTACTGATGGCTACTGGTACAATGCCCACCCTGCCATTGCTACTAGGGCTTGGATGGGGTTGTGTGGAGAGTTAGGGGAATTTTTATTTTTTGGCAAATACTAAAGTCACTGAAAAAATGCAGGTTTGGGGTGACCGACCCTACCTGTGAATTCAGATTGAATCTGGTGGCCAGATTTTTTGTGTGGACAAAAAAAAAAAGAAAAAAAGAAATTAGGGAAAACAATTCAAAAATGGCAAAACCAGTTTGTTGAGAAACTGCTGATCCCTTTGATCTACACAATTTTTTTCATTTTGATGAAAACCCTCCCCAAAAATCCATTTTTTTCTTGTATTTTTCAATCCAGCCCTACCTGGAGCCTGACGAAAAGAAACGAATTCATCAGTGCTGAAAACCCTGTATTCTGCTCGTACCCCACCACCATTTTTTTGGTCGGTGTTCTGTCTATCTAATCTCAGTGAGATGGAGAGATGGAACGGAACCCTATTTATTTTAAAATGCAAAGTGGTTTCACTTTGAAAACTGACTGTAGTGTGTATCGGATGCTGTCACCCACATTCCACCCCTTTGACTCCATATTCAGGAAGATAAGTAAGAGCTCAGCTGCCACTTGAGTAAACTTGAAAGACCAGAGGAGAAACTTTTCCTGGGACTTCACTCGGAGTTTTCTTTCGCAATGCTTGCTTCCAGCGTGTGTGTAATATGCTAATGGTACTGACTGACTCATGGGCCTGATACTGGCAGAACGGAAGTGTCTCAGGTGTGCTTCACAAAGCACGTCGGACCTGGATCATTGTGAGTGGGGAAAGAAATGCTGCCTTTCACTCACGCACTGGGCAGGAAGAGGTTAATGTTCTAACCTTAAAATCAGCAGCTGTGAAGGTGTTGCTGGGGAGTTGTTGGCGGGGTGGGGGAGTGGTTTGCCAGAGCAGCTTGCTGCTGGAGCTCCACAACACCCTCCCCTTGGGCCGGTGCTGGAGCTGGAGAACTCGACTGGCCCACGGCTGTGCCGAAACAGGGGTTTTGTCTGGTGGGGCTTGGGGGTTCAGCAGGGCAGCTGCCTCCCTCTGCCAAGCTTGCCACAGCTGTCTACTTAGCCTCATCCCACACCGCAGTCTGGGAGAAGAGGACCAGCAGCGGTTTGGGGGACTGATGCAGCACAAAGAGGGATTAAAAGCCTTGTCTACACACACCTCGCATTGCTTTAATCAAACCAGTCTAACCCCCCTTGTCTAAAGGGCAGCTATACTACTGGAAAGGTGATGTATCCTGGCACAGTGTATTCTCAAACAGGAAGGGGAACAGCTATACCTGGGACAAGACCCCTTCAGACTGGTATCAATGTGTCCAGGCTGGGGGTTTTACCAGCATCACTATTTCAGTTAAAAGAAAATAATCACACCCTAACCGACACAGCATCACCAGTACAGAACCTGCGAGTGGAGCAGGCCCTTGGCAGCCACCTGCCAGGGATCATTATTGTTTGTATTACCGGAGCACCAAGGAGCCCCCAGCTTGGAGCAGGACCCCGTTGTGCTAGGTGCTGTACAAACAGAACAAACAGCTCAGACATCTCTCTGTTTGGCCTGGAACTGTGCGATGCACCAGTTCCACTTGCAGCCCAATAACCGTGGTGTGCCGTAGGCCCTGACTACTGACAATAACAAATGCAAATTACAAATAAAAGAGAGACAAGACAATGCTACAGTTCAAGCTGATCGGGGACAGCCTCAATGTAGAGGCAGCAGGCCCAGCGTTTGTTCTTTGTCCCTAGCTTTCAGTTCTGCCAGGCCTTAGATCAATATATAGCACTGGTGCCGGGAGATCCAGCTTGCCAAGTTTCCCCCTGCTTTGTGCTTCATTTACAAAAGATTATCCCCACACAAGCCACAGTGAAGAGCTGGTACTTACAGCTGATGGGAGGTTTCCTTGTTGATCCTTGCCACGTAATTAGCAGGGACGTAGCCCAGCGCTGGTTCCCCCGAAAGCCTCCTGGCTAAGACATATTCCCCCTCTTCTTTGAGGACACAGAGTTTATCTCCTCGGCTGACGCTCAGCTCCTCTGCACTCCTGGCTCTGAAATCATACAGTGCACTAAAGAGAGAGGAGCTGGGGAGGACAGGATCCGGCTCTAGGTCTGGCCGCAAGGGGACAGGATCAGGCTCAAAATCCCCCTGTGAGGGCCTATCAGCAGAGACGGTGTTTGGCCAGAGTTTGTTCCACAAGGAGGTCAGGAAGGTCAAGCGCTTCCTGACATGTTGTTCCATCCCTGTTCCCAACAAAGCTGTGTCCAAGCATGAGGCCGCTATGCTATAGCATTTCTCCACAGCAGAGCAGGGACTTTTGGTCCCATGTCTTTAGTCCTGAGCTCTGCACATCATCTGTTCGAATCAACGCTCAGGGGCGTGTGATGCCAGCTCAGTGCTGAAACAGGCACCTGTGCTGTCTTTAGCTGAGAACTTCCTACTTCTGAAAGTGAAACGAGAAGATCAGGTGTAACTCGTTGCTGGCTGGAGCCATAGGCTCAGACCTGCACACACATCTGGCCTTACAATCACACCTGGAGTTTGCTTCATTAGTCAACTCTGTTTACACTTTAAGAAGCAAGGGAATCTTTTGAACTAGAAATTAACCAAAAATATGTTCTGGTAGTTACCAGTTACTGACAAACAGAAATCTCTGGTAGGTAGGAAGGACTCGTATGTACAAGTGGTAAATCTCAGAGAAATAACAATCTCCCTCTATCTTGTGCAGGATCTTTCAGATAAATTATCTCATATAAATTATTATATTATAAATGTGCTAGAGTTAAAAACAGGAGTTCCAGAGACAGCAAGTGAGAGAATGTAAGAGGGGGAGGTTTTCAGCTGGAGTGGTCTGGATTTTTGCCTCAAATATTTTTTTGCTCGGCACTTACAGCTCTCCTCCTGGGCAGGTTCTGACATCCGGCTTTACCTGTCTGGAGCACTCTAACTCCCCCTGTACTGCAACTGCCTTGCTTTTGGTTTTAAACTGGAGCTCTTTTGTGGGTGCAATCCATAGACTGTTGAATAAAAGGGAGAGGTTTATTGCATTTCTTGTCCGGAGTTTACCGTTTATGTGGCCTCAGGTTTGCTATGTAATGTGAAAAGTCCCAGCTGAAATGGGCTGACGTTTGCATGGAGTTTCCATGGACGTGAGATTTACATGTCTCTTGACAGGAGATCAGCTCTCCCTGCATTCTAGCTTTTGTGCCTCTTATTTGTCCTCCGCTGCCTTCGTTAGGGTGGGAGGGATAGGACTGGTCAATAGTGGTAGATGTCAATTTCACCGTACACACACAAACCAACAAACAAACATTTCCATCGATGACCGAAATTCACTGCTAGGAAAAGTAAGAAAAAACGCTGCTGGAGAACTTAGAGCTTGATTTAAAGATATTTACATTGTATATTTTGACGTGAGATGTTAACCTTGCGTTTGAATAGTTATAAAGCTGTAACTTTTTGAATCTCAATGTCTACTGGCAATTAAATAATTATTGTCTGCCCCCTGCATAATTTCCCAGAAGTGTGAAAATCTAAATTGATAAAAATCAGAAAAAAATGTTTAAAAATAAACATAGATATTATCCATAGAAATTATAAAAAAATAAAAATTGAATTGAAACCTAGCTATAACTGTCTCTGGAATTCCATGGCTGACACTGGTTCGTTTTCAGGATGCAAATTGTTTGTCTGAAAGAAGTGGTTTAAAAAAAATAGAGAGGAAGAGATATATTGTAATGGTTTGAACAGAGGTTTATTGAATAATTATGCCATTTAAGTGGTCTCAGCTATTTAAGAGTTCTACTTAAGAAGACCACAGCACCTAAGTGGTGAATCTGGACTGCCTAAGGTGCAATTTTCAACTAAGTGGCAAAACTAGATCACTTAAGTGGTTGACTTAAGGCCACTTCAGTAACAAAATTCAGACCATTATAAATTTAGCTGAAAACCTCTCTCTTTCATCTGGATCTCAATTTTTCTTTTCATTTGAGTTTGGCTCTAGGAATTGCATCTGTTGTGGTTTTGCATCTTTTAACTCACAGGAGCCATTTAGATCCTGTGGTCACGAGAGCCATCTACTCACCTGGATATATTATAAAGTTACATTCCTTAAACTTCACACCCCTTAGGTAGCCAATCCTCCATTCCCTGATGCAGTAAATCCCCCCTCCCCTCGCTGACTTATTCTGAAGCTGCCAAGTGCTGGCTTGGATATTTTTCTAAGATCTGTTCTGGGAATTGCTTTGGGGCAGGTCTCTGGCCGGTGTTATACACTTATCACAACAGTGCCTTCTGCCCTGGGAATCTACGAACTGTTGTTCCAGAGTCCACAGGGCTGCTCAAAGTGGGGCCAACGGGTTCCTAAGTGACCTGGGATGGGATCGGAGTAGAGCGCTATCAGCTCTCCTCAGGATAAATGCTCATGAGCACTGAATGAACACACACTCTCTCTCTCGCTCACACACACACACAGTTTTATGAAAGTTGTAACTCCAGTGATGTTGAGTGCAAAAATTCACACGCGAGTTCATTTGGCTGGTAAATTTGCTTTTGGCGGGAACAAAGTGTCTCAAGGTGCCACATTAGTAAAGCACACTGGGTTTCCTGTCGTACAGACAGACAGGTAATTCCCATTTCACAGCCGCCACAGAAGGCAGCTGTAGGAGTCCAGAAAACACCACGAAGAGGCGACACAGGGTAGCAAACCAACATGTGCAAATCCCATGGCTCGGTGTCAGCGTCCCTGCGTGCTGACAATACCCAAACTGCCTGCCCCAAAACTTGATCAGATTTTAGGGGCATCTTGCCCCACCCCAAAGGCTCAGAGAGCCATAAGTGCAAACCAATTTGTGTCCTCTCCCCATCTACCACGGACCTGGGCTCCATGAAGAACCATTCCAGGCTGCTGCATAGGAGTTGTGGGGAAGGATGGACTGGTGGGTCTGTAATCATGAATATATGCCGAACATAAGAATGGCCATACCGGGTCAGACCAAAGGTCCATCCAGCCCAGCATCCTGTCCACCGACAGTGGCCAATGCCAGGTGCCCCAGAGGGAATAAACCTAACAGGTAATGATCTAGTGATCTCTTTCCTGCCATCCATCTCCACCCTCTGACAAACAGAGGCTAGGGACACCGTTCCTTACCCATCCTGGCTAATAGCCATTAATGGACTTAACCTCCATGAATTTGTCCAGTTCTCTTTTAAACCCTGTTATAGTCCTAGCCTTCACAACCTCCTCAGGCAAGGAATTCCACAGGTTGACTGTGCGCTGAGTGAAGAAGAACGTCCTTTTATTTGTTTTAAACCTGCTACCCATTAATTTCATTTGGTGGCCCCTAGTTCTTACATTATGGGAACAAGTAAATAACTTTTCCTTATTCACTTTCTCTACACCACTCCTGATTTTATATACCTCTGTCATATCCCCCCTTAGTCTCGTTTTTTCCAAGCTGAAAAGTCCTAGCCTCTTTAATCTCTCCTCATTTTGGACCTATTCCAAACCCCTAATCATTTTAGTTGCCCTTTTCTGAACCTTTCCTAATGCCAGTATATCTTTTTTGAGATGAGGGGACCACATCTGTACACAGTATTCAAGACGTGGGCATACCATAGATTTATATAAGGGCAATAAGATATTCTCCGTCTTATTCTCTATCCTCTTTTTTAATGATTCCTAACATCCTGTTTGCTTTTTTGACTGCCGCTGCACACTGCGTGGACGTCTTCAGAGAACTATCCATGATGACTCCAAGATCTTTCTCTTGATTAGTTGTAGCTAAATTAGCCCCCATCATATTGTATGTATGGTTGGGGTTATTTTTTCCAATGTGCATTACTTTATATTTATCTACATTAAAATTTCATTTGCCATTTTGTTGCCCAGTCCCTTAGTTTGATGAGATCCTTTTGAAGTTCTTCACACTCTGCTTTGGTCTTAACTATCTTGAGCAGTTTAGTATCGTCTGCAAACTTTGCCACCTCACCTTTCTCCCTTTCTCCACTCCCCACCTACAAGGAAGAAGCAAAACAAATGTGCCCTACCTGGCCTGAGAGGGTCCACTGATGGCTGCCCATCAGCCTGCCCAGCACGCACCATCTGCACGAGCACCGGGCACTGGAGAGAGGATTTCCTGCTTAGGGAGTTTCCCCAAGTGGTGCTTTTCTTACTTCTAGCATACAAGCAGGCATCAAAGAAGGGGGGGAAGCAGGGGTTCCAACTTGTAGGGGAAAGAGACAGCAAGTTCCACATTGCCCACTGGAATGTGTGTAAAACACCTCCGACAACTCTGCTGTTCCCACTACGCTCGCCACACGCCCCCACCCTCCTTAACCATGTGCATCGAGAGAAAAATCCACCATGGCCCTGGCTTCTTTAGGCATTTAAGCTGGACAGTTGGTATCAGCACATGTGTCCCTTGCTCTTTTTAACGAGGGCTGCAGTCCCACAGAACTATGTATTCAGGGTCGCTGTAGCCCTGCCGGTCCCAGGATATGAGAGAGACAAGGTGTGCGAGCCAGTATCTTTTATTGGACCATCCTCTGGTCCAATAAAAGACATCACCTCACCCACCTTGGCACACCAAGAAATAGTTGATAAAATCTCATCAGCCACACCCCTTTTCTAGCATCATTTTATTTTCCTAATAACTTCCAAGTCCTAGCAGGGGCATCACAGGCTTTGGGTCCCTTCGATTCAGTAACAGGCCTGAAAAGAAGAAAAAAGAACAAGCATGTCTGGAAAAGTTTATGATCCTTGTACTGTGGGAAGGGGGAGGATATAGGGTGGGAAAAAGAAAGGAACGATGGGAAGAACAGAGAACAACTAAGGACTCAGGTATGTTCTTAGCAAAAACTATCTGCCTGTGACTGACAAGTTTTAGGCTGCCCTGGAGTCACCTGGGTATAAATTATAGCACCACTGAAAAGCACCTCCAAAGTAGACCCCAAAAGCTGATTACATATTTCTTGTTTAGCTGTGGAGCACCTGGGAATAATAAATACAAGCAACACTTTACATTCATTCATGTGTCAACTACCGCACACAGTATTCTCCAAATAGCTAACTGATGGAACACAGCCGCTCCTGGCTTTTAACTAGAGGGCTATTGCATTTAATTATCTGAGGTTGTGTGTCAGGTCCTGTTACATTTACACTGTAAATACATCTTCCAGCTGAAATCCTTAGGAGGGTAAAGACGAATGGAAACCATCCCCCCAGCTAAAACATGTAAAGGTAGAAGCTTGGAGAGCGCCGTCCAGAGCGAAAGAAAAGTTTCTGACCACGGGGCACGAAAAGGTAGATTCACTCGCAGAGATTTAATTGGGGGAGATTCCGCTAGTTTTAAAATGACGGAGGGAGTAAAGCATCAAGGGTAAGCTGACCTCCCTTCTGTTTCCAGTACCGCATTCCCGTGCACCAGACTCTAGGCCCAGGATGGGAGGAATATTTCCAGTGGATGGGGGGTTTTCTGGTCACTGCTTGTGTTAACTGTAGGCCATGCCAGCAGTGCTTCACAGTCCCGGAAGCTCTTGTTTGCTCAATTACATAAGAGAATTTTTTCTTTTTTTAATTTAAACATGTGAGATCAGATTTTCCAAATCCTTGCTGACCCTGCTGTCTGAGACGGCTCGTCTGGGCGAAGTGTTGCTAGGTGCGCAATGTTCCCAAGGGGGTTGGGTGCCCTAGGAATACCTGCTGCAAAAGCCAATGTGGCGGTGTGATTTGCAGCGGGAGGAGGAAAGCGTACAGGATGAAGGCACTGAAGCAGTTTTAACTTGTCTCCGCTTTCTGAGCGAGGGCTCTGCTAGTGAAAAGCAGGATCCTAGGAGCACATGGTCTGCTTGCCTAAAATAGGGCAGTGCAGAGGTTTGCAGGCTGAGAGGAACACCTTTCCCCTGCGGCGGAGGGGGGCAGACGGTTCAGGGGTTCTAAGCTGTCAGTGCGAAGAGTCAGGTACCAGGGGAAGCACAGCTGCCCTGGGGTGGAGTGGTACAGGAGGAGTCAGACTGGATGGAACGTTGTTCTCACTGGCCATCATGTTGGGGCCCTCTTGGGGTGGAGAAGATTGGCTGAGAGGTGAGCAGTGTGAAGTGTACAGATCACCTGAAATAACCTAGAGAGGAGGAAGAGAAACCGGGTGGATTGTAAGCGCCTTGGGGGCAGGAATCATCTCCTTGTTACATGTCTGTACAGCACCTAGCACCAAGGGGCTGGGGCATCTAGATGTTATTGCAATGCAAACAGCAGCGTAACAGCGCCTATCAAATACAACCAAGAGGCTCCAGAGCCCTCTAATGTATAAGCTACCCCTTCTGTCCTCCACCATCGCTCTTCGGGAACCGAGCTTTCCAGCCTCTGCTGTAAATGATCTGAGCTAGCTTAAAACTCATTCTTTCCAAATAGGGTTCCCAAACATTGACTCTCCGCAGAGGACAGCTCCTGGGGACGCGCTGCACAGGTGTGCAATCTGCCTGCCTTTGGCCCTAGAGTGGTGGATGGGCAGCACCACCGCACAGAGTAGGGGCTTCCTGTTTGTGATACTTGCTTTTGGATTGGATTGGATTGGTCTGGTCTGGTCTGGTCACAGGTCCTGCCTCTTAAACTGAGTGTACTGCCAGATGGGCCATTTTTAATCTCCTTCCAAGGTGTGAGAATCTCCACTGTGCTTTCCTTAGGCGAACAATAGTTAAGTGAGCTCATGCTGCTTCCCACCAGGCCCCACTCCTTATGAAGGGAGCACACTGGATGGAGGGCACATGGCTTTGGGGTACAGCAAGGATAGCTAGCAAGGCTGCTAACATGAGAAGGAGCAGTAGTCCACAGGCCAACAGCCATCTACAGCTATTGTTGAGTTACAGGGGAATACAGCTGTACAAGGTATATATAAGAGTCCCTCTGTCCACCCTGGTCTGTGACCCGAGATCCCCACATGGCCTTCTGGAGACCCTTTTGGGGGCATTATTTGTGGGTAAATTAAATCCATTTACAGTACTTCAATTGTAAATTCTTTAGGGCCTACTACAGTGGGGTCCCGGGCCATGTCTAGGGCTCCTAGGTGCTATGATAATACAAATAAATAGTAATAATAATAATCAGCAGTCTGGTACCAATCTGTCTATCCTTCCCTGCACCCTCTCCCATGCTGGCGGCCCAGCTGACATGCTCTGACCTCACGTTAGCAGATGGGGTCATCATCTTTTTCTCCATTTCTCTCCAGTCTTCTTCCACCGTCTATATTCATTAGTGCTTCTATGCCACCACCTCAGCTGACCTTCTAATACGTTGACCTGGGACAGCAGGACAAAGATAGCACCAGCTCCCCGGTGGGGAATTCTCCAAGCTCCTCTCCCCACCCAACATTCTGCAGCCTGCACTCCCCAAACTTGAGAGCACCCTGAGATTAGGAGGTGGCTGGTTAATGTTTTGTTCCCACGGCTGAGTGCAATTTGGACATGCTTCTGCACTGCTGGGTCTCAGCTGAAGCAGATGCATGCAGAGGGATGCTGAGAATGGGTCCCATTCTGGAGGCATTTCAGAAGGCCAGACAGGCTCATGGAAGATGCGAGGCTGGACCTCCAGGCTCTGGGACGGAGTCTGTTCCCCTCTCAAACCCCCAAAAGTAATCTTTACCCAGAAAGAGTCTCCTACCAGCCCTGCCCTTCCCCTCCTCTCTCTGCCCTCAGGCTCCTGTGGCTACCCCTAGTTCCCTCTGCTCAGTCATTCCCACTTCTGCGGGAGGGAACAAGCCACACACACTACACCTGGCAGCTTCATACAGGGCTCTACATCCTGTTCACAGGTGGGTGAGGGGAAGAGCCCCGGTGCATTATGAAGTCCTACCTGTTTCCGTAGGAAAGAGACGGTCTTTTCTAGGTCAGCCACAAAGGACTCAAGGTCCCGCTGGGAGGAACGGTCGTGGGAAGGCTCTTCATTTCTATAAGTAGTGGCAGAGAAAGTGAAGGATGTTGTGAAAATGTTCACTCTTGAATTTCCTGGCTATGCAGGTATTTAAAAGCGTGACGCTGGCTGTACATTCAGGTTCTGTGTTTCACGTTTCTGCTTTTCTAAATCAAAAGTTTAAGGGCCAGATTCTCAATGGTTCAAGAGCCAAGAGTCACTGGTGAAACATCCACGCAACTGTTTGCCTAATTTGTACAGGCACATACCACGACTGTGAGTGCAAACCCCCACCTTACACTTTAGTGAGTCTACATACTGATTAGAGGTGCAATGGCAGGTTTTTTTTTGCACGAGTGGCCTTAGGCTCCTGAGATTTTGAAAATCTGCCCCTACAATGTTCATTCTTTCTTGTTTTCACTGGGCTCTCACCCGGCGATCCCATGCACCGCTACAGACTAGGGACCGAATGGCTAGGCAGCAGTTCTGCAGAAAAGGACCTAGGAGTTACAGTGGACGAGAAGTTGGATATGGGTCAACAGTGTGCCCTTGTTGCCAAGAAGGCCAATGGCATTTTGGGCTGTATAAATAGGGGCATTGCCAGCAGATCGAGGGACATGATCATTCCCCTCTATTCGACATTGGTGAGGCCTCATCTGGAGTACTGTGTCCAGTTTTGGGCCCCACACTACAAGAAGGATGTGGAAAAATTGGAAAATTTCCAGCGGAGGGCAACAAAAATGATTAGGGGATTGGAACACATGACTTATGAGGAGAGGCTGAGGGAACTGGGATTGTTTAGTCTGCGGAAGAGAAGAATGAGGGGGGATTTGATAGCTGCCTTCAACTACCTGAAAGGGGGTTCCAGAGAGGATGGATCTAGACTGTTCTCAGTGGTAGCAGATGACAGAACAAGGAGTAATGGTCTCAAGTTGCAGTGGGGGAGGTTTAGGTTGGATATTAGGAAAAACTTTTTCACTAGGAGGGTGGTGAAGCATTGGAATGCGTTACCTAGGGAGGTGGTGGAATCTCCTTCCTTAGAAGTTTTTAAGGTCAGGCTTGACAAAGCCCTGGCTGGTATGATTTAGTTGGGGATTGGTCCTGCTTTGAGCAGGGGGTTGGAGTAGATGACCTCCTGAGGTCCCTTCCAACCCTGATATTCTATGATTCAATGCTCATTAAAATCAACGGAAAGACTCCTACTATCTCCAGTGGGCTTTGGATCAGGCTCAGAGTTTGTATTTGTGCAATATCATAGTTCCTTAAACAGCACCATAGCTCTGATCTTAGCAGAATCCAGCACTCTACATACACAGAACAGTTTATTCAGTCATGTATAAAGAGTCTTGTATATTTTGCAAATATCCCTGCACTCTAGTCCTCAGCTCAGGTTGGCAGATTTCAAATGATCACATGCACACGCACACAAAAAATGACAAACTTTGTGACAGCAGAGAAAGGGAAGGTGAAAAACGCAGAGGCACTGCACCTGGGGATGGCAGGGTTGTGCTTAGAAGGGTTTTCTTCTGGGTAGCTGAAGCCGGGAGACCTCTTGCTCCGGAATTGCTGAGAAAGAGCATGGAACTGCCCTCTTGTTCTGCAGTCTGGAGGAAGGGAAAGGAGACTTTGGAGCGATGCTCTGTTGGGAAGTCCTGCCCTTTTGCTTGAATTTCCCCCTCCAATCTCCCCACTCAGCATAAGCCTTCATCATCCTACATGCAGCTATAACAATTACATCAAGCAGTTCTGAGTTGGTGCGTTCCACTGCACACGGAGCAAGAACCTCCCCCGGGCTGGAGCACCATTCAACGTAGGGGCGAGAGCATCAGGGGCGCCAGCTCCATGCCCCGATTCTGAGCGCCGGCCCCCACTGCCACTTAGAACTGCAGCCACTGGTGCCAGCGGAGGGTTGAGGTCATTGAGTGTGGCTTCACCATGCCCTCTCCCCTCCCCTGACATGCTGGAGGGGGGTGGACCTGCCGGGGTACAGGGCTTGGCAGGGGCACAGCTGCACCAGCAAGGAGGGGTGCCCAGGTTGTAGCATAAGTTAACTTAATAAACAGTCTGGCCAATGGATTTTTCAAGGACATAAAATTTATTCAGGGCATCTTCTGCATCCTTCCCTATGGAGACGACAGACCCAAGTTTGCTCCTTCAAAAGGTCCCAGGTGATCACTCCAACAGCAGGAGACCCGAGAATGAGCTGTGACTTACTGCTGCAGAGGAGTTGTGCAGATAATAAAACCATCCCTTGTATCTCTTTTAGAGAGAGAGAGCATCCCAACCAGAACCCACATGCCGATCGGCACAACAGCAGCACTGCGCCCACCTTCGCAGCAGTCCTGCCACATGCGGAGATCGACCACTGGGATCTCCTCGCAGTTGACCATGCCTTGGGGGTAGGATGCCATCCGGAACACATCCCTCTGGAGCTGTTGGACATGGTCACTGTTGTCGCAGATGATGCGAGCCAGCGACGTCTGCTTTATCTGAGTCACCTGGGCAGGGGTGAAGACTCCAGGATTCCTGTACCAAAACCTACAGGGAATTGCAATCCATGGCGTCACTGAGGTTAACAAGCAGTAATGCTGGGCGAGGAGAGGCCAAAATTGGGGGGGAAAGGCCAGGCCAGGCCAGGCGGAGGAGGGCACAAGTATTTGCATTTCAGGACCTGAGTTTAATTTGTGGTTTAAGTGGACTTGAGTCTGAGGGTCTCACAGGCCTTCAAAGGTGACTACTCAAGTTTGACCCTTCCCCTCTCTACGGGGTACATAGTATAACCAGTTCCATCCCAAGACAAGCTCAGAACAGTAATAGCTATAGTGTAGTGGTTAGGATTGCGATGCCCTGGCTCACACAGCTCCTTCCTGCATTCTTTCTGTAGGTAACCAGAGCGATTGGTGGCACATCTGACATCACATGCAGTAAATTCGCTCAGAATTAAGCTCCCAACCCTGTCCCACACCTATACTTTTCTAGCATTTCCACTTCAGAGACAGCAGATGACATAACTTAAGAACCTTGAAAATACCAATGAAGCCCATGTGAATTAATCTTTAACTAAGAGCAAGATAAGATGCCTGTACTGCCATAAGTCCTTGAGCAGATACACAGAAGGGAGGAGAACAGAGCCTGCCCTACCTCCTTATTCCCCTACCCAAAGAACCATCACAGCCTTTGAACCCAGGGGAAATCAGGAATTGCTCCTTCCCTGTCCCCCCAGGAGGAGTGATCTCCCCAAGCAGAATACTGGGGGTTTTGGTTTGACCAGAGGTGATGCTACCTATCCCCATCTCTGAGTCTTCGGAACTGCGTTGCTAGCAGGCACATCAGTGTTGGTCCAACTCTGGTCCCAGGGACAAGATCTTCCACCATCAGTGCTGGAAACAGGTCAATGTTTTTGGTAGTCCCATATAAACTGCACAGTGAGAGGCAAAAGGAAAAGATTATCAGAGGGTGGAAAGTGATCTCAGCTGGAGTTTTGCTTCATTTGAAAAGGAACCTGGGTGCAAGGAGCTCATCTGGGCAACATTTGGACAGTAACTGCTGTGAACTACCTAGACGACAGAAGAGGGCCTACCTCAGCAATAAGGAGTAGTAACCAAGACAGACAACAGGCAATTTAGTCCTCTTGGAAAATAGCTACTAGGGACTCAGATTGAAACCCAAAGAGTAACATACCAATCCCCTGATACAATACTAGAGGTTGAGAAGGGATTGCTCGCTTGGAAATCTCCAGGCATTCTAGTTGTTATACCACGGCCATCACCCTGGCTTCTGAACCCCATCGCCGTAGAGCAGATCAGCTGATAGGTGCTAGGGGAGGCAATACCACTGATAGACTGATCTCATGGTCCAAACCACAGTACCTCCTGAGCTTTTCTCTGATCTCCAGGTTTTTGATCTCGTTCCGGAGGTCTTCAAACTCCTGTGCCGACGTGAGGTTGCAGAAGACCCTAAAGTCATTGTATGGGGGGATGCCGTGGTCCCTTCCCCGCTGGATGTTGATTGCTGCTAGATCCAGTGAGACAGAGTGTGCCATGGAGAAGAGCTTCTCAGTCAGTTCCATGTTCAGGAGCTCGGAGGGGACCCGCATTTTCCCAGGGACCCCAAACAGACCACGGAGGAGAGGATCAATCCCTCCTTCCTGGGTAATCCTGAAAGGGGAGAAGAAGGCCTTGTGGAGGGGGACGTGGCCTTGGCGAATGGGCTGGAAGGTTTCATTAAGCCGATACAGGACGGGGTTGATCAGCGTGTGTCCGAACCGGAACGCAGCGGTGGCAAAGGCATTGAGGATTCCAGCATTGACGTTGGGGTCATAGCCTTTGTATTCACCCAGCACCTTCATGCCAGCTTCCCCGAGGATCTTGGGGAGCCAGTGTGCGTAGGTGATGTGCTGCATCTGGGCGCCCACCATTTTGCGCGCCTCATGGTAGAGTGTGTCCCCATCCCAGTGGGGATTCAGGGCCCGCAGCTCAGTGGCAAGCCGGTTGTGCTCCCGGAACCAGAGGGTGTGCATGGCTGTGAGGCCCAGCTGCTCGTTGGCGCGGTGATCCCCTGCCAGGAAGCACAGCACGGGGCTCTCGTTCTCATCCCGCATACACTCGGTGGGTGGTCCCACTGCAAATGGGAGGAGGTGTTTCCCCGAGCTGGGCACCACCTGCCCTTGTTTCAGCAGCCCTCTCTGGCTGCTCAGGTCCCTCAGCTCCTTAGACTCCTGCTCTGTGCTGCCGTAGACATTGGAGGCATCAATGTAAGAGGTCAGGTGGTTGATCTGTTCCCTGGCATAGACTGAGTTCATCAGCAGGGAGGTCATCCCACTGCCGCACACTGGGCTGGAGCGGACAAAGAACATGCAGCGCCCATTCCTCACCCGGGGGTCATTCTTTGGGATCACGACCGAGAAGCACGGAGGGTCATTGGTGCACACCTCGCTGCAGGGTGCCCCGTCCGAGAACCGTGACATGCTGATGGCTGCCACCGTCTGGTCCATGTCGTGGTCCAGAAACTGGCCCCACTGCATGAGCATGTGAGTGAACTGGTCATCGGAGGTGATGGTTTCTGTCCCTATCATGGCTGTGGAGACGAGACGAGGCAGCGGCAGGGGCAGCTCCCTGGAGTCTTCCGCCAAAGAGAAGCCCCGTGGCAGGTTAAAGCCATTCTGGTAGGCCGGCTTGAGGAGGCG
The DNA here is from genome assembly GCF_965140235.1 of Caretta caretta. NCBI lineage: Eukaryota > Metazoa > Chordata > Testudines > Cheloniidae > Caretta > Caretta caretta. The sequence goes on along the minus strand of NC_134218.1, from coordinate 5,986,314 downwards.
CTGGAAGGCCGTGAGGGATGCACCCCACATGGGATGCTGGAGATTGTTACAAGAGCCATCGTGGGTCCTGTACTGCTTGTGAAAACAGATGTCAGAGCAGTTGGGCGTGCGGCGGTGGGCAGAGCAGCCAGACAGGTTGGCGATCACGTTCAGGTAGTGAGGGGAGACCAGGTCATTGTAGCGGTAGCCTGTGAGGGAACCCCAAAGGAACACATTAGAGCATGGCCATCGTAGAGACACACCCTGCCACCTCACATGAGGGCTGGAAGAGGCCAATTTGATGGCTGGCCGGTATGTGGAATGTAGGGCCTGTGATTATGGGAGGGTGAATGCAGAATAATGAGGTACTGGCCCTATCATGGAGTGGTGGACGGAGGCAGGGTTTGGCACAAACATTACAAAGAGGGTGTGGTGTCTGGGCCTGGGTTCCAGGCTCTAGTACATTTGGTTTGTTTTTATGTGTTTATAGTCATTAGATGGCTCCCAGGTGAGCACCTCACAACCTTTAACGTCGGTATCCTCAGAGCAGCCTTGTGGAGTGGGAAGGCATTATCGCCACTTGACAAATGAGGAACCGAGACACGGAGACAGACCGGAGCAGTGTTTACACCATAAGCGCTACAAACAGCAGCATAACTGCAGCTACTCCACTTCTGTCTAAACACTTGCTCCAGCAATGGAAGGGGTTTTTCCATTGCTGTAGTAAATCCACCCCCTTCATAGACGGTAGCTAGGCTGATGGAAGAATTCTGCCATTCATCTAGCAGTGTCTACACCAGGGCTTAGGTCAACTTAACTACGTCTCTCAGGAGGGTGAATTTTTCACAGCCCTGAAGACGTGTAGCTAGGCCGACCTAAGTTTGAGGTGTAGACCAGGCCTAAGTGACTTGCCCTAGGTCACTCCAGAAGTCTGTGGTAGAGTGGGGAAGTGAACCCAGGCCTTAGCCACTGGGCTACGCTTTCCACTTTACAGGGCATTCTATGCTGTTCATGCCTATAGTTGAAAGTTGGATGGAAGATGATGGTCAGGATAAGGAGCAGAGTTAACCACTGGTGTTGGATCTTGGATAGGCCCTTACTGATATTTAAGTGTTTTGAACTTTTAGTACAATGTTCTGATTTCCCACCTTGCAACAGTCTGGCGTTGCTGTTTTTTAACTTTATTCTCCCTGTGAATTTCCTGATGTTCTACTGTCGGATCAGTAATAACCTGTCATACCCGTGCCATTCATGTCCACGATCAATCCCTGCTGGACATGGTCTTGGATCAGTTGTAAGGTTCTTTCAAAGATCTCGCCAGCCCGGGCTGTTTCGATGGTGTAAGGGTCCCGGGGGTAACGGAAGAGTGCCAGCAAGTCATTGGGAGTTTTGGGTCGCCTGTTTCAGAAAATTAAAAGTGGGCTACAAGGGATCCTTGATTACTGAAATGAATATTTCCCTGATGTTAACAAGATGTTTCAGGCACCCTGGGTCACAGTCTAGACCTATGCAGGAGACATATCCCAACAAGTATTCATGTTAGTGATCCAACTTCTCTGCTTCCTAGAGCTGATCAGGAAAGGATTCCACCCCGCCCCTGCCCCCCCATGACAAAATTTGATGAACATTTTCATAATTATTCATACTTTCAAAAATGGGTTTCAGTTTTTGGCACCTAAACGCCATAACATTTTGGTTTAAGGCCAAATTTTTTTGGTTTTTACTATGAAAACCCCAAAATGTTCAATTAAAATGAATTGTTTCTGAAATTTCAATTTAATCTAAAGCCACTTTTTATCCAGAAAAAAGTTCAGATACATATTTCTTGGCCTTCTCCACTGCCACACACTGAACTAAGTCATCTGCATTTATATACTGACTGTGCTGTCCCTTTATTTCCATGTGTGCTCGGTCTCTGAACAGCTCAAGTTCCATTCCTCTTCCAGTTGTACGGTCGCCTACAAAATAGTCTCAAGGGGTTCCTTTGTAAAAATTCTACAGTCAAACGGGTCTCCCCATTATGATTTTTACCCTGCTATAGAGGAGTCTATGTTTATTAACTTGGGTCACCTGAAACCTGAGACGGAATAATAGCAATGAGGTATAATACATGATTTCAGAGCATCTCCAACTCAATATATTTCTGATCTCCATCTGCTGTCACTTCTGCAGCTCAGATCTTATCCCCAGGCAGGCTTACTTGCTAAATAGCTCAGTGCGCGTTGAATTGATAGCATGGTCCACACTGCTGATGGCTTCCTGTATTGATGTGGCTACAAAGGTGTCACCACTCCGAACAACGTCCGTGGCTTTCAAGGAATCAAGAGAGAAGGAGGAAATTAAATGACTTCATTTTACTTTGGTTTTCCAACCCTGAGAGAACTTGGTGAGGCTTTTGTGCATCAGTGTCCACTAAAAAATAGAACTTCATTGCCGTGTGCCATCATAAACAATTTGGGGTAGGTTTGTCTCTCAGTTTGCAGGATAGTTATGAACTGAAATCACTGCACCAGCATACAAGAGACCACACCGCAGGATGACAACATGCCCTTGGGAGATTTTGGTCTGTGAACATTCACTTACATAAGGTATCTGAATTTGCTTCAGCTATAGTTGCCCCACTTTCACGTTAACATGTTCTTTAGAAGATCTGTGAACTGAGAGGTACATTCATGGCAAGAGTGAGTTTTTCTTAACATACGCAGGAGTATGCACTTCAGAAACCTGATTCTAAGGGTATGTCTACACTGCAATCGGGAGGTGTGATTGTACCATGTGTAGACATACCTGAGCTAGCTTTAATCTAGTTAGCTTGCTCAAAAATACTGGATATGTATTCGAATGGCTAGCCCATGCTGCCACAGCTTCAGTGCTGGTTTTAGTGGGACTAGCTAGATCAAAGCACCTCCTGACAGCTGTGCAGAATCAGATATACCCTAAGCGTTCCCCCCACCCATTCAAGAACTAGCCAATACCTTGTGGCCAACACGTCACGCCAAAGATAATCAACCCAGCTCAAATTTGGATATTGACATTGGGGACTGACATGCAATGTGCGCTGTTGGGAAACAAGCTACCAACCACGGACAAATCACATTAATTATCCTGTGAGTAATTTCAAAAAACAAAGAAGTTAGACAGCATCCTAAATGCCTCACAGTCAATTCATGCACAGAGAAGGGGGCTAAATAAATGATTGGCTATGCACGTTATTCACCCCCGCATGCTGGAGAAATGCTTTTAAACCGCCCTTGCTTTGCTTCTAATTTTTGCCTCCTCGATTCTTCCCTTCCCTCCAAGGGTTACCACCATGACGCTTGACCTGCGGGCTGATTGACAGATGAGTGTTACCTCTCTGGCGGCTCTTTGTTACAATCCCTGCTTCTCCTTCCTTCTTACCCAGAGCAGTAGTGTGAAAAATGGAGAATGCCTTCCTTCCCCAATGGATTAGGGTTATAAGCAAGCGTTTAAAAACTTGTCATTCTATTGGCAGAGCTATTCTCATTCGCCCACCCTTTGCAAGGCCTGGATGTCTGAATGACCTGCCCATAAGGAAGTGAACAGAGCGACACAACTGTTCTCTAAAAGTACAGGCATCCACACAGGAAATATGTAAGTAGAGCAAGAGAAAGGGAGAACATTGCAAAGATAAAGCCAAGGGACACTGTACCAGTGATGGTCAGCTGCATGGTGCTGGACGTGAATCCAAAGGTATTCCTGGCTATACACTCATATCTGCCCTGATCAGCCACTCCCAGGTCTCGAATGGAAAGGGTCCCATCTTGACTTACATGGAACTTGCCGCTCTCTGTGATCTGAATACCCTCCTGTGGCATGAGCAAAAGACAGGAAGATGTTTCAGAGATAATCCCTCAGCCTAGACTCTGTTCTATTTAGGAAACAAACACAGCTGTCATTCATCAACATGGCCAGCAGATGTCAGGAGATCTCTGTGCAACACAGAAAAGGTATTTGAAAGCAGTATTAGTCCTTTTCACCCCACCCCCAGCAATTCTTTTGGCTAGTTACACTCTTGTCCGGCTTCCCACCTCCCTCTGCTTCCAAACATCTGTTGTATAGTTCTGAAGGAACTCCGATATGAAATTGCAAAACTACTAACTATGATATGTAACCTGTCGCTTAAATCAGCCTAGACACTAGATGACCGGAGAGTAGCTAATGTAACGCCGATTTCTAAAAAAGATTGCAGAGGCAATCCTGGCAACTACAGGCCTAACTTCAGCACCAGGTAAAATGGTTGAAACTGTAGTAATGAACAGAATTCTCAAACACATAGATGAACGTGATGTTGAAGAGTCAACATGGCTTTTATAAAGGGAAATCATGCCTCACTAATTTATTAGAATTGTTTAGGGGAATCAACAAGTATGTGGACAAGAGCGATCCAGGGGATCTAGTATAGCTGGACTTTCAGAAAGCCTTTGACAAGGTCCCACACCATGGGCTCTTAAGCAAAGTAAGTCATCATGGCGTAAGAGGGAAGGTCCTATGGATTAGTAACTGGTCAAAGAATAGAAAACAAAGGGTAGGAATAAATAGTCAGCTTTCAGACTGGAGAGAGGTAAATAGTGGTGTCCCCCAGGGATCTGTAGTGGGGCCAAAACTGTTTAACATATTCATAAGTCATCTGGAAAACAGGGTAAGCAGTGAGGTGGTAAAATCTGCAGACGATACACAACTACTCAAGATAGTTAAGTCCAAAGCTGACTGCAAAGAGCTACAAAGGGATTTCGCAAAACTGGGTGACTGGGCAACAAAATGGCAGATGAAATTCAGTGTTGATAAATGCAAAGTAATGCACATTGGAAAACAATCCTAACTATACACACAAAAATATGGGGTCTAAATTAGTTACCACCACTCAAAAAAGAGACTTTGGAGTCATCGTGGATAGTTCTCTGAAAACACCCTCTCAATGTGCAGCGGCAGTCAAAAAAGCTAAGAGAATGTTAGGAAAGGGATCGATAAAAAAAATACATAAAATCATACTGCCAATACATAAATCCATGGTACGCCCACACCTTGAATCCTGTGCGCAGTTCTGGTTGCCTCATCTCAAAAAAGTAATGTTAGAGTTGGACAAGGTGCAGAGAAGGGCAAAAAAATGATTAGGGAGCTGGAACAGCTTCCATCTGAGAAGAGATGAAAAAGACTGGGACTGTTCAGTTTGCAAAAGAGATGACTGAGGGGGGATAGGATAGAGGTCTATCAAATCATGCCTGGTGTGGAGGAAGTGCATTAGGAAGTGTTATTTACCTCTTCATATAACACACAAACCAGGAGTCACTCAATGAAATTAACAGGCAGTAGATTTAAACCAAACATAACTAAGGGAGTACATCTTCAGACAGTGCACAGTCAACTTGTGGAAATCACTGTCAGGGGATGTTGTGAAGGCCAAAAGTATAACTGGGTTCAAATGAGAACTAGATAAGTTCATAGAAGACAGGTCCATCAATGGCTATTAGCTAAGATGGTCAGGGACGCAACCCCATCCTCTGGGTGTCCCTAAGCCTCTGACAGCCAGAAGCGGGGACTGGATGACAGTGGATGGATCACGCAATAATTGCCGTTCTGTTCATTCCCTCTGAAGCAGCTGGAATTAGCCACTGTGAAAAGACAGGATACTGGACCAGGTGGACCTTTGGTCTGACCCCGTATGGCTGTTCTTACAATCCATATACATTCATTCATTTCACGTATTACTTTCTCCTCCAGATTCCATACTAGCTTAGAGGCAGGAAGCTGGGATCGTTATGCTGTAATACAGACATTAAAAGTTGAGAAGAGCAAGGGTTAAGTCTCAACAGGTTTGGTTCAGCTGAGGAATCAAAATTTAGAGGTTTTTCTGAACCTCTAGAGGAACAGGCTCTTTCATGAGATCTCAGACCATCGTGGTCTTGGGGGTGGGGGAGGTGTGAGACATTTCCAGTATTAAGAACTCCAAACATTCAAACATCTTGAGTCAGGCACCCAGAAGTCATGAGACTGGGATAAAATCATGAGATCTAAAAGAAATAAATTTATGGGTTTTGTTCTTTGCCTTCTGAGTTTTGAGCCTTCAGGTCACACTCAGGTCACATGTTCAATCTTTTCTTTGCAACCATAAAGGCTAGCAACTTATTTTAAAGAATAAATGAAAATGAGAGTCTCATGCAGTTGCTTGTCTCCAGGAGTTGGGGTAATAAATAAATAAATACATAGCTGTTGTATAGTGCTTGTCATCAGCCGATCTGAAAGTAGTTTACAAAGAAGTAAAACGTCAAATACTGTGAGACTAGCGATAGAATCACAAAAGTTGGAGCAGCCCTTCTCTTTGGATTGTGGTGTCTCTTCTTGGTTTTCCAGCTGAAGCCAAGGGATATGTAAGACCTGATTCTTCTCTCATTTACACTGGTGTAACTCTGGACTAACCACATTGAAGTCAACAAAGTTTCACGTGCATTAAGCTAAACAAGAACAAGGCGCCCTTATTCCAGAGTAAGAGGGCCCACACATAGAGTTATTCAGAAATAACTGCTCCTGAATAGCTCCATATGTAGACAAGCCCTAAATGAGAAGAGTCAGACCCATAGAATTCTGTACAGCTCCTAACACTATGGGTACTAATCTTTATTGTGGATCCCAAGTCCTACCGTAATACAACAGCAATAATAAATAGTAATAAAATAAAATAACAACAATAATAATAATACAAATAATAAAGTTTCAGTTCCTATTTGAACTGAACTGCTACAGCTATCCCTTCTTTTTCTCTCCTCCCAGGATTCACTGAAACTCAGCAGATGCTTAACGAAGACAGTCTGTGTCCAAGAGAACTCCCAATCTAATTAAAATTTAACCTCTTTTTCACCGCTGCCAGGCTCCAGCCTCTCTGTAGCATTGTCTTAGTAGCACAGCTCTTCCACGTCAGACCCAGAGCCAAGTAGAAGTGTAATGTATTAGTGATGCAGCCCGCTCCCACCAATGGAGACCTCTGAACACAAGGACAATTTGTACTGTACTAAAATATCCCGTCTTTGGGAGTGTCAGGGATCACTCAAGTCACAGGTTGGGTAAGTGGAGGCTGTTAAAATGGAAAGGACAATCCATATTGCTAAAGACCCAGCTATCTGACGTATAAAAATCCTGTTGGGAAAATTTAGTTCCTCAAAACCTTATTTTCCATCAAATTTATCTTCTCCCATATTTACTACGCAAACTTATTTAATACCATGACAGCATTAGGTAATGACTAGAGCTGACTGAATTTTTGTTTATTAACAGTAAATTCGCAGAAAAATGCATTTTGGGGGGGCACTGAAATTATTCATGAATTCCAGTCAAATTTGGTGAAGAATTTGGTGAAGCCGAACCCCACAACCAACCGAAAACAAAAATTTGGGAAGTGTCGAAATGGTTCGTTTTGAAAAAAAATAAAAAACAAACTATTTTCAAACTGTCATTTTGACTCAACATTTAGTTTTGAAACGTTGATTCGAATCAACATCAGAAATGTTTCTTTTCTACCCAAATGCAAGTTTTTCCTTTCAGAAAAAAGAACAACAAATTCAGTTTCAGTTTGAAACTGACCGAATTTGTTTCAGGTATTTTTGGCTCAGCCACTGAACCGAAAAATCAATTATTCACTCTGCTCTACTAATGAGACAGTATCGGGAACACTGCTGTGTGGGGATTATCAGCTGGGTACAGGGTGACTGCGGAATTCCAAGTTCTCTTACTTTGGCCCAGGTGATGGTGGGTCGTGGATCTCCTTGGGCAGCACAGGTGATCACAACATCCTGCCCAGTCTCAGCTATCACATCTTGTGGTGGGTGAAGAAACACAGGGATCACTGTTTAGTGTGAAGAAACAGAGGAAAAATTACAAGAAATGTCTTCGTTAGGGGCAACTGTGAGAGGTTTGAGTTCGTAACAACTCACCAAAGTCCTCCTTTTCTTTCTGCGGATACAGACTAACACGGCTGCTACTCTGAAACCTAAAATCTCACCAGTGAGTGATAATAAGGCTCCCAGACACCTGCTGCTGTCTCAAACAACTTTTAAAGGGACATTGTCAAGTTAAAATATCATCTGTTTTCCTTGTCTCTGTTACTAACAACCCTCTCTCATTTAAATTTCATTGTTCATCTTCTGCTGCTTTTTGTATTTCTCTCAGCTCAGACAATTACATGGTGGATTTCTCCATCACCTGGTGTTTTTAAATCAAGACTGAATCTCTTTCTAAATGATCTGCTCTACCTCAAGCAGTAATTGTGGACTTGATGCAGAAATTACTGAGTTAGGTTCTCTGGTCCATGTTATGCAGGAGAGAAACTCGAATCTATGAATTTACAGAAGCTAGTCAGTTTCTCATGTGATTTTATTCAGTTTAATTTCCCCAGGGTATGTCTACACTTACCCTGGATCAAGGCTGTGGCGATCGATCCACTAGGGGTTGATTTAGCGGGTCTAGAGAAGACCCGCTAAATCGACCACAGATTGCTCTCCTGTCGACTCTGGTACTCCACCGGAACGAGAAGCGTAAGGTAAGTTGACAGGACAGTTTCTCCCGTCGACCCAGGGCGGTGTAGACACCACAATAAATTGACCTACGGTACGTCGACTCCAGCTCCATTATTCACGTAGCTGGAGTTGAATAACTTAGGTTGATTTAACCCTATAACGTAGACCTGCCCCCAGTCTCACCAGGGGCACAATGCTGCAGTGTTTGGCGGACAAACCCTGTGGGCCATGTTTTTTGTTTAAGAAGATTGTTTCCATAAGAATTAAAAAAAATTTTTTTTGGAAATATTTCTGTTGTTCTTGTCTTTTGTAAAAGCTCAAATTTCAGGAAAACCTAAATTTGGGATGAAATTTGGCCCGGCAGTTAGTGTTCAGAACAATGATTTCTTAATAAGATGTACCACTTATACAGAGGGCCAGAATTAGAGCTGCTAGGAAAAAAAGACAATTATTTTTCACAGAAAATATCAAAATTGTCATTTTCAAAGTATCCTATAAAAATACTATTTCCCCCCCTTGTTGAAAAAACCAAAATTATAAAGAGGATGGTTTAAAAAAATTTAGTTTTCAAAAACTGAAAACTTTTACCAAAAAATGAACCCAGAGCTAATTTTTAAAAACTAAACAATGCAAGGTTTCAGTTTTGGTTGTTGCTGAAATACCAGAAAACATCAAGCCAAATGAAAGATTTCTGCTGGGATTTCCAAAGGAGTCTAAAGCAGTTCGATGCCCAATTCTCATTCCATTATGCTCCTTTGAAAATGTCACAGCCTGAATGTATTTTTCAGCATTTAAATGTAGGTTTTGGAAGGGCACCACTCAGTGAAAGATCCACGAGGAGCATGAAAACTAACACTCACCAACTAGATGAGGACTGGTGTGTAGTCCCTCTCTCCCAGGCACTGTCCATGTCAGGTGAGTTTTGATCTGATGTAAACTGGGCAGCTTCACTGACTTCAAAGGGATGATGCCGATTTACATTGGCTCAGAATCTGGACTTGTGTATTTCCCCCATCCTCTAAAGGAACTTTACTATGGTCCCTCTGCTCCCAAGGCAAAGAGAAATCCATCCCACAGGAATTCAGGCAGTTGCCTTCCTCAACAGATAGCGTCAAACTCAACATACTGTAAAGTGAATGCAATCCATTTGCCAGCTAGTATTTCCCACACACACTGGCCTGCATTGGTGTACCTCGAGGTGTCACCCAAAGCTGCACCGGGAGGCTCTTGACTCCGATGGCACTGATGGCATGGCATTCATACTGGCCTTGGTCATGCAGGGCAACCCTCATGACGCGCAGGGTGCCGGTGGAGAGGATACTGTGCCTCCGGTCATTTGGCAATGGCCCACCTGATTGCGACAGCAGAATGATGTATTAGTGAAGCTGTTTGTTACTATTCCATTCATTGAGGGTGGTTGAGAGTGTGTCTGGAGTCTGCCCATTCCCACTCTAAAAATCCCGACTCCTGCTATTGATGCCCTGAAGCATAATCATCACCTTTCCAGCCAAGGTCAAGAAGAGCTGCTGCTTCTACCTCGGTGTCATCCCTAATTTGCTTTATGGATGATTATGAACTTAGTCTGAACGTGAACCCTTTCTGTGCGGTCAGGCGTCATTTAGGGCACGAACAAGGCTCCACCAGACCTCTTTATCCTGGGCTGCTCTTCGCATGTCCACGGGAACAACTTACCCAGAGATGTGGTGGACTTCCCACAATCAAGATGGGATGTTTTTGTAAGAGGTCGGCAGTAGTTCAAACAGGAGTTAATTCAGGGGAAGTCCTGTGCCCTGTGTTATACAGGAGGTCAGCCACTAAAGTGGTATTTATTTAACCTTTTCATTGCTGGACAGCCTACCAAGTCCATTCATGCACAGCACCCCATTCAACATCCATCCTACAGGAAAGCTGCTCCTGGAACACGGGCAGCAACAAGGAAAGGGTTAAAGGAAATGGAGAACATGCCGGTTAAGGAGATCTCAGCTGGCTTGATGGCTGGTCTGCTGCTGTGGAAGCCACAGTGCTGGCAGGGAATTCTTCCCAGCTCAGAACAATTCATTATGGCTTGTGGAGCGTCAGGAAAGCTGGAGGGCCCCTGGGCCAGGGATAACTGGCTCCTGGCCCAGACACGGTTACATGGGGTCAGTGCCGAGGAGCCGTGCTGAGAACCATCATAGAACTTCAAAGTTCACCCAAGCTCAGTTTTCAAAAGCAAAAAAAGAAACCCCAGGGAGGCGTCAGAGGCAAGTTCTCTCCTCTATTACCCTCTCCCATTAGAAAGAACCCAGTGATGACCAAAAGCTGGAGTGCGGTGACACCAATGAGCCACGGCTGTCCAACCCCCTACTCTCTCAAACCAGGTGAGTGTCTGGAACAGGCTGCGGTTCAGCATTGCCAAGGACTTCATGATGAAAAGGGAGTGAAGGAAATGCAGTCTCCAAATCCCTCCTTCCTTCTGACAGTTCTACTTAGGAATGTATAGGGGCTTAAGAATCTCTGTTCTTTTCCTGATTCTTAATGTTATCCTGGATGATGTAATGTAGTCAGGGCCAGCCTTACAGGTGGGCAATGTGGGCAACTGCTGTGGGGTGTCGTGGCCAAGAGGGTGCTGGTGCCTGGGCAGGGTAAGAGGCATGCACCTGCCAGGCGGGCTCTGCTCCCTGCTTGTGGCTTCGTTGGCCTGCGCAGTGTCCCGGCTTGGTGGAGGGGACGGGTGGGTCAGGCCAGCTCCCAGCGAGGGGAGGGGCTGACGCTGTGGGGGCGACTTGCGACTGGGGACGATCTGCCCCAACAGTGAGCTGCAGGAGCCCTGGTGGGCCCAGGGGAGCACCCTGCAGGATAGGCTGGGGCCAGGGCTGGCCTTGCCCCCGGGACTGTGCCATGTGCTGATCCATGCTGCGCTGGATGAGGAGAATGCCAGGGGGAGAGCTGCTTCTGACCAGTGTCTCCTGCACTCACCCCTGGCTGCCTAGCAGAGCCCACCTGCCACAGTAGCCACTCACTCACCCCCAAATGCCCGCTAGTTGCCGGCCCTGTAGGCTCAGCCCAGCACAATCACTCTTTAGAGAGTGGAGTCAGGGCTACAGCCCTGAGGTCAGCAGTTAATCCATCAAAGGTAAAGGAAATTCATTTGAACGGAAGCAACTGACCTCACTGGTATTTACAGGATACAGAAACCAAATAGCCTCTTTCGACCCCTAAGGAAAGTTTCAGTGACTGCCTTAGGCTCCTGGTACTCTCACATCAGCCTCCCCCTTTCCCACCAGAATCCTTCATGTCCTTGACAGAGACTATAGGCCTGTGTCATGCCCTCTTGGCCTTCCAATCACTGGAGGGACAAAGCGGGACCATGTTAACGCCACTCCTGAAGCAGCTGAGAGGGTGAATCAGAACCTGGGTATTTCATGTAGCATAACAAACGTTTATTGGAGTTGCAGTGAGCCCCAGTGAGTGGTGGGAACAGCCACGCAATACTCATCCACCTCAATCCCAGACCAACCACCAGCCCAAAGGATGTCGCAGGATCCGACATCTCACCGGGGTGAGAAACCTTCAGCTCAGCTGGGTGATAACTCGCCATCGGCCGCAGAATGCCCCAGAGCAGTAGCCTAGCTATCATCGTCCAGGCCTGGTGGGTATTTACAGGAGAAAGTAACACTGGGGGAGTACCTGCTCTTGTCCAGGTGGTAACAGGTGGAGGACGGCCTTCAGCAGTGCAGGAGAAATCCACGCTTTGCCCCTCAGTCACAGTCTGATCAGTGGGAATGACCAGGAACCTGGGAGTATCTGAGGGGAGAAGACAATGGCACAGCAGTAGGAGAAAACCAAACCCAGCCACACAGGAATAGCCACTGAGAGCGGAACAGGGCCCAGTACACTGGGTTTAGCAGCCTGATAAGCAGTTGAGTGCTTAACACCAGCAAATGTCATAGAGTCCCTCACCTTGCACTATAATGTTTGCCGTAGCCTGGATGGAGCCTTCTGAGTTGCTGGCATTGCAGTTGTACTGGCCCTGGTCCAAGAAGGTGACGTTTTGGATGTACAGCCCTCCCGAGCTGGTGATGGCAACGTGGGAATCGCTCGGGAGTGGTGAGCCTGTGCCCAAAGTCCAGATGACATGCGGGGGTGGGTGCCCAGAGACCCCACACTCCAAGGTGACGCTTTGCCCAACCAGCACTTCCGTGTTCTGGGGTTGGATCACGAAACTGGGCTTGGCTGAAAGCAAGGGACACATTTCAGACACAAGCGGCCTTGCTGCCCTCTCCTGCGCAGGCCTCTCCAGAATGGGGCAAAGCAAGCTTCACCGGTAAATTAGAACAAATCTGCCACTGAAAAGTGGGACTTGACCCAGAATGCATTTCAAATGTGTTCAGAGTCTGCTTGGTGTCATCATGCCTCCCTCCACCCCGCCCTTCCATGACCTCCAAACCGGCAAGATGAAGGACTCCTCTACCACTCTGCATCTCCACTGACTTGGCTGCGATATCGCTCTCCTCCATTCTCCCTTTCCCCGTTGCTTTTGTCATCCACAAAACCATGTTGCCCTACAAACCTCCCCACGCCTGGCTTACTCCAAACCTATGATTCTTCTGCTTCCATGCTCTGCCCGTCCCTGGAGACTGTGCAGATCCTCTTTCCCGGGATGTTTGTCCTCCCCTTCCGTACTGTTATACTCTTAAGCCTGCAATTCCCAATACCTATTTACCACCTTCAATTACCTCCCTTAAAACTTCCCCTCCTCTAGTCCCCTTCTCTCTCTGGACTCAGGACTCTGCCTCCAGAAGACGTACTTCAGCCCTGACTCCTGTCTGGAAAGTGCCTAGCACACCACAGGGGCTACTAGATATAAACATCATCAGATAATTAATGTAACAACACAAATCTAGGGACTTTTACTCAATGAATTATAGGGGCCTCCCGACTCTCTCTGCTACACAAGCCGAGTCCTTGGGGCAAATCCTCATTCCTGCACAGCCTGAGGAAACAATCCAGGGGGCTGTATTAGGGTTACAGAGAGGAGGCCCTTCTTTCTGAAGGTTCTGGAGCAGGAGCAGAACCTGTCCCTAGCTGCTCAGAGCAGCAGTAGCCTTCATGTGCTATGTTCATTTTCTGAGGGGCTGGGATGGCTGGTGGATTCACAGAATGATGGCTTCACCGGTACCAGCCCTCCCTTTGCTCCATAACACCCCTCCAGCTGTCTAGGAGCCTTCAAAGCACCACGTGTGAAGCCACTTGCCAAAGCGTACATAAATAAAGGAAGGGCTTAATCTGACTGGCTCCCTTCCATAATCTGGACCATCGAGAAGTCTTTAAGGCTCAATTACATGGAGTGCCAAAGTAGCGCAGAACTACTTCCTGTGTCTTGACCTCTCCGGCTATGTTCTTGGCCATGCACTGGTAGACGCCTTTGTCGGATTCTTTGGTGTTTTGGATCATCAGGGTTCCATCTTGCAGCAAGTTAAGGCGCCCATCGTCTTTCATGTCAATTTCATTACTGAAAAGCATAGCCAGGCACAAAGAGGCTGAGTTTGCAGGGACAGAGGAAAAACACTACCATTTCCCCCTATTCATCATCATCAAACGATTTACTTATTTATTGCATGCATAATATTAGGTGCGTGTCTCTTCAAATTATTTTTTAGCTCCCCATAATTGACAGCAAATATTTTTCCACCAACTGTCATTATATGGAATCATAGCTAGTATTCCTTTTATACAGAAAACAACTACAGACAGAAACATTCAAGTTTCCTCTCAGCTTGAGTTCCAGCTTTCTCTCCCTTGTTCACTAAGAACCACACACTATCTGGAACTCAAAACAGAGATATATTCAGCAGGTGAATAATATACTGCAAGTAAATATATCATTATACCAATGGATCCAATAAAACCATCTAAATGATTTTTAGCACTGCTTCTCCACCCCGATATACACAGATACTTTCAGTCAGGGGAATCTTTATTGCAGGCAAAGAGAACTATAAAGGAAGAAAGAACAAAAGTAAAGTCTCCCCTGACAGTCTGCCCTAAAATGACTACTAAATGGTTGCCTGTCTCTGTAGACAGGAATGTCCTTGAAAATTGAAACATGCAGCATAGCAGTTAAGCAGCTAGAATAACATCTAACTTGCTAACTCTTAGTAGCGATCCCATCAGAAACCCTGCTTGCTTAGGGAGAAGTGACAGGTTTTATGGTATTCAATACATGAGACTGAGCTGCTTTAAAAAAAAACCAAAACATTTTGTGAATATTTTGTTGAAACTTCCTTTTTTCAAAATTTAAAATAAAAAAAGTTCATTTAAATTTCAAAATTTGGAAAAAAATGTCCATCAGCACTATAAGCTGTTGAGAAATAGGGAAAAAAGTGAAAATGATTAAGAAAAAATATTTTTTCACAAGGTTCAAAGTTTTGGAAAAAAAATTAAAAATAGCACTTGGGTAAAGTTCACCCAGCTGTAGTATTAAGTTTGTTTTTAGGAGGTTTAGTGTAAGAGTAGGAATCTTTTTATAGCAGAGAGATTAAAACAGAACCAGTGAAAGCACATATAAAATAGCATCAAGTTATGCAAGCAGTAGCCATGATGGAATCATCCCTAAAGCTTTATGCAAAGCCAACTTCATTTCAGCAGGGCTGGAGGTTCTTTGGTAGGAGAAGAGCTAGGTATAAATTCACTGTGGGTTCCTAATAAAACAGGGGAATTCCATTCCAGGACCTGAGAGCTGTGAAGTATTTTTTTCTCTCCCAACATTCAGCTGCAACTCTTGGAGCCCAGCCAGCGTTAGGAGGTCACCCTGTTGGATATCATTTGTCCTAGCATGATGGAACCTTGGAGGGCAGCAGAAGACTAAAGGAGGAGAGGAAATTTCTCTCCCCAAAATATAGATGGATCTGCCAGGCAGAACAACATGCCTGATGAGCATTTATTAATTCCCCTTGTCCAGTGTGACTGCCCGGTTATAGTGGTTTCCAGTGTGGTGAACATATATTAGTGTGATCCCATTCGCACTGCCCTGAGTGGGAGCTTGCCAGCATTTCCATCACAAAACCCTCTTCTGAGAGCAATATAACTCAGCCACAAAAATTTGCACTGGAGTGAAACTGCCTGCAGGGTGTCAGCAGGGATGCTAACATTCATCATTTGGGTTTTATTTTTAAGAGCATCCTATTCGCTCGCCCACATTCCCATGAAAGAGAAGCAAAGGAAAGCAAGGAAGACTTTAACATGAAGAATGAACGACTGCTCAAGCCCCAAACGTTTTGTCGTCAGGCATTTCCCTGTGACTTTTCAGGACCTGATATCATCATGCAGCAGCGGTGTCTGCACTGGCAGGATGGCGTGTTAACCCCTTCCCTGCCACGTTCCACTGCAGCCTCTGCACCACAATAGAGCACAATAATTCCCCTTTCTAGGGCTGACTCTTCCATGGACAAACCAAGTACAGGAGACAGCAGTTTAGTGACTAATATATCACAAACATGGTGGCGCCAAGCACACCAAAAGGCGAATAAAATGTTTTGAGAGACCACTTCTTTCAGCCTGCAGAGTACATTTATGGGCAAGAATCAACCCTGGGAAGACATTTCAAATGGAGACGAAGACAGCACTTTATCGACAGGCTCATTGGAGAGTGCTACTAAAATGAAGGTAAATACGATTAATGAAACATGCATTTCTAATTTTTGTGAAATGACTCCTGTAATCACAGGCAGTAACTGAGGAGTTTGCCACTTGATGGAAGCAGCCACTCCCACAGAGCCTATGTGCGCGACTCACTTGTTGTGTAGCCAGATGATTTCTGGCTTTGGGTTTCCTTCTGCCCTGCAGGTGAAATAAACTGTGTTTCCCAACTTGACGTCAGCATCATGGGGCTCGGTGGTGATGCGAGGCCTCTCTGAAAAACACCATTTACCAAAACCCACTCTAGTGTTGATAAATTGTATAGTCAATTGCTTGACCACACGTTGGTTCATTATGACGTATCATAACCAGCATTAGTCAGGTTTATGCTAAAAGCCAGTAAGAACATAGTACAGGAAAAAGATTCTTTACGATCAGAGGTGAAAGTAAGCCAGTACGGTACTGCGTACTGGACCAGCTTCCCCAGGCTGGTGATTTAAAGGGCCAGGGTATAAAAAGGCCCTGCCTCTTCCGGTTGAGGCCATGCCCCCTGCTCAGGACTCCGACGTACCAGTAATTCCTTTCAGTTGCTTTCACCCCTGCATATGATACCAGTCTCCAGGAAGCGTCTCATGCAGCGTGGTTACATACATTCACTTTTTACAGAAGCTGTGGTCTCACAGTTACACATTTCAGCTTGGAGTATTTATACCATGATTTAACAAGTTACAAAACTCTTTACAGGTCACTAAAATCCAACCCCTCAGTTTGTCTCCGTTCCTTAACTTGTTGTTCTGCCCCTTCCTTATTTTTGTTTTGGATGCTAGCATTCCAGGTGTTGGTCCGTGAAAGCACCTTTCCAGCTTGTACTAAGCCATAAAACGAATGTACCTGGACTTTGACAAGTTTCTTATCTGTGTATGCGAAGTGCTGGGTAGTACTATTGGAAGGTATTGTGAGATGTAGCCTAGCATGAGTGAACAGAACTCTGGGGAAACCATAGGCCAATTCAACTCTTGTAACTGCCAGGCATTTGTATAAGGTAGTGTATACTGACCTAACATATATGTGTTGGGGAACTCCAGGGTAGGATGAAGTTAAAGCCTAATTAGACCAAGCCTAGAGATGAATAAGTCACGCCCCCCCCCCCCAAGCAATCCCAGGCCAATTCTGACCCAGTGGCTGAAAATATGGGTACAATATCCTAGGCCTTACCCCTTATATTACAAAATGGGCTTACACACTATGACCCCAATGCAGCAGTCCATCCCTACTCAGCAAAACACATGCTCACGTCTTGTGGACTTCAATGGGAGTTAAACATGCTTCAGTTCTTGTTTTGATGAATAGGGATGAATTGAAGCACGTGCTCTGGAGCCTTTGACCCTGATTCAGCATGGTACATAAGCTTGTGTCCAACTTTAAGCCCATGAGGAGTCCCACTGAAACCAGTGGGGCTGCTCATGTGCTTAGGGTGACCAGATGTCCTGATTTTATAGGGACAGTCCCGATATTTGGGGCTTTTTTTATGGGGGCTCCTATTACCCTTCAGCCCGTCCTGATTTTTCACACTTGCTATCTGGTCCTCCTACATGTGCTTAAGTACCTTGCTGAATCGGGACCTATCACTATTACAGTGAAAGAGACATGCCCGATGGGACACTCATGTCATATATCTTATTGCTCAGTTGATACAGTACCTATGACAGAGTATTTAACTAAGGTTACGGACGCCTCTACTGATGTCCATATGCAAAGAAACACTGACTGCAGTCGAGGTGCTCTTTTAGCTTAAGTGAATGGTCTATTGACCTGGGAAGCTGACAGCACCAGTCTCCATCTTCCTACTTGCAGCACTGGTGCTGGAAAGTAACTGACCTGGGCAGTGTTGTCTAATGGCTAGAGAAAAGGAGTAGTGGCCAGAAGGGTCCTGGGCATAAATTCTAGGTGTGCTGTCAACCACCAGTATGTTACTTTGATCAAGTCACTTGACCTCATTAGTCCTCTCTCATTTCAGCAGTGGAAGTGGATGCAAAGCAGGACCATAGGGAGAAAAAAAACACAGATGCTGAGTCAACCCCCTTTCTTGTTTACACCGGTGCAATCCCACTGACTTCAGAACTGAGCATCACTGGGTGAATAGATTTAATAATAAAAGCATGCTCACCACAGTTAAATTCTTGGGTTGTCAAGGTGGTGATGGACCGGCCCTGTAATTCCCTTGGATTCTCACAGGTGGCAGCTGTTTGAATATTGCCCTGTTCAGAATATTTCTTCAGCAGTTCGGCCAGCCACATCAAGTCACAGTCACAGAGCAAGGCATTGGAGTCCAGCCGTCTGTGAGACATAGATCAAAGAAAAGTTATTTAATCTCCCAGCCCCTTCCCAAACATACACAACGGTTTGGGCTACACTACGAAATAGACTCACAGCCAGATTCTGAAAAGAGCTCACAGCTCCCGCCCAGGGACCTAACTGAAGTGGGCAGATTTTCAGAAGTTATTGGCATCCAACAGCTCCCTATTGTATAGGTGCCTAAAATGGCAGCTGTTGAGGGCTGAGCTCTTTTGGAAATCTGGCCCCCAATTTATCAGTGCTTCTGATAAATACACATTGGTTCAATGACACCATAAATTAGAGCTAGTTCGACCCAAATCAAAATGTTTCGGTTTGTTGTACTGACCTAAAATGTTTCATTTCAAGTCAACTGAATGCTAAACTGGAGCCTTATTGTGGCACATTGCCTCATGGGAGTTGTAGTTCAGACCCTCATTCTGTCCTACGGGCTGGACTCCCTGACCAGAATCCATCTCCCATGATGCAATCCAACGTCCCCTCTAATTGAATAGTGTGGTGCATCATGGCAGATGTAGTCGAGCCAGGGTGCTTGACTCACAGGGGAGAATGGGTCATCAAGCAAATTAAACTACAACCCCCAAGAGGAAATGCACAACCATAGGGAAATACAGCATAATGTTGAAGTGATCCGAAACATCTTGTTTCGGGTCAGTTCAACAAATCAAAATGAAAGTTGAAGTGTCAAAGTGTTTCATTTTGGTTGGTAATGCCAAAATATTTCATTTTGGCATTTTCAAAACTAAAATATTTCAGAACTTCTCATTCCGTGAAAAATTTTAATATTTCACCTAGAGCTATGCAGAAGATGGAAATTTTGTTTCTTTCAGGATTTTGTGATTTCAAAATTTGTTTTCATTCCAATTCAGCCAAAAATCTAGAAATTCTCTGCAAAAGAAAACTCTGAAAAAATATTTTGGATAGATCAAAATAATTAGTTAAGATTTCTACTTTATTTTATGTTATCACATAGAATACAATATAAAATAAACAACATTCAAAATCAAAAGTTGATTCAAAACTTCATTCAAATCTCTCTCTATATTCAAAATAAAAAATTTAAACGTTTCATTCCAAAATGTCAAAATGGGGCGTTTCGACATTTTAAGACTTTCCCTCCTGTTTTCTTCCCTGAAATGAATCAGCCGCAAAATTGACACTATTTCTTGAAGCATTTTGATTTTGACTGAACTGCATTTTCTAATGGAAAAGGGTTCCCTGGCAGTTTTTCCAACCAGATCTAATTTTAACTGTGTCTCTCGATTTGGGATAAAAACAAATGTTGAAATATCAAAATTTCCCGCAGGATGGAAATTCCAGTTTTTGTTCAGTTCTCCTATTAACTGCTGAAGGTAGAAATCCTGGTTTAGCTCCCCCTGCTTATTCGTTCCAAATTATACCTGGATAGTTAGAATATGCACCATTGCCTATTATGCAGCTATTTTATCTGGCCTGAAACTAGAAGTTCAGTTCACTAACTGTCTAGCTACCAATCTTGGTGTCCACAATTCATTTGTGGGAACACAAGCACAAATGTTATGGACACATTTTTACATCTACACAGTTTGTGGTTGTGTATCGTGCCCATACAAAGGAGCGCAGAGGTATAAAATTTCAGATTACTATATAGGGAATAACATTACCAATCTAACGTTCCGGTTCTTAGGTCTAAGCCAATGCCCACTGAAGCCAGTGGAAAGATTCCCATTGATTTTAACATGCTTTGGATCAGTTTCTTGGTACCCCCAATGCTAGATGCTGTATAGCATATGCTGCCATGACTGGAGAGGAGTTTTCATCTCTATAACCCATGCCCCACCTTTGGGAGACGGGAGTAATGGTATCTGAGTTCATCCTGTCCTTTCTTCCCTGCAGATTTCATTACTAGGGTCAATTCTAGGTGCAGGGCTAACGGACACCGAAGAAAACTTTACACTATACCACATTCCCTTTTGGAAGTTCAGCTGTGGAAGGTTCTTGGGTTTCACTTTGTGAAAATTGCATAAGAAAAATGAAAAAGGGTACAATGCTTCATTAAACCAATATTTGATAGTACAAAAATTCACACCATGTAAGCACGTTTTGCAAACATCTCACTCATCCTTGACTCTTGGGCAACATTTTACAACTTCTTACAATTAATTAACTATTACGATGCAACATGAGAAGGAGTTTTTTCTGTGTGCAGCAAATGTAGAGAAGGCTGCAGCGGAATGGGGAAACATGATCCTACCGCAGATTTTTCAATTATGGCAGAACCCCATGATTTGTGCACAAAACTTTTCACCCTGCTCATTTCCTAAGATCATAACAACAAACAGCTTTAAGGTCCGATGGATTTTTAAGTGAAAGAAAGAGAAAACCTGGAGAAAGCCAGGTTAAGTGAAGAATCCCACATGATAAGCTTTGTGTTTGTTGCAAGATAACCATGCTCCTTGGCTGTGTAGTGAAGCACAAGGCTATACCCCAAGTCCCTATAAAAAAATACTAAAAGACTTCTCTTACCGCTGTATTTCTCCTTTCACTGTGTGTATCGATCTAAGGAATCCAAGATGGCTAACAAGCAGAGTCATTTAATTGACTTCAGTGGGCTTTGGATGAGCTCAACCACGCTATGGGAGTGGAGGGTACTGAGCACCTTGTAGGACTGAGCCCTAAGAGGGACCCTCAGCTGCAGCATTGTGCAGAAGGCACAACAGCAATTTCAGTCACCAACGGGAAGAAACCACTAAGTCTGGTTAAGTCTTCTCTTGTGTGTGGCTGCCACAACAGTGTACTAGACATAACAGTTGTCCCAGAACTACATTAACTGAAACCTTTGCCAGCCAGTCCAATTGGTCTCTAGGTCCTGGCCGTGTGATAAAAGACAAAACAATTGTTCTTTGCTGGCAATGTCGTCCACTTACAGCCGTTTGAGGGATTCCAGTTGAGAGAAGGTTCCTGGCTGAATTCTGGAAATTTTGTTGTTGTGCAAGAATCTGCAATGGGGATATCAAGAGTGCCAAAGTGTTACACAGAGTTCTACACTATACAGATAACGTCCCAGGTCAAGGCTCACTTTAAATGTTAAGAGTGGTCACCAGAACTTTGCTGATGTGCAGAATTTAGAGTGAGTGAGTGTGTGTGTATATGATACTTTGATACTCTCTAGGGGCTATAGGGATATTGTTAATTTGCTAGTGAACACAATGCAATATACAACATCAAATGCTGAATATGGATTGGAAACAGTGACTCAGGATTTGAAATAAAAAAGCCCCAAACCAGATTCTTAAATCAAAACCACTTCAAATTCTGCAAGGGGCAGGGAGGAAGAGATTGAATCTCTAGCCTTGGACCCATCCCTAGCATTTTGGTTCTAGCTCAGACCTAAAACAAGAAGGGACTTATTTTGAGCATGGATTCAGATACTGCTGAAATTTCGTGAGAGCAGCCATTACTATAAGATGTCAATTCAAGGAGGCAGACATCTCATGAGAACATCTCATATTAGCCCACTGCCCTTAAAAATCTAACCCCAAACCTGATCCTAGAATCAACAGGACCTTGAACCCAAACACTATCCTAAATCTAGTGCAGATCCATAACCAGACCATTGGCCTATTTCTAGATAAAACCAAAGCTCAGCTCTGGGTTCTGAGACATATGGTTCAAGACTCCTGGTTCTTACAAAACCAGGAAGTTAGTTACACCAGTATGCATGAGGGGGGAGCAAGATGGAATAATTAGTCTAAGATTACTGGGAGGGTCTGCAGCCATATCTAAAATTCTGAACAAAGGAAAATTGACAGATGATAGTGAGTAACTCACTGTATTAACCAATGGAACAGGAGAGGAAGACACAGGCAGCCTAGCATGTGAGATGCATGCATGGGTGCCCTGGAGTTCAGCCATGCCTCACAATTTGGATTTGAAGTTTAAATTCCAAGTTTTAACTTCTCTGAAATTTAGATCCGTTTTAGTTTGTTGAGTTACAAAGATCAGCTAGAACCTCTTGATCCAGATCCTAATTATCCTCAAGTTTAGGGATGTTTGAATCCTGGCTTTTTCTCAGGGCCTCTTTCTAGTGTTTGTGGATGTAAAGCACATTTGTTTGCCAATGCAGAGAGGGCTTGTTGAACTGAATGTGGAATGTGAACCTCCACTTGACTTGTTCTGGCTGCGATGTTGTTCCTTTAAGTAGTACTGGGGAGTAGGAAAGAAAAGCTTTAGTTCTCTAGCCATTCCAGGGCATTACACACATTTTTCTTGTTATCTTTTTCTCTGACTGCATTTCCCCCTCATTTTCTCATGCAAACTGCCCAAGAGTCAAGGGCACCAGAACCTTTGTAGAAGTGGGGGGGTGGGGGGGAGGGGACAAGGCAAATTCCTGCACCCCTTCCCCTAATCTCTCCTGAGCCCCCTTTTCTCCTAACCTGCACTCCCTCATGGACCTAGACCCCTGCGCCCCCCTCTCCCCAGCACTTGGTGCAGCCGGTCTCCTACCTCGAGCAGCTGCATGCAGCTCACTGGGAACCAGCCGCGCAGCCTGTCCTCCTCCTGCCCTTCCCACCAGCCGCTCTCTGGCACCTGCAGCACCGTGATCAGCTCCCCCACCGGGAAGTGCAGCCCCTGCTGGCACTGCTCTGAGCCTGCCCAAGGCTTGCAGTGTGGGGGGGCAAAGCCTCCCTCCTCGCCCCTCCAAACTATGCCCATGTGTGGGGGAGCATGGCCCCTTGCCTTCCCCCCACCCCGTTCCGGCACTGGTGCCAAGAGTTGACTAATGTTGACCTGAAAAGAAGTGAACAGGAACAGAATTCTAATACGGCTTGGCCTGGGAAGAGCCCCCTAATATTCTCACCAACCTTTCTGCTTTGCAAGGACCTAAAGTCTTCTGATTTGAGGAAACTCATTTCCAGGTCTCCCTTAATTTTAGAGGCCCGGCTTTGCTCCATGGCAATGAAGCAGAAGAAATCAGATCCTGAAATTAAAGCTCCAGAAACTTTCCTGTCCATCACCCAAGATGGAAACTCTTCCAAAGGGCCACACCATGAGAAGTCAAGAGTGTTGTGAGCAAGGGAGTCCCCCTTCCTATTCACTTACAATCTTTCCAGTTTGGGCAGGTCACTAAAGGTTTCTGGCTCCAAGGCTTCCAGGGTGTTGAAATGAAGGTAACTGGCACAAAAAGAAAAGCACAAGGGACGGTGTTATAAAAACTGACTTACGAGTCCAGACAAATGTCCACCAGTCAATCAGCCAGTGCACAGTCCAGGGCAGATTTTCAGAAGACGGTCTTCACATTTGTATCTGCAATTTGCATGTGCAAAACCAGCCCGGGTTGGGAAATCATGCCCTATCGATTCATTCCAAGAAACTTCTGTCAGCCGTCAACTCTTCTGCCATACTGAACAATAAAAAATCCCATAGGCCAGACTTTCAAAGCTCTTCCCTTAGCCCTAGAAACACCACCACCAACTTACTGTACTATAGCTTCGGTGGGAGACCCTATTAACTTAGGCTGAGCTTTATGTGGTTCTTCTGAAGCTGTCACTGGAGCTAGTGGCTGCAACAGTGCAGGGCTTTCCTCACCTCCCTCCTGCTGCCTAAAGCATTCCCTAGCATCTGTATGGGGCGGTCCTTTAGAAGACTGGGGGAAGGGGAGAAGTAGCCTTACATAGGTGCTCCCCAACACCCTGAAGACACAAGGTTGGTGTCAAGGATCTGTCCTCCTCAGAGCGCCCGGTTTGGATGTTACTTGGAAAGTGCACTCGCATAAGTCCAGCCTGCCTAATGGAAGGGTTCTGCGGTGATTTGGGGGCAGTGGGCTCTCAGCCCTCCAGCTGAGATTTTCTGGCTCTTTCTCTCCCTTGTGGGGTCTCCAGTGAAATGAACAAACAACCCAAAGTCAAAGTTAAACAAAAGGGCAAAGAGAAAGAAAAAGAAAAACCTGGAGGCAGTGCTAGCCAGGAGATCGACCTCTTTCCTCAAAGGGGCCCTGAATGGGGGACCAAAGAGTCCGCTGGGTCTTCAGCGCAAGTCACGGGATAAAAATCTCTCCCCCCCTTTTAGCTCAGGGAGTCTGTGCTCCCTATTTGTGAGGGCAGAGGTTCCACATGCTCTCAGGCATCTTCTGGGGAGCGGGGAAGCTTAACAGCCTGCTCCCTTCCTGGGCTGCCTCCTATGGAGTGGAGCTTCCACCTTTTAAACTCCTCTTGCATTCCTGGCATGACTTGCAGCTACTCCAGCCCAAAGCAGCTCCTTAACCCCTTCCCTGCTGATGTGGGATTATACACCCCACCATAGTTAAGATAGCCGTCTCATAGACTTTAAGGCAATAAGGGATCATTGTGATCCTCTAGTCTGCCTTCCTGCACATCACAGGCCACAGAACCTCACCCACCCACTGCTGTAATAGACCCATGACCTCTGGCTAAGTTACTGAAGGTAACAAATCATGGTTTAAAAACTTCAAGTTACAGAGAATCCACCACTGATTCTACTTTAAACCTGTCAAACAATGACAGTGGAAGTGGGGACAACCGATCCTTACGTGGCACCGAGGAAGGGTTTCCCTAGCGGGGGTGGTCCAATGGAGTGGCAAAAGTTTGACCTGTGCTTAACACGAGCAACCCAGCTCTGCCAAAACGTACTAATTCTGGGCTGATGTTCTCGGCTCCACTAACATTCCAAGTCACACCTGCCATCCAATGGTACAGGGTTTTAATGGAGCATTTTGCATGGATGGGATGAAGGAGCGCATGACAACAAACGAACAGAGACAGGGATAATCAAGGTTCCACCCCCTCCCCGCCCACGAGCTGTTACATCAACCCACAACCTTAGCATTGTTCTGAAATTATTAGGAAAAATACCTAAATATCAAAGTGGCAGGAGTAGCCTCCTCCCCTTACGTCACCCAAGTATAGCTCCAGCGGTGACCCCTGATAACTCTACAAGTCTATGTTCTACCAGTTGCATCCAACTGGTTTGAGAAACGATTGCATAAGCCAGAATGCAGCTGTCCCATTCATAATGGAATGAATCATGATAGAAGATTGGCTATCAGAATAAAGACCAAATCACCATGACTCAGATTCTATAGCCTGGAGTGTGTTTTAATAAGTCTCAGTTGCGTGCTTTTATTTCTCCAGAGGAAAGCAGCTGATACTGTCCATCAAACAGGTTTTAGTTTTACTTGAAAAGTTGGCTTTTGGGATGGATTTGAGCAAGGCCAATTTGCTTGGAGAAAAGCCTGTTTCAGGGATTGGAAACAGATGGGGGATTTTATCCCTCTGACATCAAATCTGGTTTGTTCATTGTTAAAATGTGGTTGTGGCCAGAAGTGCATCTCTAAAAAGAGGCCTTACACTACAGCACGGACAGTATCTGCTCCCCAGGATTCTTCTCAACCTTTCTGAGGAGCTTGTTGATGAGGAAAAGGTATCAGATATATTGGATACTGTCAGCACTGCAGAGAGCAAGTTGAATCCTATTGTTCCTCATACAGCAAAGCAGCCAGTTATGTTCCAGCTCCAGAACCTTGGCTGCTGGTGATGATGCACAAGGCAGAAAGGACTCACCATTGGCTGCAGCCACCAGCATGTTCAAGTACTTTCTGTCCTCCTGCCTTCCATGCTCACAATTCCTCACTGTGCATGGGCGCATGCGCACCCACCTCAGGGATTTTTATGACCCCCGTCCCCCGTGTGCATGCACAAAGCCATCCCAACTTGCGAGGATGCTTTACCCCTTGATTTTCTTATACCACTTTGGCCGTGAAGTGCTGACAGTTGGAAAGAAAAATTGCTCTAGCTCACAAACAGAGCAATTAACTATGGCCAGAGAGGGCATCATTACAGAATGCTGAAACATCATTGTTCCAGGATCCAGTGGCTAGGCAGAATGTAGGCTCCCTTCGTCCTGGGCCATCCCAGGAGGCATGGTCTGAAAGACTTTCTATGGTACCTCAAAGTTGGACTTCAGCAGAAATTTTATGCATGCAAACATCACAATATTGACAATTGCTATAGATACTCAACTTTCCCAGCTGCCTGTTCGCTTCACACATTCACTTCCAGCAATAGATGAGCTGGATTGGATAAAAGAAAAACTGAGCCTATCCCCAAAATTCAAACAAAGGGCCAGATACTGGGCCTTGCTCTGTAAAGATCTGCCCCACTTAGGATAAAGGTCTTCTAGTGGCTCCCACACTTCCCCATCACCTCTCAGCACGAGGAAACTGTTTAGGGACAAGGAGGGAAAGGGAAACATGGCCAGAGCATTCCTACACTACGGGGATCTCCAGCTGCTGGAATATCCCTTGGGGCCATGGGCAACTGAATGAAAATAAGAACAGTCTTCAGCATTGACCAGTCAGTGTGGAAGGACCAACCCTTCCTGAAATCCTGTCATCACAGTCTTAAGTGCCATGTGTAGCAGTTCAGAGGTGTCTTAGTGAGGGTTTCTAAAGGGAATCATATTCCCAAGCAGCAAACAGAGCTCTTTTGTACTTACAGCTGTTCCAGAGACTGGAGCCCCTTGAAGGCATGTTGCTGGATACTCTGAATTTCATTTTTGTACAGGTAGCTTTGGGGAGAGAGGAGAACAGAGAAATGTGAAGCATTAGGATAATTGGATGTTGCTGTATTTAAATTATGAAGAAAAGAGCTATAAAGCTGGACCCAGCTGGAGCATTCTCATTGGAAACGAGCTGGGATATACTTATGCCAGTGCCATCTAGAAGATCTGGCCACACAAAGTATGCATTTGACTAGCAGAGTTATAGAAGCTATTGGATGTTATAGGATTTAGAGGGGCCAACTCACAGATATTTCAAGTTCTGCAGAGCTTCAAAGGACCTTCTTGCAATTTGTTTGATCAAATTATTGTTCAGCAGCCTGTTCAAAACCAGAAGGAAAAAACAAACACACGTGAATGCAATACACCCGAGACGTGTAAAGTTTCTGACGACAGCCCAGATATCTGTTGAGGAGTCTTAGTTGTAGAGTGTAGTAACTAAGGCCTTGTCTATAGTATAAAGTAGTTATGGCTGTATAATTAGACCAGTACTTCCCCTCTAATGCCGTTATATTGGCATAAAGGTGATTTATGCTACTCTAGTTATTCCCATACAGGAAAGGGAATCGCCATGCCAGTCTAAGTGCACCTTTACACTGTATAACTGCAACCACACTTGTACGGTCTAGCTGTATGGGTAAAAACAAAAACAAAACCCACTCCCCTGACATAGTTACACCAATTCAACTTCTGAATGCAGATAGGCCCAAAGCTTGTGCAATTGCAGTAGCTGCCCCACTACAGATTACAGCCTGTCCCCAGGTGCCTCCGAAGGCCTTGGCTTACGCTTAAAAATTGGATTGACCTAGTCACATGGCTCAGGGCTGTGAAAAATGTCAAGGCTTGTGAGACTTTGTTAGGTCCATTAACCCCCTGTGTAGACGTGGCTAGGTCGATGGAAGAATTCTTCCATCGACCTAGCGACGACGTCTTGGACAGGTGGGTGGATTACTTACGTCAACAGAAAAATCCCAACGTACGACGCGTCTACGCTACAGTGCCATAGCTGTGCCGGGGTAGCAGCTGTAGTGTACACATACGTTAAGAACTCTCAGCGCAGGCCGTAGGTAAACTGAACCCCCAATGGCATATCGTTACCTTCACTTAGATTCATAGACTTTAAAGTCAGAAGGGACCATCGTGATCATCTAGTCTGACCTCCTGCACATCGCAAGCCACAGAACCTCCCTGACGCACTCATGTTACAGACCCCTAACCTCTGGCTGAGTTACTGAAGTCCTCAAATCATGGTTTAAAGACTTCAAGTTACAGAGAATTCACCATTTACACTAGTTTAAACCTGCAAGTGACCCAGGCCCCATGCTGCAGAGGAAGGCAAAACCCCCCAAGGGTCTCTGCCAATCTGACCCTGGGGAAAATATCTTCCTGACCGCAAATATGGAATGAGTTAGACCCTGAGCATGTGGGCAAGACCTGCCAGGCAGACACCTGGGAAAGAATTCTCTGTAGTAACTCAGGGCCCTCCCCTGCTAGCGCCCCTTGCAGTTATTTTCATTCAGGCATCAAGTTGTCCTAATTTTTAAAAATGAATTGCAGTGTTGTGGTTTTTATGAGACACTCTCCCAATCCTTGGTGTTAATTAATACTAGACGGTGAGTCTTCCAGTAGGACAAGCTTTGATAGGGCATAAGAGCACAAATCACAGAGCAAAATAAAACACCATTTCATAGGTTAAAAATAATTATAAAAAGGCAACAAATTGTTCTGTGATCTAAACAATTTAAGGGTAAACATATAAAAATGAAAAGTAAAGAACATCGTCCTGACATATGAGGCTATTCATATTTTCTTTCTGGTGAGCGTGGAGTCAGATTTTAATACAAAAGCTACAGAGGTCATTGCCCATGCAAATGCACATCTGATTTGCACATGCAATTTCTATGATTATCCAGGCAAATGAAAGATTGCATGCACCAGTGACCAAAAAGGTATATTTGTTTGCACAGTTAACCAATTTGGGTGTGCTGTCACAGCAACCGCGCATCTAATTGGTATGCAAATCTGATCAGCAATCAGTCAAGACAAAAGCAACCTCAGTTAAACTAAATAGTTTATAAGTAGTTTTGGTAGAATTTAATTTTTATTTTTTTTATAATGTTGGTTTTTAAGGATTTTTTCCAATTTTTCACAGTTGCAAGAAATTAGGGGGATGGGAGTGCATCAGAAAACAGGGTGGCACACAATAATTATTTAGTGACAGTAGATGAGGTTCAAAAAGTTAAAGCTTTATAACCATCAATACACAAATTCTCAACATCACCCGTCAAAACATATGAAGTAAATATCCTTAAAACAAACTCTAAGAAGTTCTCAAGCAGCATTTTTCTTACTTGTAAGATTTCGAGTATCATCAAAGGAAATATTTTTCCCATCAGTGTGTGCGCGCGCGCGGTGAAAAACATTTACCGACACAAATCTCACCCTTCCAGGCCTATTTGTAAGTCACTCTTGAACACAAGATGGGAACCACTCATCTGGGCTGCTGGACTGCACTGCTCCTTCTGATGCATTCAGTTGGTGTTTAGGGCCCGGCACATTTCACAGCAGCCGCAAGCTACGTGAAGTTTACAGCACAACAGCTCAGACTGCAAATGTCACAGGCTGAGAAGTTTATTTTGGAAAGTGCTGCCCTGCATGGTGTGGATAGAAGTGGAAAAGAGGGTGAGCAGTGGAACTACCTGCTGGGAGCTCCTTCATTGCAGAGAGCTGCTTTTCTGATGGTGTAGAAGAGAATGCCGCTTTTTCCACAGTTTTGGCTCGCCATAGACTTTACTGGATTATATTCAAAGTCTTGGTCCGAATTTTCCAGGATCTGCATGGAACTGACCCTGAGTAAGTTACAGAACCGCTCTCTCGATGATGATGACGACACCACCTTCCAGGGTCTAACTTTCCAGAGTCTGACGTAGAGCTTTCTCCGCAACAGGAGCAAGGTCTGGCACCATTGCGGGGGAAGGCTAGAATGACCGCAAATCTCGCAGCCTTCCCAAGGAAGTAGAAAACTCACTTCTCTGACAGAGACAGTTCACAACTGCAAAGGCGGTAGAGACAGGAAAAGCGGTGAAGGCGAAAGAGAGAGGGTAAGGAATAGTAGGAGTGGAAAGAGCAGAACAAGAGTTTAGAAATACATTGGGAAAATAAAAACATGGCCCCAACTGCCAGAGGGAATGCCGGAAAAAAATTAAACTGCCGGTCTATTGGGAATTCAGGGTCTGAAGGGGGGTTCTTAATAGCACCTATGACTTCGGAGCACAAATGTTATGGACAGTCAATGGACTTGCACCTCTACTTTACATGGAAATCCAGCCTGTCGTCTCTTGGGAGCTGCCCAGATATCACATGCTAAAAACATCAACAGATAAATAGGCAGGTAGCTAGGGGGATGGACAGACAGATAGAAAAGATTAATGCAGGCAGATACTGGAAGAGATCTCCCCACAGCTGGCATGGCCAAGGATGCACAGCCTGCTTTCCCCCATCAGGATGCAGAGTGACGTCAAATCCTTGGACCAGCCTACTCCGCGCCAACAGCCAGCCACGCTGAAAGCGGAAACAGCTCCTAAACACAGAGCAATTAGCTTCTCGGCTGACTGAACACTTGGGTGCCGGCACAAAGTGTCCAAGCAGCCCAGGAGAATAATGTTGTCTATTTACCCACAGAATAAGTTCAGCACAGGGCAGCAGCAGAGCATCTTCCCAATCTTTCCCTGCCAGTGGGCTGAATCCTGAGCAGGAGGGATCAACTCCAGCGGGAAGAAGGCAGGTTGGTGGCCTGTGGCTATTCAATCCTTGGCCTCAGTTCAGAGAATGCCAGACAGGCGGCCAGCTAGCGACAACTGTGATGTCATTGCTAGGGAGGTGGACACCTGTCCACTACAGCGGACATCAACAAGTCATTTCATGCAGGCTGCCAGGTAACCACCAGGTAGTAGGGGCAGGGCCTGTCTCATGCTGTGTTTTGTACAGCCCCTAGTACCATGGGACCCTGACCTTGGCTGGGTCTCTAGGCACAAATGTAACAATGTGATTGGAACTGGAATGACTTCAGCAGCTGATTTCAGAGTGAAACCCTCTGCATTTCCAAACTCTGCTGCTGTTTAAAACCTCAACCTACCCCATTTCAGCCAGACAGCTATTTGGCTGACTGTACTGAGCCAGTCCCTTGCCTCGATCAAAGCAAAATAACCCCCTCTGTAAATGCAAACCATACATGACACCAATGTATCCGTGTTCCTGTTGCCCCATTGTTTAATGCACAAAAATCTGTGGAGAGTTTAAAAATCAATTAGAAGCAGAAATATCTGATTTCTGCCACAGGCCTCCCTAATGCATGGAGGGGCCTGACCCCAACTCTCACACTTCCAATGCGCCCTGGAACGTACTCAAAAGTGAGGTTATTTGCAGACAATTTATAAAATACAACGTAATCTGCTGAGCAGCCAATGCTGATCCAAGCACATTAGAGACGGGGAATAAAAATAACTACAGTTCTATTGGTCCTTAGTTGGTTACACATTGCAATATCCCCTGAAAATACAAACTGGATGGAGCAAGGCCAGGATTCTTGGTTTTGTTTTGTTAATTTCAGATCCAAAAGATACAGCCGTTTCTAAGCAGGGCAGCGCGCTGCAAGGCAGTGGACCTCCTAACCAGGGAGGGAGTCCATCCATGTAGAACAACTTGCAAAATCCAGGCCATTGATGGTTTGCCAAGATGGGACCTAAAGGATCGATCCTGTTCCCCACTGAAGTCAATGACAAAACTCCCAAACTCCCACCAATTTCCATGGGGGCAGGAATCTTGTACGAACAAGCTGAAACTAAAGTTTGCAGACAAGCATATGTAAGTAAATGTTCTAGAGGAGACAGGATTCGATAAAAGGAAAATAGTTAACTGTGTGTGCCTCAGTAACCCCCTGTGGGAAAGGAAATGAAATAAAAAGTATCAGAAAGTTTATTTGTTTAATATCTTATTAAGAAAGGGCCAGATCATAAATGGTGCTATGCCAGTTTTCCACCAGCTGAGGATCTGGCCCCAAATATCTAAATTGTATCCTCAGTGACATAGGTCCTATTCCTACAAAATTTCTTTGGGGGTTTTGGGTGCACAAGGACCAATCAATCAGGCCCATAACTGTTAACAAGAATATTTAAAATCAAATTTCTTTTATGCTTTGCATCTGAAATTTTGTTGAGCACATTTGCTGAGCACAACTGAAAAGCTACTTTAAATTATTCATTTCTTTCTATTTTGTAGAATTTACAATATTATCGCTATTCGATGATGGGAAAATAGTGAATTTGGATTTAACGTGGTTACTTCTCTCTTTCCATTTGGCAAGCCATGGGCTACGCTTAATATTACTTGCCCTTTTTATTCTTTTTTCCCCCTCTCTTTTATAGTAAATAAGCTGTGGGCACATTGGAGGGGAGAAAATCAATTTAAAATAATGGTATAAAAAGCATCACCCCAGAACAGCCTCAATTGTTGTAAGTACTTGTAAGAAAGTTGGAGAAGTTACAACTGCATTTAAAAGTTATTTCAATGTACCGTCAGAAATTCCTTCTTGCTGATAAAATGGTCTGGAATGGAGAGTTTCCAAACAAGAAAAAGAAACAAACATTCTGGGGATTGAGTTAATCAGCTCTCAGTAGACCAACGTTCTTTGGTTACAGGAATAGTACTATGTAGTACCTCAAATGGCTAGATAATTCAAGATAGAACCCTCTGGTTCCTCTAACCCATCCCCCAAACACCTTTTATTCTGAAATCCAAAGGCCTATTTTAAAGCAATAGAGTCTATGCCCTTCATAAACGCCTGCTACTGTACAAATAATGTCGCATGTTCCCAAAGCTCTGTAATACAGAGTGCCCACGGTGTGAACTCTGGGGAGAGCATACATAAACTGGGTGGGTAGCTTGGAACGCTCAGCACTGGTCTGGGGCCAGAAGGCTTTTGGACTGGGGGCCCCACATCCCAAGGAGGAGAGCCAGACAGAAAGTTTACACTCCAGGAATGTGCCAATTATCTTGATAACACGGGGATCTGAAGGTTGAGTCCAATACAACCGGCTGGTGATCATCCTCTAAAGGAGACTCAGCCAGGGCCATAGCAAACACATTTCACCCAAACAGGATTGAGAGGAGCAAAAGCAGGGAAGTTAACCTCTCATGTGTGCAAATACAGACTTTCCATCAGGCGTCCAAAACACTTGGGACTTATTAGTCTCCACACCACCTATTGTGACCTCACGCTGTGGTAGATCTCCGGCTGACTTCAGTGAATTCCCATCTAAACAACTCCTGATTAATTGCCTGTATTTTGTGGAAGAGAAGAAGAATTAAGTTTTCTGTCCCCTCCTCCCCCAGGAATAAAGCTGCACTGAAAATGACAT
Source organism: Caretta caretta (assembly GCF_965140235.1). Taxonomy (NCBI): domain Eukaryota; kingdom Metazoa; phylum Chordata; order Testudines; family Cheloniidae; genus Caretta; species Caretta caretta. The sequence goes on along the minus strand of NC_134218.1, from coordinate 5,952,863 downwards.
TCCATTGACGTAAGATTTTCCTCCCAACCTTGCGACTCCGTAATGGGAAATAGGTAAACACAACCCGAGCCATCTCGCGTCCCACAGGGGAAGGGGGTAAGTGTGTCATGGGGAAGTGACAGGACCAACCGTGCTGGAGCATTTGACACACATCATAGTTGGATTCTTGTTGAGAGCTCCAGAGAATTAAGCTCTGATATGAATTAGGAGAGCAGTGATAGGGAGCTCACCAGGTGTAACTTTAGACAGCTGAGCAAGGAAGAAGTGGCACATGCCTGCTAGCTGGAATTTATGTGTGGGGAATGGTGTGTCTGGCACATCACGTTTAGTTAATTTAATGGACCAGAAGCCTAACAGCAAAGGTTAGCTAGATGGCCAGGGACCTGGGAACACAGAGGAAGCTAGTCAAAGGCACAAAGACACCCAATTTTCATTGACAAGTCAATAGGAATTGGGCACTTAACTCCCATCTCTGCCTTTGGAACCTCCCCACCCTAATGTCTATACATGCGGGCTCCAATCCTGCATGTGACTTTAGCCCCAGTTCCACAAAGCACAGAACATGCTTAACGTTAGACATACGCTTATGTCCCATCGACTTCAATGGGATTTAAATACGTGTTTAACTTTAAGCTAATGCCTAGGTGCTTTGCTCACTCGTGGCCTATACGCAGGAAGACTTTAAGAGGTTCCACATGGGTGAAAGGGTCCATTTGGATGGAATCGCTTCCAGGAGTGGGGCCAGATTATATGCTCTTCGGGGCTGGAACGGTGTCTGCTTCTGAGTTTTTATGCAGAACCAAGCGCACTGTTGACATTCAAAGGATGATTATGGACGTGCCAGCTGTGGTGCCTGTTAGGGATGCCCCGAGTTCAGTCCTTAAAACAGGGATTCAAATGCTGTGTTACATATGAAGAATAAAGCACGTTCTCCCCAAAAGGTATAGGTATGAAATGACATACTGTATCTTACATGTATATAAGCATATCAGCTCTCATTAGAGCAGCAATCTTTCTTGATGAAATGCACAAGTGGGTTTTAAATTTGTCAACATAGACGCAAACACTAGATGTTGCTCACTTTGGAAACGCAGCCATCTCTGGAGCGAAAGGAAACTAACTACCATGATCAGCTTGCAACAGTTTGGAGCAGAAAGCGCAGAAGCCGCATATGTGCAACTGAAAAAGCAAAGGGACTGAGTCAGGCAGAGCATGATCCTCCTCGGGAGAATTAATCCATGATCCGAGGTGAACCTCTCTGCAACACAAGCTCTTACAACCTGCTCTGACGAGCACAAGTCTTCAGTTTTGCATTGCATCCAGCAGGTGGCAGTGCCCTGTGACACAGCACAGAGCCCTGTGACACTATGCTGGGACAGGTTTCAGAGTAACAGCCGTGTTAGTCTGTATTCGCAAAAAGAAAAGGAGGACTTGTGGCACCTTAGAGACTAACCCATTTATTTGAGCATGAGCTTTCGTGAGCTACAGCTCACTTCATCGGATGCATACCATGGAAACTGCAGCAGACTTTATATACACACAGAGATCATGAAACAATACCTCCTCCCACCCCACTGTCCTGCTGGTAATAGTTTATCTAAAGTGATCATCAAGTTGGGCCATTTCCAGCACAAATCCAGGTTTTCTCACCTTCCACCCCCCCACACACAAACTCGCTCTCCTGCTGGTAATAGCCCAGCCAAAGTGACAACTCTCTACACAATGTGCATGATAATCAAGGTGGCCCACAATGTGCATGAGAATCAAGGTGGCCCACCTTGATTATCATGCACATTGTGTAGAGAGTTGTCACTTTGAATGGGCTATTACCAGCAGGAGAGCGAGTTTGTGTGTGGGGGGGTGGAGGGTGAGAAAACCTGGATTTGTGCTGGAAATGGCCCACCTGTTGATCACTTTAGATAAGCTATTACCAGCAGGACAGTGGGGTGGGAGGAGGTATTGTTTCATGATCTCTGTATGTATATAAAGTCTGCTGCAGTTTCCACGGTATGCATCCGATGAAGTAAGCTGTAGCTCATGAAAGCTCATGCTCAAATAAATTGGTTAGTCTCTAAGGTGCTACAAGTACTCCTTTTCTTTATGCTGGGACACTGGCCGAGGGTCACCACCTTCCGCAAAGTGGGGAATATTTTTATTTGCCTGTTGGAAAACCTGGCAAAAAGCAAAAGTTTGCCATTTGCCTGGAGGTGTTTGCCCACTTCTCATTCCGATCTATGCATCTACCCTAGGATTCTCTGGACCATAGCTTCTAAGCACTGACTACATACCCAATGTTCCTTTTGTTAGCAAACTCCCAGTCCTTACAGGGTGTGCTGTCACTGCACAGTTAATCCAGGCTCTTACTTGGGTGTTGCCTCTAACTCCCCCCACTCCCATCCACACACAAAACCCCTCACCCATGTTTGGAGGTGCTTTCAATGTGGGCTAGCTGGCCCGGCCATGCTGAGGGTTAGACCTCGGGGCCACTTTCACTGTGGCTGGTAACCCACCTACTTCCCAGTGAGGATGCAGGCTAAACCTCTCAAGTGCTGATCGTCCTCCAGTGCCTTCCCGCCATTCCCTATGTGCCTAGAAAAACAGACAAGGTCTCACACAATTCACTGGGAAAGACTCAGAGCGGCTCAGTTGACTTGCAATGCACAGAACCCCGGGATATGCCCCCAGACGTCCCAGCAACACACACGAGTGAGCGCAGCACCACTGAGGACAAAATAACTTGGGTAGGGGCTTTTCTCACACCCGGGCTAGGCTAACCCAGGTGCTCAGACTTGGTGCTGATCACCTGGGCTAACGCTGAAGTAAAGACGTACCCACGGGTACGGTCTGTGGGAATTGCAGAAACCTCTCACATACAGCTCTCTGTTGCATCGTCTTCAGCTTCCTTGTTATTCCAGCTCAAGGCCCAGCTGTCAGTGCACCTTAGTCATGAGCTGCAAACGTGGCAATGATTCTGAGGCTTACCAGCTGTGACTATTCTATCCAGCAGCTCTATGAGGCCTGGACTTAGGGTGCAGGGCTTTTCCAGGTGCCTTTTTGCAGAGGCAGACTGAGCAGGCCTCAGAGTGCAGGGGGTCCTGAATGAATGGCTGCCCGGCATCTGTCTAGCAGCTGCAGCTGCCTTGGCCAAGGGGAGGAGCTGCAGTTCTGTGTGGGCCGCACCCAGCAGAGGAGCAGTGTGCCAGCTGGCTGGGGCATGTGGATGAAGCGAGTGGGAGGACGGGAGGCTGAGGGCATGGCAGAGCAGCAGAACCAGCACAGCAGAACTGGGTCTGCGCCCCAATCCTTTGATTTCCGAGTCATCCTGGATGTGGCACGTAGTGGCTTGTCGAGGCGGGAGGGTTAAGGATATAAGGGAGGGGTGGCACGGACACTTCTAGAGCCTAAGAGCTAAGGTGCGATCAAACGCATTAACTTTAAACCTAACCGCAGTGCAGTCCCGGATCTTCTGCGGTGAAAGGCTAGTGTAGGTGAGGGGTTGTGCCAACTTCCTGACACTGGCACTGGTTACGGAAAGGGGCACGGGGAGGAGGGAGGGGGAGACCCTCAAGACTCATTGTGCTGTGTTAGGGAGAACTCCGTCCACAAGCTCATCACCGCAAGGCAGAGATCGCGAGGCTGAATGGCTCTGTATTGACTCAAGTTCATTAACGATCAGCATGGGCCATGCAACAGGGACCAGAAGAGCCGGGGCTGGAAGAGTTCCAGCTAGCTGACAGGACCTAAAAGCTTACCAAGGTGGAAAACTTAGGATAATCTTTCTTTGCCGCTGCAGGACCCTACCGAGAACACTAGACAGGGTCTCTAGGAGCATATTATGCTTGCAGCCTTTCAATAGTCTAACTTGGATTTGTTTCTTTTAAAGCACTGCAGTTTATCAAACCTCCTGCTTCAGGGAAAGAAAGCAAGGGGCTGGAGCCAGCAGGGAAATCTTACTTCAGCCCAGGCTGTTTAGAAGCCCCAAAAGACCCTCAGTACGTTTGCAGTGTGCTCCTTTCGTGGCAGTTTCAAAGCCCACCTCCTTGTCTCACTCCCTGTTAGATTCTGAGTACAAAGGTTTCCTTAGCAGGGAGGGTTTACAAATGTCAGCTCCGATATTCCACAGCCGCCCTGCCTGGAAAGAAACGTAAAGCGGAGACTTCACCACACAATCTGCTGCCCTTCCTCTGCCAGCCTACAGGAAGGCCGTTTTTATGTATTTATTTATTTAACAGTGGGGAAGCAGGATTTAATTCTCCAGCTCACATAGCCTCTGGGCCTTGCACTGCATGCTCAGGACTCCTGCACATGGACCATGACCCATCCTCAAACTCTTGAGAATGTTTGCATCAAGAACATTAGCAAGAAACAAAAATCCAGAACAAATCTCACAGGGGATGGGTTTTTTTTAAAAAAAGTCATTTTCTTTGTGACTTCAAAACCCATAAAGATGCATAGGGCAAAAATTTGCCCTGTAACAAGCCATCAGCAAATTCCACAGCTTCTTTCAGTTTTGCTGCAGGAAACAGACTAAATAAATGACAAACACCCATACTGTGTAGGGCTGTTGGCTCCTGGTCTCCCATTCTCTGTGGCAAGTTGCAACCTGACCACCACCACAGGACGTTACAATTAGAACTGTGCAAATATCTGATTTTCCTCTTCACCGGCAATTCTGAAAAAAATCAAAAAGGAAATCCATTCTTTTTCATTTCAGGTTGAACAAAACATTTCAATTCAACAAAAATGGAAATGGTTTGTTTTGATTACAACCATTTTTAAATGGTTTTGATTTTTTAAAAATAGGATTGAAGCAAAACAACGTGTTGAAACAATCAGAAAAATCAAAACAATTTGTTTCAAAAATGTCAACACGTTTCAATTCTTTTTTGAATTTGTTTCACATTTTTTCCCAGCTGAACAGTCCAGTGAAACTGACACAAATACGGGAAACATTTGTGTGTCACCAAATCTGCAGTTTTTGCTCCCCCCCCCAAAAAAGTTTTGTACGAAAAATTGCACCCAGTTCTAGTTTAATGTCAACCCCAAAAGATTCTCACTCTGCTTTACTGTCAGGCTAGTCCTATAGCAGGATAGGTTACAGTCTGGTTAAATATCAGACCTGTGCATACCAATCTGGAATGGTGGCAATCCCAAATGCTTTAGTGTCATGAAGGGGCAGGAACAGGAGCTAGTCACCCAACTCCCATTGGCTTTCAAAGGGAATTAGGCACCTAATTGCCCTTTGTAAGCCTCCACTAGAATTCTTATCCTGTAGTCCCAGGACACAATAGCTGAATCAACAACGTAATTACTACACCTTGATTTTACTGCATGTATGCCATTCTTCCTGCCTAAAGCCCCAGCACAGAACTTCAACTGGTTTTAAGCATGTGCTTAAATGCTTTCCTGAAAGCCTCCTGTCAAATGTTGCTGTATATTTTTAAGACACACTTTTGTAAGGGTGCCTAGGTAACACAGAGCTCTGATCTACTAAACTCCCACCCCAACTTTGTTTGTTTCTTTGTTTCAAGAAGTCTGTTTCCATTAATTTATATAAACCTGGGAAATTCCATTGCAGCCAGAGGAAGGCACGGCTGTTGCAGCGTGATGGGGAAAACGGCCATATAGTGGGTTTTATGGTCAAAGGCCAGTGTCAGTCCGCAAAGTCAGTCACTCCTCTGCACCATCCACATGGGATGCCAGCGGACTCCGAACCTCGGATTGGCAACACTAAAAGTAGGGGTCTCTGCCACTTGAACTAAAGTAGTAACACCTGTCTTTGGTAGCAATGCCACCCTTAAACCTCTCAGGTGGACCAGCCACTAGAGGGAGACACGACACACACTATGCTCCTGTGTTGGGTGCGTAACCTGAAAACCAGCTGTTGGATTCAAGAAATATTTATCCCAGCCCGCACTTCAGCGAAGAGAAATGAAGGCCCCTTTTAGCTTGCAACTTGTTCCAAGCGATTGGGCAGACAGAGGAAGACCCTGGAAGCAGCTGAAACATGGATGGGCCCCTTCCTCAGTAAGTTGTTGGATCTGTTGCTGGCCTGGTTTATTTTTCCCATCTGAACGCTTTCCCCCTTAGTGCTACCTGGATGCTGGTGAAGGTGCTGGTCAGCTACTCTCCACTCGGTCTGGTTAGTCATTTTCTGCTGCTTCAGATGGCCACAGTGTGTATTTTAGTGGGCGAAATTTGCAAGTCCATTCTTCTGTTTGATAGGAAGCAGTGAGCTGTAAGGTTGTCCCAGATTGAAACTCACATGTGCAGTTCCAGGGCTTGCTCATATTTCTTTTGGCTACAGTAGCTTTTTCCAACTCTGGCAATCAGTTACATTGGCACCCCAATGCAAAAGTGTGTGTGTACACGTACCCGTACATGCACACAGAGTCATGCTGCCTAGAGGGCAGAGAAATCATTATCTTCTTTCCCTAAGCCAAGGAAAATTCATTTAGGAGACTACCTAGCAGCACTTTCACTTAATGCCTGATATTTTATCACTAACGTGTTTCTAAAAAGTTTGCCCCGGTGAGCAACCTTTTATCAGTAGGAGGTAGCTGAGAGGCTGCTACCAATCAAAAAGATAAGAGGACCAGTTCAGCCATCCTAGCCCTCTCCATCTGGGCTGGACCACATGTCCTCATTTATCGGCGCCTGAAGGAGAACACAAGGAATCAGGGACTGGAACAGCAGAATTCTTGTACATTTCACTGCCCTGTCTAGTCACAAGTAGCTGGTCAGGCAGGTAGAGCAGATCTGCACGCAAGCCTACCAAAGTAAAGAGGAGGTGTGTTTTCCAATTTTAGGCCTGCCAGCCTGCAGATTGTCCCTCTGAAAGTAGCTTGGCTGTCTCATTTTGCTTCCTGCCAAACATCTGTCCACATCGCAAAACCATGACCTAATTTGGAATGAGTTGTTTTCTTTACTCGGGACAGCTCCAGGGCTGGAAGAGCAAGGAGCTCATCACACCTAGATTGAGGTGTATTGGCAGGATTGTGTGGAAAAAGTCTGTGTGGCTTTGTGATAAGATGCACACCTGTCTGTCTAAGGTCTCTCTGTCTCTATCTAGGCATTCATTCCACCCTCCTTGCCCTATCTGAGCCCCTTGCAAAATGACATGAATTCACCATGTAGATCTATGTTGGCCTTTTCTCCTGATTGCTCGTGGTACTTACATATCCCATGGTGCTATTTGCAAGATTAGGAATATCGGTCCTGGTGTTCTAGACAAGTAATAGCTTCAGCAATTACATTTTACCTACCTTAATTTACCAGTCACTTTAATTGGATAGGTATTACCTCTTTGTTTCCTGTCCTTTTCATTGCTGGCCTAGTATCACAGCTGCCCCATATCAGCACAGATGTAGCTGAATTTCAGCAGTACAGAAAGTGCACTGATTATTGCATGGGATCCACAAGCACATTGTATGTGACCTTCTGAAAGGTGCTATATAAAAATCAGTACATCATCCTAATAGCGCCTGCCCACACATTGCCTGATTTCTAGCTAGAATTATGAGTCCCTCACTTCCAGGAGGATTAAATTCAGCTGCAATTTAATTTTAAAACTGCGAAAGGGAGGGAAGCGAGAGAATGACCCACAGCCATGCCTGGGGGGGTTGAAGTTTTAGTTGGCCTGAGAGCAGAGCAGACAAAGTTGCTGGAACGTATGATGTGCCGGAGCTAGATGGGCACGTACAGCACATGGTCTATTCCACCGCTGAAGGGTGGCACGCAGCTCTGTTGCCCAACCCATCAGGACAAGTTATTGTGGCAATATCGCATGTCACCATAAAGCCTCCTGTGACCACTGCTTAATACTCTAATTGTTCCAGTGCCATCTTGTCCTTCCCACACCTGTTTGCTGTAACCAGCTGCTGTCTTTTGCCAGACTATAAGCTCTTTGGACCAGGGACTGCCATTTCATTAGGGGACTCTACAATGTGGGCCCCAGACATTAATTGGGATTCTAGATGCTCCAAAGAATAATAGTACAGCATTGAGAGCTACTGTGGGTAGCTCACAAGTAGTGTCATGTGATGGGTGTGAAATTAACTGGTGCCCCATTACAGGTCCTCAAGCACAGGGCTGGATTACCAGTATTCTCCACGAAGCACTGAAATCTGGCACACTGGTAGAACTGAATAGAAGAAGCTTCCACAGTACCTAGGCTGGCTCCAAGCAATGCAGGCTCTTCTTGGTAAGGCCAAGGACTGGAACAGCGCAGGGCAGAACTCAGTACAACCGAGCTCTGCGTAAGGTGGGATGTGACCTTGCGCTGTGTTTGGCTCTGGCTATCAGAGCTCACTTCCTCCAACCCTGTCATTCACACAATTGATCCACCCATCCAGGGCTATTAAGAGCCCAGAAACCTGAGCCAGCTACTCAGGTCCAGTTCCCATTAGGAACAGGCCTGGGTACAATAGCTACATGGTACCAGCATAGCCTCTTCCCTATCACTGTTCATTCAGAGATACTGCTGATACATTGCGCTCTCTCTACCCACCCACAATATATGGATACTCTAGGAACCTGTTCCAAGCCCACTTCAGTGAACAGGAGTCTATCCATTGACTTTACTGGCCTTTGGACAAAGTCCTAGGATATATAAATATTTAATTATTGCATCATGTTAATTCCAAACATACTAGCTCCCAATGCTCCTCAAAGGGAGGAAGCATGTGGCAGATTGCCTCAATCAGAAAAATAGAGCAAACACATGCTATGTAACACTGTCTTATCTTGCCAGGATCTCCCTCATCCTATGTACAGCAGGCTTCTTGGTTGGGCTAGATAACAGAAGATCTTATATTAAAGTATAAACAAGATGACTCAATTAAGCAAAAGCAGCCTCTAGACAATACTTTGTACTGAGTGCAATTGAACTGGAACAAGAACGAACAACTTCTCTTGCTTAGCACAGAGCACTCAGCACATAGGAATAAAAAATTACAGTCTCTCGTTATTTTGTATTTGTATTACAGCGGTGCCTACAGAGTCCAACCAAGACTGAGGCCCCATTGTGCTGGCTGCAGTGCAGATGCAGTCCCTGGCCCCAAAAGTTTACCATCTGTATAGATAAGACAACGGGCTGGAGAAAGGAATCAGATTATCCCCCTTTTACAAGGTAAGGATTGAGGCAGAGTGAGATTAATAGTGAAATCTTGGCTCCATTGAAGTCAATGTCACCCCAAGTGAACTGAGCTCAGTGGTCCAGTGGCTAGGAGATTGGACTAGGAGTCAGGAAAGTTGGGCTGTATTCCTGATTCTGCTAGTGACCTGCCTTGTGGCCCTTGGTGAACTCTCGGTGTCTCTTCCCATTCCTTGTCTGTATAGACTTAACTCTTTGGGGACAGGGACTTTCTCTCAGTGCGTGTTTACACAGTACACTGCACATGGGGGCCCCTGCTACCAGACTGAGTCCCAGTCCAGTAACGTAACAATTTATGGTTACAGTAAAGATGGGAGAAAGCCCTAACCATCAGTCCAAATTTTGGAGGAAGTTTGAAGGGGCTGTTTGAATCCAGGGCTTTTGGTTTGGCTCATTAGAGAGTTAAAGCTAGGCTGGAAAACCTGGACCCTGATCCAAATTTTGTCCAAGTGCTGGGATCCCAGGTTTTGGTCCGGCCTATGTCTTCTAAGTAATATACACAAGGCTTACTCAAATCAAAATCCACCATTTCCACCTCAGGGGGAAATGATAGCCAGACACTGTTCTTTGCATTACAGCAATGGGAGCTTGTATTAAACAACTCAGCAATTTTTATTTAAAAACTTTCTATAACATGCCAGCAAGCGAACCCAGGGCCCACTGTAAGGTGCAGGCTGCAGCTCATCCTCTGCAGTGTGGTCATCTCACCTTCCAAGGTGGAGGGTGACCACTGGTGCCTGCAGCCATATCCCACGTCCTTATACAACCACACACACACACACTCCTGCTGCTACCCTGCCTGCCTCCCCTGGACTGAAATCCTCTCAGGATCCTCCCAGTGTTACTCTCTGTGGGAGGAGGGGTCGGATGAAGGATTTGAGGACTTGTTTCTAGCCAAGACTGCCCACACTAAAAGCTTCATAGCACTTGTAGGGCACTTCACATTTACGAATCCTCCACAACACAGTGAGCAGTACTTAAATGGCAATTCCTGTCCCCACTTTGCAGATGAGGAAACTAAGGTAGAGAGGGGTTAAGGGAATTTCCAAAGGCCACACTACAATCAGAAATACATTTCCTTCATGGGTTCCAGATTATTTATGCAACCATGAGAATAGAAACTTTAAAAAAAAAAAAAGCCGAGATTCATAGAATCGTAGAAACGAGAGACCTGGATTCTCAGGCAATAATCCCTTGAATCTACAAGATGGGGCTGTAGGAAAGATGCAAGTACCAGTTGCGAGACTCACAATAAAATCATGAGAGTTGGTTGATGCCCGTAATCCGAGGCTGGCTGAAAACCTCTTTCCTTTCCACCTGGTTTGCTCCTGCTCAGAACCTCTAGAGGATGGTTTCTGCAGAATGCATGTGGTTTGGCCAGCTGGCTCCAGTGAAAGAGGAACAAACCAAGGGAAACCCTGTTTTTTTAGGTAATCAAAATTGAAGTGGTTCTTTCTGATAAAGACACCAGACACTAAGAACACAAGCAGCCTCCACTCACAAACTAGACTGAAATCCTTATCACATGAGTCTTCCTGCCACAATCCTTTCACTACCCTGTTCTCTAGACTGGAGACTTTAGGCTTCTCAAGAGCCAGACTGGGAATCTGATTGAGGTTCTCTTTTTAAGTTTAGGTCCAAGAACACAAAAACCTGGCCACAAAGTCATTCCGAAAAAACGCACTTGGAGCGTTCCTTCTGGTATTCGGTACAACTACAACAAAGGCTTCTATAATTTCCTTTAATTCAAGTATGGGGGGGGGGGGGAAGTTGTTCGCGGATGGTTCAGTAGCAAATCTTGCTGCGGGCTGTAATAAACCGATGGGCATTGTCAGAGGCCAAAGAATATGGAGTCCCCCTTCCTGAATGTTATAAATTAGCAAGCCCCAGAATGATGCTGCAAGTACAAAAGGTCAAATATTAATAGGAACCAGAGATGTCTCCTATGCAAAACATGCACTGTTACAATAAAGGCCCCCCCAAACCAAATTAAGATCAGTCCTACCCAGTGGAACAAGGTCTATCCTGGCTCAGAGGTAAGAATACAGTGAAGGGATTGTGGTCTGCTTGAATTCCCACCGACACAGGAAGAGCAAAGGGGAACGCTAGAGTTGGAGTGAGCACCAGCAGCTCGGCAGAACGCATTCTGGTGCAGGTAGTGAAGGCAAAGAATATGTAGACATTGCTTCTTCATCTCACACCACAGTTACAGAATATCGCACAGAGGAACGGGAGGGTGACCACCCAAGCGTGGTGTGTGCACAGGGTGTCCTAGGCATCAGCTGTGTGGCTGAGGCAGGCAAGGGGGAAAAAAGATAGCTTTAAGCCACTGCTCTGTTCATCTGCTCCTGGGTCAGCCAAGGCCAAAACTGTCCTTAGGGGCTTCTCTAAGCTCTACTGGCCGTACATGTCCTAGGCAGCTGGCAGGATGCCCCATGAGAAAAGGGTTTCACTGCTCAAATAGAAGTCATTAAATTCCAGGTTTCACTGAAAACGGTAAGAAACGTTGCCTAGGTTGGACTGGGGGCAAAATTTTATGCAGAGAATTTAGTTGCATCCGACAGCTTCAGGCACAGCTGAACAAACCCACAGGACGAATATATTCGCTAAGCCATTAGAGGGAGCAGCCAATGCATTCATATAGCAGTTAGACTTATGGCACATACTCATTATCTAACCCAAACATCTTTAGTCCATTATATGCCTAAGCTCCCGCAACCCAGAGAATGGTGCCTGTCACATTGGCAGTGAACTACCCATTTGGTTCCCGTAATGATCAGTGCAGACAGCACCTCCACCAACAGGTGGACCTGCATCTTTATTTTCATGCTAAGTTATCTTGGTTTTGATATTACGTTGCTGTCTTGGTTCATGGGGGCGAGGAGGAAATTATGTCGTGACTGCACATGCTGGAGTTGTTACTTGCAGTGTTCGAATAAATCCTTTAATTTCTATAAGTGAGTGTTACCTTGCAAAACCAAGAAGGTCTCATGTTTCTGATTCCTTCCATTCTCTGTACCACGACCACACTACAATTGGGCGCCTTTTAAGATGGGGACAACTTACAGTGTGTTGAGGTTCTGCAGTCTCCTGAAGGCTCCAGGTTGAATCTCTTTGATGCGATTGAAGCGTAAATCCCTGAAAGTGAGAGAATATCAGTCAGCGTACATCTGAGAGCAAGGATTATCCATTAGCAACAAAGATCATTAGCTGTCCTGGTGCTTTAGACCTCAGCATGTCAGGCCTAAAGGAGCTTGAGAAACTACATCAGATGAAGAATCCATTCTGGGATGATAGAGTGGCTACCACTGTTTGCTGAGGCAGTCTGAGCCTCCCTAGATTTATGAACTCCACTTTCATTCTTAAGAATCTGATACATAGAGGCCACATTTTGAAAGGAGTCAAGTGATCAGTTGCACTAGTTTGTAACACACTATTGCTCTGATTGCTAGTGGTTAATGTTCTGTGATTAGCTGTGCAATTACCTAACTTGCATGCACAAAATGTGGTAACTGCACATGCAACTTGGGCAAACCTAACTAAAGTATAAACTTTGCCCCTAGTTGCCAGAATGCAGGTGGGTCTGTATTTTTATGGACTCATAACAAGGATTTGGTATTTCCAAATGGGCACTGAGGCCAAGTTTCCAGCTGCAGGTGCATAGCGGAGCACACATGAAACCCTACATTTGCAGGCACAGACTCCTGCGTGTGCGCATGCACTGTCTTTGCAAACACATTGCCTGACATGGAGCTGCACATGCCGGTGTATACAGGCATGCACATAGTTTTGCGGACACTCTTATTAAAGTTCAGGGCCAACATTTTGGCCCTAAAATGGTCAAATCTTGCTGAATAGCCTCATGCAGTCACCGTTTCAAATTAGCTCCAAAATGCTGCAGGGACTCAAAGGCTTCTCCCGTTCTGCATTTTCAGTTAGTTCCATTTCATTTAGAATTAGCAGAATCCATTGTGGCAAACTTAAAGAGCTCTCTGTGTAACTGCACTGACTTGGACCCTGAAATATTATATTTTGACTGCTTATTGGATAATAAAATAAGAGCTAAGTAAACAAGTAGAAACAATTCTACAGGGAATGTGCATCCATTTGGCGCCTTTGATTGTCCAATGTGCTATGGCAAATTTTGCCTCTACTACTGTAAAGGGCTGTAGTTAGGGCAGGGAGACTGGGCTGAAATACGTGCATAATCTAGCATTTGCCATAGAAATATCACCACACCTTCCCCAGTGAAGTTCACCCAGGGGAAGCATGAAGAATGGTGCATGATAACAAGGGGATTCGAAATCAGATAGTAACAGTCCACCCTGGGGAATTTTGTTGTAGTGTTTCTGACCCTGTCAGCTGTTAGCAGAATAACCCTTCCCTAAATCAGTATGCTGAATCATTAACAATGGGAGCATGCAAAGCAATCAGTGAGAGCATACAAAGCAATCAGTGGCTTCTGGAATCAGTTTTCATTTGTATTTAGCCAATTTATGCATTGACACATGCACATCACTATGTTACCTCGGCAAGCAATCAACTGCAAGTCATTTATTGAAAGAATATTGCAATGCCACAGAAATTATTGCTAGCACTGAATTTACTTTAATGTAACATCTTTCACTCACAAGGTGCTTTACACAGCAATGGATTAGATTTTGGTAGTTCTGGGACCATTCACGCCAGAACTGGCTGAGCAGATGTCAGCTGCCCATATATTATGAACAGAGACATGACAGTAGAGGCTGTTTTACCAACCAAGTTAATGGCTAGGACATGGGGGTTATCCCCTACATTCCTTGGGGAAGGGTCAATTAGGCACTGCTTTTACATGAACTTCCTGGTGGTAGAAAGAGGCAGAGTGATGACCCTGGATACTGACTTCTTCCATTAACCCCCAGGACAACAGCAACAGCAGTGCGGCTTGCACTGACCTACCAGTGGGCATTAGTCCTGCCACGAAGGGAAAACAAGCTAGGCCAGAGAAAAACGGAGTCTTCACGATTCATTCGGTTCTTGGCTTCTCAGCTCAAGCTGCCACTTGCACACCTCTGATAAATAGCAGCAGTTCACTTTTATCTCTAGAGTTCAGAGTTATTTACAATGGTGGATGGACATTGCTATCCCTGCTTTACAGCTAGGGAAACTGAGGCACGGGGAGGTTAACAGCTGTGTTTTCCAAAATGGCTGCTAATTGTGGGGTGGCCCAATTTGAGATACCTAGGGCCTGACTATCCAAGGGGCTAAGTACCTGTGGACTCCATTGGATTCAAATGCAGCTAAAGTACCATTTCAACAAGACCTACCTGTTGTATAGTCCTTATGCTGCCCCTCTGCACAGGGCTGAACTTTACTCAGCATTGAAGAGATCTTAATTAACATTCATTAGTGCTATGAACATTTATACCAGCTGAGGACCTGTCCCTCTAAGGATACATCTGCACAGTGAAAGCTAAGCACAGGCTAGTCTACCTGAGCAAGTTTGAATCCAGCTAGCTCACACCATGGTATTAGTGAAGACACTGTAGGCCAGGGGTCTCAAAGTCCCAGCCCATGGGCCATCTGCGGCTCGCAAACGTCCCCACTGCAGCCCACGGAGGAGAGACGCATGCAGACACACTGCCGGCAATGTCGGCTGCAGGTGCCGCCCCCCCCCTGCCCCCCGGCAGCTCCCATTGGCTGGGGGAGAGGGGCAGAGATACCATCCCTAGTTGCCTGGCAGAGTCAGCCACGGAGACAGCATCACTTTTTTCCACAATGAATATAAACAAGTCAAAATCCCAAACACAGCTCTCTGACGCCCACCTTGCTGCAATCCTGAGGCTGCTCAGTCACTGCTCAGTCACTGAGGCCAAACATCCACAAACTGACAGAACCGAAGTGTTGTCAGGTGTCTGGCAAACACTCAAAACTCTGACAGGAGAAGAACTGTATAAAGTTGTAAGACAGTTTTATTATGTCTCAGAAATTCGAAATAAAAAATACAATATAAACATTTTCTTTTCTGAACACCATCCTCAGCGACGTTATTGGCCCGCTGGGAGGATTTGAGGACTGTCACCGGCCCTAAGGTAAATTGAGTTTGAGACCCCTGCTGTAGGCGGAACAAGCCCAACGTGAACCTTGGGTACATATTTGGCTTGCTAACCTGAACCTGCACTGCAGCTTGGCCTATCTCAACTGGATTCAAGCTAGCTTGAGCAGGCTGTCCTGTGTACAGCTTTTGATGTAGACACACCCTAAGTGTCCAAGGCCTTGCCGAGTTGCACTGGTTTACCGAACAGTGCTTATCTAAACCCATTCAGTAAGATGGGTGCATGGGTACTCATTCTGGTTTACACCAGGATTAATGTGGTTTAGTTTAAGTCAATTAAGAATCTCTTTATGCCAAACCAGAATAAGGCCCTCACACCAAAATAAGTGTCCATGCTGGGGTTTGAACCAGTGTATCTAAATCGGCTTAAGAACAGATTGAGGTTAGGCAGGTGCAACTTTCTTGTTTAGATCAGGCCTGTGAGACAAGGGGACATATTTTTGGTTAGCAAGTATCAGTAAACCAGATTACACTTAAGGATGAAAATGCAGGAAAAATCAAATAGAGCCAGTGTTGACAGCCTTGTGCTATAGAGCCAGCTGTTCTTCTTTTCTGTATTTACTGCTGGACTGCTTAACTTTAAGGTTACACAGAGAGAGAGGGCAATTCTGGTAACACTTTAATTAAAATCCAGAGCCATTCGTGAGGCCAGTCTTTCCAAATTGCTCAGCACCAGATTTTCTGTGCTCAGCACCCTCAAATGAGGCCAGATTCTCCCAGCAGCTCCCATTGTGACACTTAGGACAAGAATTTCATAACTCAGCAGCCAATATGCAGTACTCGTTTGAAAATCTGGCCCCGGTCTGTGGATGTTGGTGTGATGAGATGGCAGCCATTAAAACAGAAGATGGCATTTCAGGCCATAACCACCACACTCAGTTTCGCACACAACACAGAATTTCTAGGAGCTAGTTCAGTAGTAACTAAAATTGTATTTCATTTCCCTTTCATACCATTAACACTTCGGCTTGCCTTTGTCTTCAGCACCCTAGACTGAAAACATCTGAGATACAGCTAGTGGTGCTAAGGATAATGGAGTCCTCTTGTCTTCATTTGAATAAAGACAATTTGATATTTTTAATTATGTCGTACTTCAGTGATTTATAATGAATCTGCATAAAAGCACGGTGTCTCCACAGCACAATTCACCCTTGAAAGACCCACTCAGCTACTCACCACACGGCTGCAGTGCAGCTCTAACACGGTTAATAGAACAATCTCTAGTACAGAGTTTTTCCTAAGGATGCCATATGCATCATGGCCCAGATTTTCAGCTGGTGCAAATTTGCATTGCTCCATTGACATCAATGGATCACACTGGTTTACACCATCTGAGGATCTGGCTATTTATATTGAACCCTGTTTCCTGGAAATACATTTTTCTAGCATCACAGGAGACACTTGACATTATACAGAGTATTTAAGAGTGGAGGCCAATTGCCAGGAACATTCAGAAGGTTCCAGTAGGGAGAACCCTACATTTTCCAGTGCCTTTTAACTAGCAGATGTGCTAGTTAACTGTGAGGCATGCTACATAGCTATGGCACAAAAACTTCAATTGGGTTTTGGCTTATGGAAATTAGATCGGGATCTGACTTGGTTTACAGCATGTCAGACCAAATCAAGTGATACTGCCCCATAATGTGATAAGTAGAGATATGCCCGAGGAATGAAGCATAGACCCAAATTTGAAATTGCCCAGAGCCCGTCTGTGCGATCAGATTTGGGGGTTACAGTTCAGGCCTACCTCTAGTGACAGCAGATGAAGAAATTATTTGCATCGCGCCCTGAATTTTATCCACATAAAACACTAATACAGCAAATAATGTATGAGATCTCCCCAATTATTTTGGGGGTGGACAGATGCCACAGAGACAGAATGAGGATAGGCCTATTATGTACAAGGAAAGCAGATGATTCCTCTGCTGGTTTGCAAATTGAGTGCCTCTCTGTTTATTCCCACCTGTGATAGTGTGCGGATTTCCCTTTGCATTGCTCCTTCCATGGCTAAATGCATGAAGACTATGTGAATCATCATTTGGGAACCTGAGGTGGGCTAGTGCATAAAGCCTACTCTTAACCCAACACTTCTGTTGATTGCACCTTTGGCAAGAGAGCCACAATTTCATTGGTGGTGGCTAGAATGGGGAGGAGAAAAGATGTCTGAAGAATAAATATTTGGCCCTGAGACAGATTTTCAAATTGGCAGATTACACGGCCAACTGCTGACCCAAGCAATCCCAGATAATTTGAACTATTAAGTGAGAAGAGCAGCAAGGGGCTCTCTTTTGCAGGGAGGAGATTACAATCTGATCCTAATTAAACCAGATTAATTAATTAATCCCTTCTTGGGATTCTTGTCAGCAAGCAGCAGGGCTCCCTCAATGCATTGGATCTTGCCCATATGTTGACTGTTCAGACATTGCCCAGATCAAATAAAGACAGCTCTCCCCTCCTCCTGAGCTCATGAAAACACGCACCGAATCTGATCCAGGAGCAACAAAAGGAAGTTTCAGAAGCACAAAGGTAAATTTATCCCCATCAACGTGTCCAACAAGGAGACAGACTTTCTCAGTCTAAGACAAATCGCTGCAGCATGCCTCTATATTGATTCATTAGTTGCATCTGTTCAGCTTGTTTTGAGCCACAGCCCATAGATCTCTACTCTGTGTATGCGCACACATGCGAATAGAGGCATTTGCTTAGAGAAAGATGATGGGTTCGCGTCACCCACCCACTACTGTACCATTGCCACCTCTTTGAGGAAATGCGGCAGCTGTATAAACAGCGCACAGAAATTTGATGCTTCGTTTCTGGACAGCAAGAGGAAAGAAGATTCTGCTGGAATTGCAGGGCAGAGGTGGAGTAGTGAGGCAGAATACAAGTACCCAAGTTAGAATTTGGTAACCACTGCCCTTACAAAGAGCATCTTGGGACCTTCGTCACTGGGAAGATTTTCCATTTCATTTGAAAGATGCAGAAGTGCTCCCCAAATAGGGAAAAGGGTGATTATTCAAAATCTTTCCTATTTTCCTTTCGATAAACTGAGGTTTTCAGAGAGAATATTCTGACCAACATGAAAGGGTTTAATTCTGAGGGCTATTTACATAGCCTAAATAAAGAGGATGAACTGGAAAGAGATAACTGTTGGTACATTACACATATATGTTTAACACAGAGAGGAAGTTAACTGCTCAATTTCCCCACCTTCCCCCCAGTTCACCTGTAAAACAGAAATTTTGGGCAAGTGGGTAGAAACAACGTGAAGGGAGAAGCACTTCCAACAAGAACACATTTGCTCAGTATGGTTTCTTAAGGCTAATATGCTGGATTTTTATATCACAACTTTTATCCCCAGTGATCCCACAGAGTTTCACAAACTAAATACATACATGATTTGCCCACTAAATGTAGCCATGTCTGGGGAGGAGAACAGCAGCTGAGACAGTATGCTTGTCATACATATAAAGGGAAAGATAACAACTTTATATATGCAGTAACATCAAATCCCTCCTGGCCAGAGGTACAGAATCACTTACTTGTAAGGGGTTAATCAGTTCCATTAACCTAGTTGGCACCTGTCCAGAAGGACCAATGGGGAAAGAAGATACTTTCAAATCTGGGGAGGGGGAGGTTTTGTTTGCGCTCTCCGTTTGTTCCCTCTTGAGACAGAGAGACCAAGCAAGTAATCCAGCTTCTACTGAAATGATATATCTAAAATTACAGAAATTGTAAGTAATAGCAAGAAAATGCATTAGATTATCTTCTGTTTTAGCTTGTGAATTTTCCCTATGCTAAGAGGGAGGTTTATTCCTCTTTTTTGTAACTTTGAAGTTTTGCCTAGAGGGGAATCCTCTGTGTTTTAAATCTTATTACCCTGTAAAATTACCTTCCATCCTGATTTTACAGAGGCGCTTCTTTTACTTTTTTCTTTATAATAAAGTTCTGTTTTTAAGAACATGATTGGGTTTTTAGTGTCCTATCTGTGCTCACCTTGTTTACCTATTTGGTTGGTATATGATTCTCAAGCCTTCCCAGGAAAGAGGGTGAAGGGGATTGGGGGGATATTTTGGGGAAACTACACTACACTACACTACACTATTTTGCACTACAAGGTGGGTAGAAAGCTGGCTAGATTGTCGGGCTCAACGGGTAGTGATCAATGGCTCCATGTCTAGTTGGCAGCCGGTATCAAGTGGAGTGCCCCAAGGGTCGGTCCTGGGGCCGGTTTTGTTCAATATCTTCATAAATGATCTGGAGGATGGTGTGGATTGCACTCTCAGCAAATTTGCGGATGATACTAAACTGGGAGGAGTGGTAGATACGCTGGAGGGGAGGGATAGGATACAGAAGGACCTAGACAAATTGGAGGATTGGGCCAAAAGAAATCTGATGAGGTTCAATAAGGATAAGTGCAGGGTCCTGCACTTAGGACGGAAGAACCCAATGCACAGCTACAGACTAGGGACCGAATGGCTAGGCAGCAGTTCTGCGGAAAAGGACCTAGGGGTGACAGTGGACGAGAAGCTGGATATGAGTCAGCAGTGTGCCCTTGTTGCCAAGAAGGCCAATGGCATTTTGGGATGTATAAGTAGGGGCATAGCGAGCAGATCGAGGGACGTGATCGTTCCCCTCTATTCGACATTGGTGAGGCCTCATCTGGAGTACTGTGTCCAGTTTTGGGCCCCACACTTCAAGAAGGATGTGGATAATTTGGAGAGAGTCCAGCGAAGGGCAACAAAAATGATTAGGGGTCTGGAACATATGAGTTATGAGGAGAGGCTGAGGGAGCTGGGATTGTTTAGCCTGCAGAAGAGAAGAATGAGGGGGGATTTGATAGCTGTTTTCAACTACCTGAAAGGGGGTTCCAAAGAGGATGGCTCTAGACTGTTCTCAATGGTATCAGATGACAGAACGAGGAGTAATGGTCTCAAGTTACAGTGGGGGAGGTTTAGATTGGATATTAGGAAAAACTTTTTCACTATGAGGGTGGTGAAACACTGGAATGCGTTACCTAGGGAGGTGGTAGAATCTCCTTCCTTAGAGGTTTTTAAGGTCAGGCTTGACAAAGCCCTGGCTGGGATGATTTAACTGGGAATTGGTCCTGCTTTGAGCAGGGGGTTGGACTAGATGACCTTCTGGGGTCCCTTCCAACCCTTATATTCTATGATTCTATGATTCTATGAAACAGGAACTCCAAATGATCCTTTTCCTGAATCTTTGTCCAGCTCACTTGGTGGTAGCAGCAGTACCCTCCAAGGACAAGGAAGGATTTGTGCCTTGGGGAAGTTTTTAACCTAAGCTGGTAGAAATAAGCTTAGGGGGTCTTTCATGTGGGTACCCCAGAATTCAGAATGGGGAGGGAACCCCGACAATGCTGCAAAACAGCGAGGGAAGGCAAAATTTGTCAGATTGGACAGACAGAAAATGCATAATCCGTGACAAACTCAGCGAAAGGGAGGTGGACTGACCGGGTCATCTTCAATTCATGCCAGCAATGAGTTCAGGTCACAGGTGCTGCATGTTCTTTTCTTGTACCCGGAGTTAAGTTTAGTTAGCCCATAACTCAGAAGTAGATCTATGTATAACGCAAAGGAGAATAATCCATGTATAACATGATTGGAATCCATTAGCCTCCACTACAGGGAGCTTCTTCCCACTGGTGGCTTCTCCCCATACCAACATGTTTCAGAGTTTATGGTTGGAAATGTCATGCTATAAAGCAAATGGCTTTGGAGGTTAAAGACCTATTGAAATTTTCAGAGTGTATGTTTCACAGCTGTTGCCTTCTTTGGGCTGTTGGCTAAATGAACTGCCTTAGTCCCAGCGGTAACCAACAAATCACATCTGGCAAATCCTGTTCCAGTGGAATGGACGGCAGCCAAAATACATTTGCAGTTATACATCATGCATTTTTATAGCTTACTTATCTGTACACATGTAGCCATTACTGCCATCATGTTCCATACTCAGAATAAAATGAACAGACTTCATTACCAAGGATAAATATTCCATTGCTAAAACCAGACACGGGGCCAGATCCTCAGCTGCATCCAGCTGCAGGGAATGAGAATCAAAAGGAGCCATTAACAGCTTAGGGATGGTTTAAGCCAGTCCTGGGATCACCTAGATCAGGCTTAGGACTGCTCTAAGTTACACCAGCTGGCTACAGCCCCCACCCCCAAGGGCCATCCTGTAGCAGGAGATTGCTGCAGCACAGCCTGGGCTGGCCACAATTCCTCCCCCTTCCCAATCCTGGGTGCTCGAGAGAGAGAGAGCCACTGGAGCCAGCTACACTGGCTCTACACCACCCATCACTGCCTCCATCAGAGGAATGCCCATCTGGGGACTTGCAGCTGCTTTCAATTTTATAGCAGCACAGACAGAGCTGGGGCCCAGGATCTGGCTGTATGTATTTGTATCTTGTACCAGTACATTCTGTTCATATCAAATGATGACTCTTATGAGATAGGACCATAATTCCATATTTTTTACTCAAAATAAGAACTTCATGACCTGGATCTTAAGTTTGCCAGACCTCTGGATGCTCACACAGATGCAGCGTGCCGTCTCCTGAGAGGAAGAAGTACGACTGTGTCATAAAAATCTGGAACAGTTGGCGTTTTTAAGATGTACCTTTTGATCGTTGGCAACTTTTAAACAGCATGTGAATTATTAAACATTTTTATAACAGATAAAACAGAAAGCTGTCTCTTAGGACTATTTATTTCAATTAGATTATAAAATCCCCAGGACAGCTAGAGCCACAGTGTGTTTTTTATTTGTAAAAAGAAAAAGGAGTACTTGTGGCACCTTAGAGACCAACAAATGTATTTGAGCATAAGCTTTCGTGAGCTACAGCTCACTTCATCGGATGCATGCAGTGGAAAATACAGTGGGGAGATTTATATACATAGAGAACATGAAACAATGGGTGTTACCATACACACTGTAAGGAGAGTGATCACTTAAGGTGAGCTATTACCAGCAGGAGAGCGGGCGGGATGGGGGAAGCGGGGGCTTGGGAGGGGAAACCTTTTGTAGTGATAATCAAGGTGGGCCATTTCCAGCAGTTGACAAGAAAGTCTGAGGAACAGTGGGGGGTAGGGAGGGGGAATAAACATGGGGAAATAGTTTAACTTTGTGTAATGACCCATCCACTCCCAGTTTTTATTCAAGCCTAAGTTAATTGTATCCAGTTTGCAAATTAACTCCAATTCCACAGTCTCTCACTGGAGTCTGTTTTTGAAGTTTTTTTGTTGAAGAATTGCAACTTTTAGGTCTGTAATCGAGTGACCAAAGAGATTGGAGTGTTCTCCAACTGGTTTTTGAATGTTGTAATTCTTGACGTCTGATTTGTGTCCATTTATTCTTTTACGTAGAGACTGTTCCTCAGATGTTCTTGTTAACTGCTGGAAATGGCCCACCTTGATTATCACTACAAAAGGTTCCCTCTCCCCCCGCCCGCCCCGGGCTCTCCTGCTGGTAATAGCTCACCTTAAGTGATCACTCTCCTTACAGTGTGTATGATAACACCCATTGTTTCATGTTCTCTATGTATATAAATCTCCCCACTGTATTTTCCACTGCATGCATCCGATGAAGTGAGCTGTAGCTCATGAAAGCTTATGCGCAAATAAATTGGTTAGTCTCTAAGGTGCCACAAGTCCTCCTTTTCTTTTTGTGAGTACAGACTAACACAGCTGCTGCTCTGAAACCTTTTCTATTTGTATATCTTTGCAGTGATCTATGAACAACAGAGAATATTTAACTTGGCTCAGGTGATCCATAAAGATTTATCAGTATGAGCCTTGCTTTTAATTAGGTGGACCAAAATTAGACTAGAATGAGCCACAAATCTTCCTCAGAAAGTGTCTGAAATATTAAACGCAGTGCAGGAATATACATCAAAATGCGATGGCTCTTATTTAATTTGACATCTGGGCCCAACCCCGAATAATCCCATTCAGATCTCGGTAGTTTGCTACCTTTGCCTTTCACATTAACCCAAATAACTACATTTTCCGAACTTTTAGACATGCAAAGAGTACCAGTGGTAGCCCAGGAGAAGCAGCAGTGTGAACGGTTAGCATTTGAACCACTGTGTTATCTAACTGCTCTCAGAGCAGGAAGATGCCATAGTAGTTAAAATGCCAGACTGTCTCCTGCAGTGTTCCCATTGTTGCCAACAGAAAAGTTGCACTAGTAACAACAGTGGAAAAATTTTAGGGAGAAAAAGCTAAGACAGACATCCCAGCTGAGATCAGAATTTGATCCATTAGAGTCATATGGAAGTGATCCTCAGCTAGTTAATTTTGAACAAGTTCCATAATCAACAGCAACTCAACTGAGAACGAAACTATTTATACATCTTTAACAATTCCTGTCTGCTTTTGACACTGCCCAACTCCTCCAAACCAAGAAATCATGTCTGGATAACATGTGTAAAGGTACTTTGGAATGGGCCAGATAGGTCTTAAAGCCATTCCGCAGTTTTAGGATTTACCATTCCTTAAAAGCATAGGAAGTTTGCTCTTCCAGATCTATTACCAGAAGTTCTACAAAAGTCCCAGATTGGCCCCAAAATGCTACATGAAATCCCTCTCTTTTTGTTACTCAGATCTTCCATTGAAATAGACACAGCCAACAATGCATAGTCTTCCCCACTGTAACCCCACCTTCCAAAAAAAAAATACTACCAATCCAGTGGATTTTTAAGAATGTATAAGGTTTGTCACTATTGTTTGGCACCCCAAATAAACCTTCAGTTCTTCCCCTCTCCCTTCCCCCAGTTGGGTCTGGAAAGTAAGAACCTTCAAGAAGAGTAGATAAGGGAATAGAGTTGCATTTATAAGCAAGAAACAAAACCACCATCTCTTTGCATACACAAAACTAAAACACCCAGTGTTCCCCCATTTCCCCAAAGCTGTCTCTCCAATAGTAAAAGGTGATCTATCATCTTCCTTTAAACAAACTCTGTTTAGGGATTATCTTTGGAGACTCAAAAGTCATTGTTTTCTTGTGATCTTAGTTGTTTTTTAGTTTCCTGTAGGTGTCCAGTTAAAGATCATTAACTGATGCTAAGTGAGACAGTCTCTGAAGAGGTGAGGCTTTTGCAATACAGGCATTCCTGCAGAAAAAGCAAGGTGTAGAAAGCATAACTTTTCTTTCCTCTCCTCAAAGGCTGATCATGCAAAATAACCAGGAAAATGAAATCAGCTACTTACAATATGTTTGTCTGAGGTGGGACTTCAGGGATGTTTTCCAGCATCAGATGCATGCATCTTACTGTAGTCCTAAAGCACAAGCAGCGGCTAGGACAGGAGCAGGAGAAATCAGGCAAGAGAAGAAAAAGCAAGAAGCCGGGAACAACTGCAGATTTGACCAGCATTGTGTTTGCTGGAGTGTACTTTCCCTGATTCTGAACTGCAGGGAGCTGACAAAAGTTTCCCAGCCTTGAGGTCCAGGAGGAGGGGACTCATCAGCATGTGTTTTCAATTAAATTAAGGCAGTTTGACAGTGTAACCTTCCACCCCCTCTGCCATAATGTACATTTTTGAGATCACACTGCTCCCCCCACCCTCATTTAAAAGTTTGTACACAGTCACCCACAATTGATTTTGACTTATTCCCGCCTTGGCTCCCAGCTGGAATAGGAAATTAACTCCTCATGTTCCTCTTTGGCACATTTCTACATTTGTTTAAAAGTGCAAATAACAGCTCTCTGACATTGGTAAAGTCAGTTTTGTAGAGGCGAAAGAAAGGATGGCTTTGTGGTTAAAGCACTGGCCCAGGACTCAGGAGAGCTGAGTTTTACTTATTCTACCTGACCTTGGGAAAGTCACTTATTAATCTCTGGGCATGGCTACACTTGCAGATGTAGAGCACTTTGAGTTAACCCCACCTTTGGAGAGGGCTGTAGGGAAAGCGCTGCAGTCTGTCCACACTGACAGGAACAAGCTCACTGGCATGGCCACATTTGCAGCACTTGCAGCGGCAATGGGAGCGGTGCATTGTGGGCAGCTATCCCACAGAGCACCTCTTCCCATTCTGGCACTGTGACTTGTGGGAAGCGGGTGCGGGGCATTCTGGGTCTTGTCCCAACGCCCCGTGATGCATCGGTTCGCATCCCAGCAATCCCTGTGCTTCCATCCACATTTGGCGCCATCTTTCAACGTTTTTTGTACTGCGCGCTCTGTCTTCCCTTTCGGTCTGCGGGAATGGAGCCCGAACTGCTGAGGAGTATGCTGATGAGTCTCACCAGCACCTCATGTTTGGCAGTCGAGTTATTCCTTATGATCCAAAGTGACAGTGAGGGCTCCGACGATATCGACTCGAGTAACGCATATGACACGAGTTTGCTTGTGGCATACACAGACATGCTCACCCCTGTGCAATGCCACTTTTGGGCTCAGGAAACAAGCACTGAGTGGTGGGATCACATTGTCATGCAAGTCTGGGATGACAAGCAGTGGCTGCAGAACTTCCGGATGAGAAAAGCCACTTTCATGGGACTGTGTGAAGAGCTTGCCCCCACCCTGCGGTGCAAGGACACAAGATTGAGAGCTGCCCTGACGGCGGCGAAGTGGGTGGCTATTGCAATCTGGAAGCTTGCAACTCCAGACAGCTACCGATCGGTTGCTAACCAGTTTGGAGTGGGAAAGTCGACTGTTGATGCAAGTTTGCAGGGCCATTAATAGCATCCCACTCAGAAGAACCGTGACTCTGGGTAACATGCACGACATTTGTGCAAAGCCATCCACAATGGGTTTCCCTAACTGCAGAGGGGCGATAGATGGCACACACATTCCAATTCTGGCACCAGCTTACCTAGCTTCCTAGTACGTTAATCGGAAGGGGTATTTGTCTATGGTTCTCCAGGATCTTGTGCATCACAGTGGGCATTTCATTGACATTAATGCAGGCTGGCCTGGAAAGGTGCATGAAGCACGCATCTTTCGGAACACTGGCCTGTTCAGGAAGCTGCAAGCCGAGACTTTTTTCCCAGACCAGAAGATCACCATACGGGAAGTCAAAATGCCAATTGAGATCCTTGGAGACCCTGCTTGCCCTTTAAAGCCATGGCTCATGAAACCCTACACAGGGAGCCTTGACAGCAGCAAGGAGCGGTTCAACAACAGGCTGAGCCAGTGCAGAATGACTGTGGAGTGTGCTTTTCGTTGTTTAAAGGGCCGCTGGCGCTCTCTGTA
This sequence comes from Caretta caretta, assembly GCF_965140235.1. NCBI lineage: Eukaryota > Metazoa > Chordata > Testudines > Cheloniidae > Caretta > Caretta caretta. The sequence goes on along the minus strand of NC_134218.1, from coordinate 5,926,402 downwards.
TGGGAAGCTGTACCTGGCCAATGACAGCATCCCCACAGTTATATCCGCGTGCTGTATCCTCCATAACATTTGTGAAGGGAAGGGTGAACAATTCACTCAGGCATGGAACTCGGAGGTTCAACACCTGGAAGCTGAATTTGAACAGCCAGAGAGGAGGGCTATTAGAGGGGCCCAACGCGGGGCTGCAAGGATTAGGGATGCCTTGAGGGAACAATGTGAGGCTGAAAGCCACCAGTAACATCTGGTGTCCTGCACAGGAGTGAAGTGCAGTGGTTCCAATGTTAGTAGGAATCTGTGTTTGCTACGCTGACGTGCAGTACCTGTTTCTTTCCTGGGCTAAGGTATTATTGCATAAAATAAAAGATAAAGAATGTTTTCAAAGCCAAAAAAACCCATTTATTGAAAAGAAACAACTGCTTGGGAAACATTGGGAAACAGAAAGGTCAAGGGGGTGGGGGGAACGATACAATCACAGATTTGCGTATGTCCTGTCTGGAGTGCTGTGCAATGAGTGCTGCACCTCAGGGTGGCTATACTGCATGGCGATGGGGATTGAGTGCAGTGGGTAAGGGTTGTAGTTTTCAGGGCTGGGTGGTGAAACTACAGGTGTTGGAGGCAGCTGGTGGCGGTAAGAACCCGGATGTCGGGGAAAGTGGGTTGGAGGTGACATGGGGGCACAAGGGAAAGAGTTTGGGGACAAGGGCTGCAGGGGGGACAGGCATGGTAGTGCTCTGCCTGCATGGCTATGAGCACCTGCGTCAAGTCCACTTGGCGCTCCATGATGCTTATCAGCCGATCCGTGCTTTGCTGCTGGAGCACTGCGCTTTTGTGTCGGCGCTCCTCATTTTGCTGGCGGATCCTCCTTTCACTGTCCCGCCACTCCTGCACTTTTTGATTTTCATTACTGGAATGCTGCATTACTTCATACAACATGTCTTCCTTGCTTCTACGTGGCTGCTTTCTGATTCATTGGAGTCTTTCGGCCGGTGATAACACAGACTGCTGAGATCTCAAGGTTGCATCTGTAAAGGCAAAATGCAACACTTAACAGAGGCAGCATTGTTCACACCAGACAGAGCAATGATTCCCCTGTATTTAAGGGTAAGCACAGTCTACACAACAACATAATTTGTCCGTCCCAAACCGAGTGCACATAACCCATGGGCGCCCCAAAATGGTGAGTAAGCACAGGGTCAAGCGTGACTGATTGTTTCACGGCTGTCCTCTGGGTTTCTGTGCCTTGGGGAGAGCGAACAGCAGCAGGGGCCCCCTATACTGAACACAGTCCCCACATTTTCCACAGGAGTTCGTCCTGGAAGATATCTCATTGCTGAGGGTGGCCTGGGAAGCAGGGGAGGGTCTTCTACTGCAGTGCGGCTTCCGCCCTGGCCCATCTGCAGCTAGCCTGTGTGCAGCAATGGTCTCCCTGCCCCTCACGGCACAGTGGTGCAGACAAGTTAGCCTTACTGGGACAAGGAACACAGTGGCTCTCCCGAGAAACCTGCGCAAGCGCATTGCCCAAGTTCTGGATGAGACCTTTGAAGAGATCACTGAGGCCGATTACTGCGATGTGAGAGAGCACATCAACGCCCTATTCCGCATCTAGGCATGCATGTGGCCCTAACCCTCCTCACCCCAAGAGCCCGCACCGAATAACTTCCTTCCCAAAATAAAAGCTGCTTACCGGGAACCTCCTCTGGTGTTTGTCCTTTCCCAAGCACCAGCCGCCGTGAGTGGCTACCTTCATTCTGGCTTGAGAACAGCTCCTGACTGTATGTATCTAGGGATGCCAGGGTGTCTTCCTCTGCCTCAGTACCCTCACTCCCGCTTTGCTCCTCCTCCTGCCTTGTTGAACTGCGCTCTGAAGTGACCCTGGTGGTACTCTGAGTGGAGGTGGGGTCACCCCCAAGTACTGCGTCCAGCTCTTTGTAGAAACGGCAGGTCGCAGGGGCAGCACCGGAGTGGCTGTTTGCCTCACGGGCTTTGCAGTAAGCATTCTGCAGCTCCTTCACTTTAACCCTGTACTGCAGTGCGCCCTGGTCATAGCCTCTTTCCAGCATGGCCCTTGATATCTGCCCGAAGATATAATTCCTGTGGCTGGAGTGCAGCTGGCACAGGACAGCTTCCTCCCCTCAAACACTGATGAAGTCTAGCAGCTCGTCATTGCTCCATACTGGGGATCTCCTGGCGCATGGAGGCATGGTCACTTGGAAAGATTCGCTGACAGCACTCCACCCCTGGCTGAGCAAACAGGAAGGGGATTTTCAAAATTCCCAGGGAATTTAAAGGGCAGGTCTGATGGTTGGTCACCTGAGGGCAGGGCAGTAGAGTTCAAAGTGATGACCAGAGTGGCTAGAACAGGCATTGTGGGACATTTCTGGAGGCCAATCAGAGCGCACTAACAGACCAGGGTGTCCACGCTGACGCCGCGGCGCTCCAGCGGGGACGCACAAAACATTATTCTACTCGCCGAGGTGGAGTACCAGGAGCGCTCTAGCCACCTAGTCAGAGCGCTCTACGTGCCTTGCCAGCGTGGATGGGTAGTGAACTAGTGCACCCGGGGCTCCTTTAATGCACTCTAACTCGCAAGTGTAGCCAAGCCCTCTGTCTCTTAGGGTGGGTCTACACTTCAAGCTGGAGATGTAAATTCCAGCTCGAGGAGACTGCGCTAGTTCTGACCTCTGAGTTGGCACGCTAAAAATAAAGCGTAGCCACAGCATCATGAGTACAGTGCAACAGGTCCCCAATTTCATATGGTGCTACAAATAAGTCAGCAATATTCAGCTAAAGATAGGGGTGGGTTTGTTCTGTACAGTTAGTGGCTAAATAAGATAAATAACCTGCAGATAAAGAGTACTATCAGGAGCAATCCAGCACAGACTAGAAAGGCAAGAGTGAAATGGACTAAATGACCTAACTAGTAATTCTCATCTCTCATTTCTAGGATTCTTGGATTGTTGCAATATGGACTAATTTGATCAACTAATAGAATGCTTTGTTGATGGGATGCCATGCCCTACATGTAGAAAAATATGAATTATGGATAAAGGCATTTTTTAAAATTTCCTTTTATTTATTGTATATAGTAAAACAAACAAGGAACCCAGAGTTGGAAATAGTGATACTACCTAAATTATGGAAATTCAACCCCCTGCGCCCATGCTTTGCATTGTATGAGAAAATTCAGAAGTGAAGGGAAGACTTAATGGTTCTCCATACTGGACATCCAGCCTTTTATAAAAAGCTTAAACTTTGAGTCTGGAAGTTTCATAATAATTTTTAAAAGTGATGTGCAGTTTTAAATTTGTGTATTGAGCATGAAAGTTCATTAGTGGATAGGGCTATTTCAGGAACACTGAACATGGCAAATTTCCAGGCTTCTCTGTCTGTGGGATCAACTGAAAGTTCTTTTTAAGTCAGTAATTGTTTCCACCTTGTAAACTGTAAAATACAATTAAAATGACAACAACATAATTAACAAGAGTCTGATTTAAACCTTCAAAACCCAGGAAACTAGGAACAGAGGATGGCGTTCCAGCCAGAACAGATTCTCTCAACATTAGGCTACAGACATATATTGTACAGTGTAAGCATTCCAGAATGAGTTAATGGAATTTTAGCCTTCATCCTGTATTTCCTTGCTTTTTGTGGTTCTCTTTGGCCCCCAAGCCTTTTATATTATTTGAGCATTTTAAATTTGTGGTTTTTTGCCGACTTGCCTTTTTTTTTTTAAAGCCATTTTCCCTTAATGACCTCCCAAACCAGAGTTTAGATACTATATTCCAGAATACGTTACCAAAATAATTCCCCCCAGACACATACACACTATTTGTAATTCTTTTCGGGGAGGTACAATGAACCAACCGTACTGTAATAGTTTGCGGCTGCTGCATTACATATGACCAAACCTTTTAGGTGGTAATCTTATAGTTGATGTTAAAAGTCATTCACTTCCCAGCCAGAAAAGAGACATTGTACACCAGGTTTCTGGTCTAACCTTCAAGCAGTTTTCTGTCTGTTTACATTGGCACCAGTTTGAAAACTAGGCAAATTTGTTGGAAGTCTTCCCACCTTTACTCTGTAGACTTGATTCTTGGTTATGAACAGAGTGACCTCTAGTGGCCAACAAAAATCCCTCGTGATTACATACTGTGAAAGGCTAAAAAATACCCACTTCAGTCTTCCTGTAATTCAAACTGCTAGCATCCAAAGAGCAGAGAGCCTCAGCTTAATGACAACTTGAAGTTCTAATTGAAACGAGTTAAATTCAGTTCCTTCCTGTCTGGGTATTTACAAAATAAGGCAACAAGATTTTGATTGAAGTCTTGCAGCCATGAATGGCATGTATTCTTCTGACACTTTCTGTGGGGACTCCACAGCTCCTCTTTCCAATCAGACTGAAATCTGTTGGAGCAGTATAGCATTATAACAAGAACTTAGGTGCAGTTCTACTCTGAAAAATTACTGTAAAAAGGCCATGAAATGTCCCACATTTGTCTGTATCTTCCAGATCAAATTTCTTCAGTTTGAAGATGCAATATGGTTTTTCTATCAGCTATGAGCTCGGAACCTTAAAGTCAAACTGTATTTTTTTAAAAAGAAAATAAGAATGGCCATACTGGGTCAAACCGATGGTCCATCTAGCCCTCCTGTCTTCTGACAGTGACCGGTGCCAGATGCTTCAGGAGGGAATGAATAGGACAGGGTAATTATTGAATGATCCATTCCTTGTTGTTCTGACTGCCAGAAGCTGGGATGGAGTTTAGGGACATGCAGAGCATCTCTGGGTTTGCATCCCTGACCATCATAGCTAATAGCCATTGATGGACCTATCCTCCATGAACTTATCCAATTCTTTTTTAATTCAGTTATACTTTTGGCCTTCACGCATCCCCTATTAGTGAGTTCCACAAGTTGATTGCGCATTGTATGAAGTACTTCCTTATGCTTGTTTTAAATCAACTGATTATTAATTTCATTGGGTGACCCCAGGTTCTTGTGTTACATGAAGGGGTAAATGACAGTTCTTCCTCCGCTTTCTCCACACCATTAATAATTCTATAGATCTCTATCATAATCCCTCCCCCCCATTAGTCATCTCTTTTCTAAGATGAATAGTCCTAGTCTTTTAAACTCTCCTCACATGGCAGCTGTTCTATATCCCTAATAATTTCTGTTACCTTTCTCTGTAAGTTTTCTGACTCTAATACCTCTTTTTTTAGATGGGGTGACCAGAACTGCATGCAGAATTCAAAGTGTGGGCATACCATGGATTTATAGAGTGGCATTATGCCATTTTCTATTATCATCTTTTTCCTCATGGTTCCTAACATTGTTAGCTTTTCTGTCTACCACTGCACATTGAGCGGATGTTTTCGGACAACTATCCACGATGGCTCCAAGATATTTCTTGAGTGGTAACAGCTAATTTAGACCCAGTCATTTTGTATACAATGTTGGCATTATGTATTGCAACATGTATTTGCATTTATCATAGCGTTGCCAACCCTCCAGGATTGCCCTGAAGTCTCAATTAAAGACTTTAAAGATGTCATGTGATGAAACCTCCAGGAATATGTCCAATCAAAATTGGCAACCCTAAATTTATCAACATTGAAGTTCATCTGTCATTTTGTTGCCCAGTCACCCAGTTTTATGAGATCTCTTTGTAACTCTTCACAGTCAACTTTGGACTTAACTATCTTGAGTAATTTTGGATTGTCTGCAAACTTTGCCACCTGTTTATCCCTTTTTCCAGATCATTTATGAATAAATTTTCCTGGCTCACATATCTCCCAAAGACATTGCAATCAAAGTTTAATGAATTCCATTGCTAATGTGAAAGCCAGACTAGAATTCAGTGCAATTTCCCTATAGCTGCCTTGGCTTGGGTAACAATGTATTTTGGGCCTTGATCCTATAATAGATAATATGCAAACATACCAGTCCACCCAGTTGCTATCATCTGCAGAACTGACCATTAATAAAGTCAGCAGATATGACAACTATACACACAGGGAACAGTTCTGAATAGGAAGATTCTATTCATACAGTTACTTTAAAAAAAAAAGTCAACCTTCATTTGAAAATGAAGTTGACGTTTGAAACTGGTATCTTCTCCTACTCATTTTGTCTTTTCTGTTTGGAAAACAGGTTGCTGTTGAGGTCTCTAGTATTACCTGTTTACCTGTTTGTCCCTCAGCATCAAATGATATTCAAAATAACTGTGCAGTCCTGGAAACAAGGTTTGAAACTTAACAGCTGCTGAGAGTGACAGAAGAGAGTTAATGCACATATTTGTACTCCACGCCCAATAATACTCCACTTCTGCATACTCCACAATTTGTACTCCACGCCCAATAATACTCCACTTCTGCATACTCCACAAAGACGACTATCCAGAAATAGTGCAGGCACATTTTCAGTCACCCTTTGAAAATTCAGTCCCAAGAGCACAGATTTTGAATCACCACATTTGCTAGCAGAATAGGTTGCACATGTTAAGCAGCAGTTAGACATCCAGCTACCAGAGCTGGGGAGTTTTTGAACATGTAAAACGAAGGCTTGAGTCTCCGAATGCCTAAAGTACTGGCATTATTCCATTCATGCCCAAGTTGTCTCATTGGATGTGTTTGCAGGATCAGGTCCTAAATGTACAACCAATTTATGCAACAATAATTTACAAGCACAAAAAAAATGTGGCCTTTTATGTCTCTGAGCTCCCATTCATATTGTCTTGACACAATACATGATTGTTATTGTATGTAACCAACTGTGAAATTAGTTAGTTTCATAAACAATATTTATTGCAAAAATAATTACTATACCTACAAATCAGTCATGTAATATATTGCTCTTTTTTAAAATAAAATTAGAGGGGGGAAAAAAACAAAGAAAGAATTATATAATTATCAAAAATCTATAGGCACTTTATTTATAAATTGATTTCATCTACAAAGACCAAAGCAGGAGAGGTTATAAGGGAAAAAATAATTTTCGCACCTACTAGTCTGTGTTAAGTACATTCTGCAGTAAAGATCTGATTTCAAATTAATATTTTACATTATTTCTTGTAAACAATGAAAATTATTTTGGGGATATCAAGAGAAGAAATCAGCTATTGTGACTATAAATCACTATATAATCCTATGCCATCTCAAAAAACAATGAGGAATGAAAAACCAGAACTTTGAGAATTCTAAGGGAATCCATCAATAGGTTTTGACATCAATAAATAGGCAGGGATGCAGCATCTTTAAATAAGTGAGATGAGCCCAGCTCTCTTGTTAATATATGAGAGTTATATTTTAACAAATTAAAATCAAAATCTGAAGAGGAAAACAAGTTTACCAACAGTATAAGAATAACAACATTACTTTTTGTTTGTCAACTATTATTTATTATATTAGCACCCAATAATATCACTCAGATCAGGTTTTCACAGAGAAGGTCGTGTTTTGAGAGATTTAACCCCCCCTCCCGCCCCAGTTAACACTTATTTTTGTTAATTACAAATTTTACAGTCCTATCAGTCAGAAAGTGTGAACTAGGCCCACTACATACAATCGTCTACATACAGTTATAAAAGCCTGGTAAGGGAGTAGCTACTGTGCATGTTTGCATTTGTTTTTCATAACCATAATTACTGCAACATTGGCTCTTATAAATCCATGGCATGCAGACACATACTATTATTAACGTGCATTTAAAGGGAACACTGTAATTCATATTACACACAAACCACTAAGTCATACCAAGACCTCGGAAAAAGGCCCATATTTTTCCTATACGTGTTTAATAGTACTGTACCATAAGACAAGAAATTAAACCACAAGAAGTATGTTCAAATGATATTAAGGGTCTGCCTCAAGGTCTCAAAGGAAATCAAAAATCAATGGGTAAGCCTGAAACATTCTGACCTTAGCCCAGCTGAGCCTGAGTATTATCAGATTCCCAAGACATTGGTTGATTTTATATACTATTGGTTACCCCGAGCAGCAAACACAACTCAAATGAATATCAACAGCAGTTGCAGGTACATAACAAGAGAATGGTATAGCTCTATACATTCCATTCCTGAGCATCTTTCTGGGTTGAGTGGAGTTTCAGGTATTACCAATGAACTTTGAAGCCTGGAAAGTTAAATAGATTCTATAGATATTTGAACATAGCTTTTCTGGTTTAATTATGGAAGTTACTTACAAAACTTCAGTCTAATCAGTATATGGTTACACACACCTAAATGCCTCACAGAAACCAGAACAGATACAATGGCAGAGCAACAAACTATAACATAAAACATTGTTCATGAAGCTCTACTCTGAATTCAGACAATATACACTTACTCCACGGGACATTATGAAATACTGTACTTGTTGTTTTGTAACATGAGACACCACAAAAAGGAACAGCTTTGAGACAGTGTGTATAGATAAATATCCACAAATAGATATTCAATTGTCATCCAATGACATAGCGCTACAATTTTGAAAAAGAAAAAGAAGAGCGTTTTTAAGCCAGAGACACTTTCACTCAACAGAAGGGAACAAAAATTCCACCTTACTAAGAACATCTTGGTGGAGTCTGACACTTTCCAGGGAGCTGTGATAGCATGCATTTTTTTACCTGGATGACAATGTTTCATAGTGAAGAAGCAGAGTTAAAGCACATGCAAGTTGTTAAAAGATTCCCTCCAATGCCTTTTGAAATATTTCTCATGGGCTCTAGTCAAATGTAGATTTGGGATAAATTGTAAATGCAACTACCATAAAAACACTCCTATTGATAGCAAGTTTTAAAGTTAATATACATACAGTAGGCTAAATGGCAAATATCAGTTACTTGTAACCAACAGGTGCTTATCAGAAACTCTTCCTACCTGTTAATGACAGTCTTTTAAAACAGGACCCTTTCTTTTTGAATTAATTCAGTGACACAAATAATAATTACATTGGTCTCCTTAGGTGGAACGTGGCACATTCATCCCTTCTCAAAGTATCAAGAGTTTTTCTAGAAAGCAGTGGATGGAAATGGAAGGGATTAGTTGTATATTTACATATTACCCTACTGTTTTGATTCGGAGAAGGATATGTTACCCACACCCACACACACACACACTTGTCTGGACTAACCCAGAAGATATGAAGATGAAAATCTATACATCACCATATTGCAGGATAAGGGTCAATAGATATAGCTATTGCTAATGAAGAATACTTGCAGTTGACTCTTCTTGCTGCATTAAGATTAGTTTTCAATTTCAGCTAAAGCTGAAAAGGAGTTTTCACAGTATGAATGAGACAGAAGCCCTGAATGGTAACCATTAAGTTCACCATTTTAAAGATCTCGCTAAGGGAACTGGCTTGCCAGTATATATTGCTGTACTATTAAACCAATACCAATTCCATGTCCCTCCTATCTGCCAACCATATCTTCCACTATTCCATTAGCTACCGGTTTGCGCATCACCAATTGGGCTGCTTTTGGAAGATGATGTTCCAAGTTAAGATGAAATCAATGTAAACTACACAATTGCTTTGCATTAAGAATTGTCTTTTCTAAGAACAGAAATTTCTTCCTGCAGGTTTGATAATACCTATTTTTGAAAAGTATTCTTAACACAACATGATGCAGAAGCAAGGCTAAAAAGTCATTACTGCATTTATTGATATAGAAACACTCATTTTAATAAAATTTGTTTTCAATTGCTTGACATTTTTGCATGCCTCATGAGATTAGAAATGACAATAAAAATTGCTTTACACACTTATTTTTCAACTTGCATACTTAAGATTTCAACAGTTTGAAGCTTGTTTCCTTATGTACTTACTATTCTATCAAAATCTACAAAGAAGTCACATGACATTTAAAATGCTGACTATCTGGAAAACAAAAATAGTCATCAGAAAAGCAGGTAATATTTCCATAAAATTTATAGACTATACAAAAAAACAGTATGCTACAGTTAATCTAGTAAACACACAAATCTACTGTACTAAACTACAGTGCAAGTGCTTGTGCACAGGGAAAATCATATTTACAAGTCCCCTTTATTTACAGGCTATAAACTACACTATTTCACAGTTATATTACACATAGACTTTCTACCATGTTTTTCATTGTGACAATGGGACACCGACAACTTAGAACCCAAACTGCTTGTGTATTTACTTACTGTATTCAGGCATACACAGGAAAAATATTTTTTATGCATCTTAAAGAGCCCTACAAAATCTAGCAAATGTAATAAAAAAGGCAAATCTGGTGAAAATCTGACAAAATATCTTTTATAGTTACAGGAAAAAACATCAAACAGTGCCAAATGCAAAGATAAAGTAACAGAAGCAACAAATAGGATTATTCATATAAATATCCACTTCAAGTTGTTATTGACCATTTTAAAAATAAGAGACTTCTAAACGGTATCTGTAGAAAGGCCTGCAATTAATAAATAGGAGGGGGACTTAGTAGCCCAAATAAAGAGGCTGCTCGAAGGGTGAGGAATTGTCATGCCGCTGGAGAGAAAGGCATATATCAATTACAAACATGGAACACGAATGTTTAACAGTTAAAAATAATATCCTCGGAGGTCACAAAAAATGCAGTTCATAGGGATTTTATTGGTCATCCATACATTGTATTTTATAGAAAAAGACGTTAGTTGTCACAAGTACATAGTGGGTATTTGGAGACTTTTAAAAAGGGAGCGAGCATAAAAGCATTGCTTAGACATTTTAGACTAATTCCTACATTTTCAAAATGTTGCACAAGATTTAAAACACACAACTCAGTCAATGCAAATTGTGTGATTCAGTACCATGTAACGAAGTCCAGGTTAATGTATTTTGGCAAGACAAACTTCATTCACTCCTCTTAGCAAGTTAAGGAGACCATACAAATGAGATCAAGATCAAGCCCACCAACTGCAACTGATGAGGAAATACCCTTCTAACATCGCTGGATTATCTACTGATAGGGTTATTATTTAGTTAGCCTTTGAGTGATCCAAACCAATGCAGCCTCAATTGTTTCCTTCTAGCCCCCAATATTGTACACAGATTTTTCAAACAGGCCAAAATAATCAAGCAATCTTCCCCTCAACACATGAATATAAATCTCCTCCTACCATCATTACAGGAAGACTTGAGAATAAAGATTAGAATTTATATTCCATGAAATTGCAGGTTATAAAGTCTTTCTACACAAGCTACTTAAAGAAACTAACAAAAATTAAATGAACTAGTAAGGCTGTAAATCTAGTTCCTGCTCATCTACAAGGACAAGGTATACGTGAACAGCATTGCAGTCTCCTTGCTACAGCATAGCCCCAAGCAGGGCACTTAAGCATTATGTGTCAGTAGCATAACCACTCACTTTGGCTTCCTAGACTGTTTCCACTTCCCTGTGTAACCTCTGAGAAACAAAGTTTGGTTCATTTCCCAGGACACTGGCTACTTCCTTTAGTTCAGGCTAGGAATGCCTGAGACTACCTGCCTTACACTATGTCCAGCACAGCAGTCACACATTAACTCATATCAGGTCTGTTGATTGCACTATCAGCGCCAGTCTTAGATTAACCCCTTGCTAGGTTTGTCCTTTTCCCACCCATTTTTTCTGAATTACTTTATAAGTGGTGCCAGAGGAAACAGCCACAAACCTGATCGCCCTAGCAATCTTTGAAAGTCAGCTGATCAGTTTAGCAACTCTAAGTTAAATTTGCTCTCCTTATTTTTTTTTTTTTAAAACCTTACGTAGCTTGCATCTCACCTCAGACTGGATTTTACAAAACAAGCTGTTTTCTGTGAAGGAAACACCAACTCCCTGCCAAACATTCCTCTCCCCCCAAAATCTAAAAAAATGTAAGGTTTATAGCTAACCTGAGACCCACCAATTGAAAGGTGGCCAGTGCTTTGCTTCAGTGTTCAAAACCTGGATACCTCAAAGTACTATCAAAGTCTGATTTCGTACGTTTGTGTGTTTTTGCAGATTACTGGAACAAACAAGGTTTACCAGGTCAGATTTTTACCAATATCTCTGTTTAAAAATGAAACTAAATGTGTACTCCATTTGTGTCAAAGTTAGTAGGACAGCATGGACAATGAAGTCTTTAGAGCACTGCCTAAGAATATTTAAAACTGCAATTTGGTGAAAGTGCAGCCAAGAGATTTCAATAGACATCTCTGTGTAGTTAGTTTTCAGGGAATGATATCCTTCTCTCTCTAAGCAACTGAGCACTTCATCAGCTTGCTTTTTAAAAGGGAACACTGCTGCAGGATAAAACTATAGCATACTACCAAGAAGGAGAGGAAACTTAAAAAAAGCTATGATGTTTAAGAATACAGCAGCCACATTCCCCAGCTAGCCAGCCTACTGCCATGTGTGGTCATGTTAACAGGCAAGCAAGTGGTACACATTTGTCAAGCCCTAAGAAGTATTTTATTTTTATGTCTACCTTTCTGCTTTCTATGAACAAGATACTTATTTTTCTCTGTAATAAAGCAGGTAATATTTCAGGGGATCAGGCAAAGGCAGACTCAAGACCTTCTCTCTCAGAAAGTTTACAGGGGGGTCTGGCTTCAGTTCAGAGATACCCTTTTCCTCCTCTTCTCTCCTCTCCTCCTCAATCTCCTCACAGTTGTTGTTATCATCTGAGGGGTTTGAGATACGACTGGCAAAGACTTCTTTATCCAAGAAGACAATGGTTTCCATGCGACGGCGGCGAACACGTCTTCGTTTAAACCTTGGAGGGTTTTTCAGACCATTTCCATTTTTGCTCATTGTTTCTTGATGTATTATCCTTTTAATAGTTCCTCGGATGGCAATGCGAGCCAGATCCTGTAGGCTGCGGACACTTATTGGCGCTATAACACAGAACAAAAATATGAACAGGTATGGAAGCAAAAAAACTGGCAGCACAGGCTGAAAAGTTGTCTGAAATGGAGTGAGGATAACTATTTTAATTCCCTGTTATGTTTATAAAAAGAACCCCAACTTTATTTCAAACTCTGTCAGCTCGGATAAAGTTAATGTTTTTCCCTAAAAAACATGTTGTATTATGCACTTCTCCTGTAATCTGATCACTGAGAGAAGGAGTTGAGAGAAAAAGTTCAAACGCACAAACCCACTGTGCACAAAACACAAATCAGTAGACATTAAATATAATATTTAAAATCGAATTTTGGTATTTTATACTCAAATGAACTATTTTATGCAAACGTGTTTTAAGTTTTAAAACTTAAGACTTTGCAATTCAAACTGTACAATAAAGCGGAGGAGTTTGTTTCCGGACTTCTCAGTAGTGTGGAAACAGTCCTCAATGCGCAAAACAGAATGAGTAGATCTGGATTCCATTCCCAGCTCTGCTGCTGTTTAATTTTGAGACTTTGGGCAAATCACTTAACTTTTGTCCGTTTCCTCATCAATACTTATCTACTTCAAAAGGTGTAGGCTAACATCATTAGCATATGAAACCTGTTTCAAGATCTGTGGATAGAAGGAGTTAGAAGCATGTGACTGTGTATTATATAGGGTACATACCCACCCTCTTCAGTGGTTTAGAGCAGCAGTTCTCAAACCAGGAGTATGTGTAGCCCTGGTGGTATACAGAGGTCTTCCAGGACTACATCAACTCATCTAGATATTTGCCTAGTTTTACAACAGCCTACATAAAAAGCACTAGCGAAGTCAGTACAAACTAAAATTTCATATAGACAATAACTTGTTTATACTGATCTATAGCCTACACACTGCAATGTAAGTACAATGTTTATATTCCAATTGATTTTATAATGATATGGTTAAAAATGTATTTTTAGGTCTGCTCTTGTAAGCAAGTAATTTTTAAGTGAGGTGAAACTTGCGGGTACGCAAGACAAATCAGACTTCTGAAAGGGGTATAGTAGTCTGGAAATGTTGAGAACCACTGGTTTAGAGGAGTCTACATGCTTTTGTGCAGCACTATTCAGCCAATCCAAGGTGCGCAACAGTCAACACTACTGCACAATTCCATGTCTCTCACGTAATATAAATAAAACCTGTATTTGCATACATCTATCCCTGCACTGAGAAGCATCAAATTAAATTGAAAACTCTGTTTGGATTACAAACACTTACAGACATTCTTCTAAGCAAAGAAGGGGAAAAATAAAGTACGAAATACTTGCAGGCTTCCTCATAGTGGACACAATATGCAAGGTATACTCAGATGGACAGTTAATATGCTCTGTACAGTGTGATAAGCAGATACCAAAGAAGAATAAAAACAGATTAAGTAGTAATTTCTTGAGGGCAGGGACCCTGTGTTCTTATGTGTTTGTACAGGACCTTGCACAATGGAGCCTCAATCTAGATTGGGATCACTGGGCACTACCTGCAATACAAATAAAAATAATGCAACTCCCCTCCGGAAGGGTATCATGTTTGAAGGAAACTCTGCATAGCCAAGGTATTGATATAAATTGATAAATGTCACAACTGAAACAAATGCTGTGTGCATTTTTCACTTTGTAATATATTCCCTTAATACTATAAGAATCCATGTATGGATCCACATGGGCAAGCCAGTACAGTCTGACAAACAGGAAACTGAAAATGCAGGCAGATTATTTTAAAATACAAAGATACGCACTTTCAATTTCACAGAGCAGACACTAACATTTCTGGATTTGTTTTTCAACTTGCTTTCCTAATACCACACCTCTTCAAATACTGGAAACCTGTATGCAGCATAGGATGGACAAAACTGGACAACTGTCAAAAGAATGAAACATCTTGAGTAGTTTTCTCCAAAAGAAGGAAGCTGTACTTCCGCTGTGTATGAGTATCATGCTTGGATCAAGGTGAAACTAACAGCCAAAGGGACCGCAGAAAGAAGAGCAAGCATATCTATAAACATTTATACTTACGCAAGTGAACAAGTCTCGATTTCCCTGAATCTGCATGAATAGGTTGAATCAGAGGAGCAAAAGAAACAGCAAGGATCTTCTTGGTTTCCCAGGCAGCAGGACCAGTGCGTGTTATCTTCGTCAGCTGCATCAAAGAGAGAAAGTGCTGTCTACTATGTAAACAGTAGAAATCAGTTATCTATAGTTAATTTTTTATGCTGAGAATGAACAATCTACTGTTTGCCTTTTGGATTTCAGGCAAAGTGTTTGAAATACAGAGAATTAGTGGCGACAAGGTGAAAAGCCAAGTAATACACAGGTTCACCATAATTCTTTCTTTAAAGAGTGAATATAGAATTCATGAAGAGAACCAGATTTACAGCCCTAATGGACGAAGTTGTCTAAACACAGAACATGTGCAGTGGCAATACCAGATTTCATCACACTGCCCTCCCAGTTTCTCCCCATTCTGAACTATAGGGGCTGCCTCAGAGTTCCAAGGGTAATTCAATCTTCAGTAGACATTCATTCCTTGGCTGAGAGAAAGTTATTGCAAATAATATTGGTGGGTTTTGCTGTGTGAATGGGATCACCAATTAATTTTACATATTGTAGGTGACCTAAGAGCCTCTGAATGGTAATAATTTCTGTGAGCTGCTGACCGAAACTAACTACTGTACTTTGAGATGAAAGGCTCCATATGTCACTTCCAATCCTAAACCAAGCAGTTCCTTGAAACAATAAATCTTTACTTGCAAGAGACGCCAGAATTATGAAGATATATTCGTTTAGAAAGCTCGGGCATGGTTATTCAGATTTTGAAATCAACCGTGACCTGTGGCATACCATTAAAAATGGCAGACCATTAGAAAAATTGGTATCCGGCCTGTTGGGCCAGTAAATAACAGCACCACAACCCTAGGAAAAGTAGAGTCCATAGAGTGTTGCTGCCACAAAGAAGGCTGAAGCACACTGATAAGGAAACAGTAGTCTAATAACCGTCTTGCTAGTTTTCCACAATATAAAGAGGGTAGGCCTAGAAAGCTCTTTTTATATCAGTTGCAGTTTTTGCTAAAGGCTGTTGGACTCTGCTGTTTATTTAACCTATGACTTGCAACTATTTTGAATGCTTCCTGTTTGGCAAAGTAAGCTGCCACTTTTTCTTGCCCAATTCTCACTGGCTGTATCTGGAACCCTGAACGAAATTTCCTGCTGGAGAACACTTCAACAATGTATGGGATAAGCAGAAAAAGAAATTCCAAAAAACCCAACTAAACCAAGATTTGTTCTTGCAGAAAATCTTTTTGTTTCTTTAATAGTGAAGGAAAGTTTTAGCTAATCTTTACCTCCTTGGTTCAAATTTTCAAAAGGACTTTCCTAATATCTGTAATATTTATATATACAAGTTAGGTGTATTTGTATTTTCATATACACAGAAATTACCCAATTTGTGTGGACAAAGTGCTCACTGGCACTCATGAATGTCGGTATTTTGGATGCCTCTTTAGAGGACAGTTTGTGAAGCTGACTCTTAAACACTTAAAGAAATGATCAAGCAGTAAGTATTCTTGACTTATAATTTAAAAATTATTTTCTGGTTGCAATAAATATAACAAGACACTGCACTATATACTTGCAAAATCTATTTATGAAGTAGTTTACAATCAGAAATTCAAGCTAATTTGAAATCAAATTATTAATTCAGTATTTTCTCCCTCTCCTAGCCTCAAATGAAAGATATCAAGAGATGTAAGATTCACATAGCTACAACTCAACCGAACCCTGCACCACTATCTTCCTTTTCCACGTACTTAGTATGAAAAACTTTTTATGGACTGTCTAATTTACCACTGGAAAGCAAAGTGTGGTATGGTACCTCACTTCAACAAATTTTGACTGAAGCATTCTTGAAGAAGTACAAAAATGAAGCGTTAAACTAACTTGGGAGTATCTCTCACAATTCACTAAAAAGTTAAATACAAAACACCTGAAGAGGGACTGTCTGGTAGAAGTATGCATACTTTGTAACATAATTAAGACACGTATAGTTCAGTTTCTGGAAATTGCTCTCTTTATTCCTAGTAAACACTTAGTGTAAGAGCTGATATGCCGAATAGTTACCTATAAGGAAGGTAGTGAACTGCACCTATAGGCTAAATAAGAATAAAGAAATCAAATCCTAGTTTAAGAGGCACTCAACCTTTTCCTCGAGTGGCATGACGAGAATTCCCCCAACTTTCAGCAGACTCTTCATGTAGTCCTCATGTTCTTTCTGTACCCCAGCACCACAGTAAACACGGTCATACTGAGTAGAATCTGGAGAGATCTCTAAACAATTGCCAGTAACAAAGGAGGGCTCACAGAATTCAAATCTGAAAAAGAAGAAGTCCAATTATAACACTACATACTTGATAAGAAAAGAAATTTCATTGGCCATTTCCCCTCCCAAGCCCCAATTTCCTGGATCTCAAAAAGTTTCATTCTACAGACTACCACAAAGGGCCACAATTTGAGGCCCTCCAGACTAGAGTGATTCTGAAATTACTCATACATGAGATTTTCCAAAGATCTTAGGTACATAATCTGAACACATACACTGAATAACTGCTTACACAAATTATCAGGATTGGGGATTTGTCATACAATTACCCAATTTGTGGGCCCAGTTACAATATCTTTGCATAAATATTACAAGTACAATTTGAACTCTAAGCCCTTTTAAGACTGAACCAGAATGTCTTTGGCTTAGTTTTCCATAACCTTTCCCATAAACTGCTAAATGGTTTTCAACACTAAGAGTGAGATGCTGCCTCCATTGAAGTCAATGGGAATTTTATCATCAATTTCAATTGAGCCAGGATTACACCACGAATTCATAGTTTAGACAAAAATTCATGCAATACAGTACTTCTGATATAATTTAAAGGGAAAAGAAACAATTTTATGCTAATTTCTGTTTTTGCAGAATAGCCAGAATTCACGAAGACTATAATAATCCCTAAATTTGATGCAGCAATAATGGTAAAATATTAGAACTGTCAAATGATTTAAAAAATTAATCACGATTAATCGCACTGTTAAACAATAATAGGATACCATTTATTTAAATAGTTTTCAAATATATTGATTTCACTTACAACACAGATCACAAAGGGTACAGTGCTCATTTATATTTACTTTTGATTACAAATATTTGCACTGTAAAAAACAAAAGAAACAGTATTTTTCAATTCACCTAAGTACAGTAGTGCAAACTCTTTATCATGAAAGTTTAACTTACAAATGTAGAATTATGTACAAAAAAATAACTGCATTCAAAAACGAAACATAAAACTTTAGAGCCTACAAGTCCACTCAGTCCTATTTCTTGTTCAGCCAATCGCTCAAACAAGTTTGTTTACATTTGCAGGAGTCAATGCTGCCCACTTCTTGTTTACAATATCACCTGAAAGTGAGAACAGGCGTTCGCATGGTACTATTGTAGTCGGCGTCGCAAAATATTTATGTGCCAGATGCACTAAAGATTCAGACGTCCCTTCATGCTTCAACCACCATTCCAGAGGACATGCGCCCATGCTGATGATGGTTCCGCTCGATAACCATCCAAAGTAGTGTGGACCAACGCATGTTTATTTTTATCATCCGAGTCAGTCAGTGCCAACAGCAGAAGACAGATTTTCCTTTTTGGTGGTTCAGGTTCTGTAGTTTCCGCATCAGACTGTTGCTCTTTTAAGACTTCTGAAAGCATGCTGTACACTGCATCCTTCTCAGATTTTGGAAGGCACTTCAGATTCTTAAACCGTGGGTCACATGGTATAGCTATCTTTAGAAATCTCACACTGGTACCCTCTTTGCGTTTTGTCAAATGTGCAGTGAAAGTGTTCTTAAAATGAACATGTGCTGGGTCATCATCCGAGACTGCTACAACATGAAATATATGGCAGAATGCGGGTAAAACAGAGTAGAGGACATACAATTCTCCCCCAAGGAGTTCAGTCACAAATTTAATTAATGCATTTTTTTTTTAACGAGCATAATCAGCACGGAAGCATGTCCTCTGGAATCAGTGGCTGAAGCATGAAGGGGCATATGAATGTTTAGCATATCTGGCATGTAAAGACCTTGCAATGCTGGCTACAAAAGTGCCATGCGAACGCCTGTTCTCACTTTCAGGTGACATTGTAACCAAGAAGCAGGCAGCATCATCTCCCGTAAATGTAAACAAACTTGTCTGTCTTAGCGATTGGCTGAACAAGAAGTAGGACTGAGTGGACTTATAGGCTCTAAAGTTTACATTGTTTTGTTATGGAGTGCAGTTACATAACAAAAAAAAAAATCTACATTTGTAAATTGCACTTTCACGATAAAGAGATTGCACTAGAGTACTTGTATGAGGAACTGAAAAAATACTATTTCTTTTGTTTGCCACTTTTATAGTGCAAATATTTGTAATCTAAACCAATATAAAGTGAGCAGTGTCTATTTTGGATACTGTGTTGTAATTGAAATCAATATATTTGAAAATGTAGAAAAACATCCAAAAATATTTAATACATTTCAATGGTATTCTATTGTTTAACAGTGCAATTAAAATGGTGATTAATCATGGTTAATTATTTTTAATCGCTATTAATTTTTTTGAGTTATTTGCGTGAGTTAACTGCGATTAAAATATACAGTTGTACCAAGATATCCACATACCACCTGAGGCCCTTGGAAAGAGGCAGCCTACTAAAATATGGTATTAGTATTACAAAAGCAAAAGACTTCAAGAAGTGCAGCAACATGATATGTTTGTAACAACTGGCTAATAGTCCTTACCTGTGTTTATGCCATATATCCTAGCAGCTATTTTCCCCTTTTCACATACCTGTATTTATACTCAAAAACATTTAAAAAACGAAGACTTTCTTCTTATCTATGACCGTATTAATCTCTGAAGTACAAATTGGTCAGCTGTAGAGCAATGTAGTTTTCTATACTATTTTTCTTACTCCAGGTATCCCAAAGCATTTTACAAACAATGAATTATTGGCCAATTTGTTTGCCAACATAATTGCTGCACTGTTATCAACTCATCAGTAGTTTGTACAGAGACTTGGCTATTAGGAGAGTTTTATTAAAAAGATTTTGATGAGACACTAGACCACCTATTCTTTTTGATATAGTTTAAATGAGATATACCAGTTTTTATATACCACAGATGGGCAAGGATCTCATCTTTAATACTGTAGCCCCCACCACTCCTTTTGTACTTGCACTGCAGTGTCACTGATTTTTTTCAAACAGGTCTCTAGATATGAAACTTTCTACTTACGTTGGTCTTTGCCATTTAGCTACAGTTATTGCATTTCTGTAAAGTGAGATGGCACAAGAGCAATAATGATAGGCTTATTTATTTTAGTAATGAAGGGGACTGGTTGCCTATTCACAGGTACTCTTACCTCTCTGCTTACAACAAAAGACTGCATGCTAAGGGGGGGTTACCTCTTCCCTACTTAACCATCAGCGTCTCAGTGTAGTGACTGGTGAAGTGGCTGCAGTTCAGCTCTTCTTGTTTAAAGACTGCTGTACCCATTTTATTCATTCTAGCATTGTGACAGTTCCAGGTGATCAGAAGCACTTCCCACAAACAAATTGCAAAATAAATCCAAAAATATGACAGCTACAACTCGTATTGCTAAGGTAACTTCTGGTTATAGGCATCTTGCTTTAGTCATCGTAAAAATAGTTTCACATTTTAACCAATAAAGTTTTTCTTCCAATAAAACTCTATTAAAGCAGCATGGAAATTACTTTACGCTCTTCGGTGGGATTCAGGCTGAGAGGTTACAAATATAATTTTTTCGATAGATGACTATCACCATTTGCAGCCTCAAATATATTGGCTGTAATTAAATCTTATTGCTAATCCCCAATTTTGGCTTCTTTCAACTGGTGTGGCATTAGAACAGCTAAGAGTACAACAACATAGCAAAAATTTCTTAACATCTCTCCTCCCACATACCCATCAGCTTAGAACGTTGTCACACACTGCAGCTCAGCAAGGCTAAGGAGCTAGTGTCCTAAAATCACCCTTAAATCTGCAGTTCTTGTGTGGGAATAGGGAGAGCTACCCAAACAGCTAGTAGTTTTATAGTAGTAATTATTAAATTCAAAATCATGAAGTAGGATGCTACAGGTGTTCTCTACTCTTACTTGTCAAAGCTGTCACTTGTTCTGATGAAGAAGTCCAATTTCTGCTTTGCATACTCTATAACATCAGAGTGAAGCTCCACACCATGGTTAACACCAAAAGGACCTGCAAGTTTAAAGAGTGCAAAGAAAATGGTTTTAAGGGCAACTGGATAAAGCTAAGCACAACTGATCCCTGTTACTTTCTCAATGTGTTTCAGATAAACTACTTCTTAAGAATGTTTCTACAATTTAAAATGTTTGTTTTGAGGTCTGCACTTAGAAGTGCAGGACCATTTACTACTAGCGATGGCTAATGCCTTGATGTACAGCAACCTTTTGTGACCAGGGTGCTCCTACTTACACAGAAAATGGTGAGGCAGGAATGTTGATGTTTCAGATGTACCACTGCTATAGAACACAAAGAATCCACTGTAAATCACTAAAGATTATTGCTATGGGAAGTGACCAAAAATCAAAAATTGGCAAGAGTTACAGTTCACATGGTAATTTTAGCTAGCTCTAGAAATCAGACTCACTACTATTACAGGAACAGTGCTTGAATTATTTTTAATTGAGCAATATATAAAAGTTCAAGCTTCTGACAGAACAACCCTTAAAAGATACATCCTGAACTTTTTTTTTTTAAATAAAGTCTTTTAAAATGTTTTAGAAGGATTTTTCTGCTCGTATTAGCATATTTATAAGGGTCTTTTCAACAAGGGAAAGCGGGTTGGCTTAAAAACACCACAAGATGTGTTACCAAATGCAACAATTCCCACAAAATTAAAAAGATGTTTATGTTTTACTTTTCAGTTATAATAATCTTAGATGTTACTAGTAACAAATAGGTAAAAAATTTCAGACTAAACATGGTTAATAAGTTGGAAACATCCCTTTGAACTGTAACTTTAATATATTAGAGTAATACTAAGAGTGCAGCTGAGTTCCATAAAAACAAGGGAAAGACACTTACTTAGTATGCCACAAGTAAGATTTATTATTCTCTGTTACACCTGAAAGAACTTGAACATTACAGGAATCTGAACAGGGCTTATAACACATTTGCATTCCAGAAGTTACTACAGAGGCAATATTGATTAGCAATATTCTGGTTCTTCTGAAGTGCTGAGAGTCTAAATTCTACCAGAGGACAAAAGAGGAAGTACCATAGCTTTCAGAAGATTCTAACAGTTTAGGGAATTAATCTTTGATTGATTACTTTTGTTTTGAAGACTGACTCCTCTGAATTAGAAACAGAACAGTCCCTACATATTTTGACAAACCAAATCCTTGTTTAATGTCATAACAAGTTCAATGCAGTTATATCATGTGACTTTACATAACATGATCAAATATAACAAAGAAAAATACATAATATGGCAATTTGCCTTCAAATATCTGAAAGGAAATTGTTGCAGAATTACAGTTATGCACAGTTTAAGAGTCCTGCTATTAAGCACTGAAGACAATAGCCATATTTACATTATAACTAGGGCTACACAAACCCCTCTATTATTTTCATATGAGACAGGCTTGCTCATTTTAAGGGAGAAATAGTTCAAAGGCACCTAAGGTTATAAGTGTTCATATTCTAATTAGTTTTGTCAAAGCTTGTTGCAAACCAATAAACAAGTTCCAGCTTCATGCCCGCTCACTAGAAGTGGGACTAAGTCTCAGCTCTGATGACACAAACATTTAAACAATTAAAATTTCCGACCCACAGGCAGGAGGGTAATGGGGACCCTCCTGCTATTAGCAGCTGTACTGGAAGTCAGAAGCAGTGTGTAAACACTGACTTTGCATTTCACTAGGATCAATGCAGTTTGAAATTTATTTTGACACTTCTCCACACAGAGTGATTATTACCACCATGAGATTGAGGGGTGATTTCCTGCATTTTCATATATTTAACTCTGTATGATCAGCCACGCTTTTACATCCTGGAAGAGCTATTCTACTTACACATTTACTCCTGTGTGTTTGTCTGGAGGAAGGTAAGGGAAAAAGAAGGTTGCTAACTGTGGGCAACCACCGCCACTGTTCTTATATTAAGACATAAGACTATTTGCTAAATTGTATTTTGAAGCATCTCCTTGCTTGCACTCGGGAAGTAACTAGAACTAGATACCAGGTACTGATCTTACACTGGAATAAATCACAATTAGATCTTTTAAATGTAGTTCAGGCTGGTTGCAGGGGATTAAGAATAAATGGGTCATAGATCTAAAGATTCAGGGCTCTCCCTGGTCAAACTCAATCACCATCCCACACAAGCTCGTCTCTCTCCACTCCTGACATCTTGATCTTCCACTCAAGTAAGGGCCCAGCAAGCCTAGACTCATGCCAGTAGGAGGCCATGACAATCAGCTGTGCACTGCATCAGTGTCTGTTCTGAGTCATCACTAGGTTCCCCTGAATCCTGCTTAATTGGCCAAATCTGATTAACATATTCTTTATCTGCACTTAGACCGAATTTAAAATCTTGAAATTAAAGCGAGGAATATTTCCTACGATCATGAAAACAGATGATAATTTAATCAATAATTAACATGACAAAGTTATTTACCCAAGATGAGTCCGACCATAGAACTCAGGTAACCGGTGCCACTGCCCAGATTCAAGAATGACAGTCCCGGCTGTAGATCCAAAGCTTCCATCACCTCTGAGTAAATGCACGGTGCAGAGAGATGAAAATTTCCATGTTTCCACGCCAGGTCTTTGTAAGCATTGTCCTTAAAATCATCAAGATAGTAGTCTGCTCGATCAATGGCACGGAATGCCTGCTCCACCAGCTCTGTCCGGATATACTGCGCTTCTTTCAGGTTATCAATTAATTCATCATTATCTTCTCCTGCACTCACTGCACCTCCCATCTTCTTCAACAATTTTTAGCAAGTTCTAAAACTCAATTGGGGTGGGGGAAGATGAGCAACAGAAGACATGTAACATCATTATAAGCGCTAAGGCTGTTAAACATAAAACAACTTAAAGTCATAACAATAAGACAACTTCTTTGCAAAGATATCAATGTAAAAACACTAGAACAGAACATATACTCAAAAGCTGACTTAAAATATTAAAAACAAAATCATGTACCTGGAGTTTCAGAATTACATACATGTTTTGGGGAGGGGGGTAGGAAGGTCATAATATTCACATTTTTAGTTGTATAATATTCTCCTCCAGTGCACCAACCTTGAACTGCTAAATAAGATTATAGATTCTGGTTCCCATTCATAGAATATCAGGGTTGAAAGGGACCGCAGGAGGTCATCTAGTCCAACCCCCTGCTCAAAGCAGGACCAATCCCCAACTAAATCATCCCAGCCAGGGCTTTGTCAAGCCTGACCTTAAAAACTTCTAAGGAAGGAGATTCCACCACGTCCCTAGGTAACGCATTCCAGTGTTTCACCACCCTCCTAGTGAAAAAGTTTTTCCTAATATCCAACCTAAACCTTCCCCACTGCAACTTGAGACCATTACTCCTTGTTCTGTCATCTGCTACCACTGAGAACAGTCTAGAGCCATCCTCTTTGGAACCCCCTTTCAGGTAGTTGAAAGCAGCTATCAAATCCCCCCTCATTCTTCTCTTCCGCAGACTAAACAATCCCACTTCCCTCAGCCTCTCCTCATAAGTCATGTGTTCCAGTCCCCTAATCATTTTTGTTGCCCTCTGCTGGATGTTTTCCAATTTTTTCACATCCTTCTTGCAGTGTGGGGCCCAAAACTGGACACAGTACTCCAGATGAGGCCTCACCAATGTTGAATAGAGGGGAACGATCACCTCCCTCGATCTGCTGGCAATGCCCCAACTTATACAGCCCAAAGTGCCATTGGCCTTCTTGGCAACAAGGGCACACTGTTGACCCATATCCAGCTTCTCGTCCACTGTAACCCCTAGGTCCTTTTCTGCAGAACTGCTGCCTAGCCATTCGGTCCCTAGTTTGTAGCGGTGCACGGGATTCTTCCGTCCTAAGTGCAGGACTCTGCACTTGTCCTTGTTGAACCTCATCAGATTTCTTTTGGCTCAATCCTCTAATTTGTCTAGGTCCCTCTGTATCCTATCCCTACCCTCCAGCATATCTACCTCTCCTCCCAGTTTAGTGTCCTCTGCTAACTTGTTGAGGGTGCGATCCACACCATCCTCCAGATCATTAATGAAGATATTGAACAAAACCGGCCCCAGGATCGACCCTTGGGGCACTCCACTCCATTCTTATTCATTGTCCCTTTTCCACTATGGAGTCCAAGCAATAATAATAAAAAATAAGTCATAAAAACATGGCCTGTGTTTGCCAAAATTCAAGGAACATCCAGACTCTGTTTGCAAGAACACCAGAAGGGGATTAATAGACTTCAAAAGAAACAGGCAGAAAAAAGAAACAGGGAGCCTCCCAAATTGCCTGCAGTGAAGGGTGAAAGAAAACATAACAGGATTCTAAATCCAAGGACATACATTTTTTTTTCCTCCACTTCTGCCTGTGCCCCTTGATTATCTTTTTTTTTTTTTTTTAATGTATCCACCACCTCCTCAGTAGAATACATACTTTCCTGTGGCTCAAGCTTCTGCAGCTCCAAGCATCACCTTCAGTGGAGAATGCAATAGAATAGAGAGCAACTGTTGGAAAGAAATTTCCTCAGAAGTGAGTGCAATTTCTCATGGTCTCTTCTAAGAGTTTAGAAAGATCATCCCCCTCAGAAACTATTTCATCCCCATCCAGCCCTTACAAAATAATGACACTGCTGATGTCACTTTTACAGACTCACAATTCATTCTGGGAAAAGAAAGCAAACCACTTACTCTCTATTCAGGAGACACAGTTCATAAAGTACATCTTCATCTTTTAAATCTTTTTAATCTAGTTGTTTCCCACCCACTAAAAAGTTCCATTCCAGAAAGTACAATGCGAATTTTTATTTGCAGTGCTTTGCTATGCTGTGCTGACAATAACTGCAGAAGCAGTAGCTTTAGTGTTGTTTTCTAGATTCAGTAGATCTGCCCACAGCTAAATTGTTCTATACATTCAGCAAGAGAAAATTTATATACTTTACCAGTTTCAAAAGAAATAAAGAAGAAATTGCAGCAAGAAAATCTCAACATATGTATTCTCAGAGCGTACCGTCCTGCCTGTCTGCGAACAGACGAGGCATGATGAACCTCCATCAAGTTCTTAGGAAGGACCTTTAGTCTGTTTAATAAATGTATGCCTCCAAGTATAGTAATCCATTAATAGTGTCTTGGATATTTTCCCCCATTGGCAGGTAATAAGAATTGTCCACCATCCCTTTTTCATCAGTTTAAAAAAAACAAACACCATTACACTATATTGCTAGTGAGAGTGCCCAGAATCTAGAATATGTACATCAGCCGGTCTTATCCTGCAATTTTGTTTTTTTCTTAAATACCTATCAATTTCTTGTGATTGCCTGATTATAGTTTGGTTGGTGCCTTTGGGTAGTATTCTTCACAGATTAATTACTAAATGTAGAAAATTCCTTCCATCCCTTAAGACCTTGTTTTTCTTGATGTTTGTTTGTGCACACTATTTTCTTGAGTATGTTTATCTCCTTCCCTCCATTCAGATCCTCTTCACACTATTAAAATCTCCATGTTTAAATACAATTGTGAAGTATGGTTTTGGCCCTACCAGGGCTCTGCTGTGGCTCCCTGACAAAGTTAAACAAACTTCGTTTTTCCTTCCTGTGCACACAAGCACCACAACCGTGGCTTTACGGTCCAGTATACACTAAAAACCATCATGAAATCACAAGTCTCACATAAGACATAAAGAAAAGGAGTACTTGTGGCACCTTAGAGACTAACAAATTTATTTGAGCATAAGCTCAGCTGTAGCTCACGAAAGCTTATGCTCAAATAAATTTGTTAGTCTCTAAGGTGCCACAAGTACTCCTTTTCTTTTTGCGAATACAGACTAACACGGCTGCTACTCTGAAACTTGACATAAGACATTGTTGTCCTCTGACCAGGCTTTAGCCTAGTTGTAGGGACATCAACGGTTCTCATCCACACTACAAGCAACAGTCATTTTGTAACCCAGACAGCGGACAACCAAGTTGTAACAGGGTCCTCTAAGTTATACTGGTAGTGTCAATGAGACTTTGAAACGGTTATTTCTGTAGCATAGACTGGTCTTCATTTTATGGAAAACATCTGCTTTATATGCAGAATTTTAAAACATACCCCATTGAAACTTCTCTTTTCCAATAATTACACATTTGTTTTCCTAAACTGATAGCTATAATCAAAGGTACTCCCCCCGCATCTTTTAATACTTTAGTTGCACTCGTTTGCAGTTCTTGTGCAGAGTACAGACTTCTCTACAGATCACAGTGTTACAGGTCTGGCCGTTACTCTGGAGTGTGCATGCCACAATTATGATCACTATCAGAACAGCGCAGTTACTGAGTTGTGTACACTCCAGGAATGGTTACGCCACCCGCTATTTATATGGTGCCATGCTCACCTCTTCTGAGAAAAAGAAGAGCTTACAATGTGAGAAGCTACGTTCATATTCCAGGAACAAACAATGATATTTTAATGATTTATTACAAAGCAAATAGAGTTAAATGCACTGTTAGTAAGCTCACAAAGAAACACGAGAGGGGTAAACTCAGCTTTTTTGACAACTGCCACAGACTCCACAGCACGCTTTGCAATGAATAATAAAAGGTAGCTAAAGTCAGACTGAGTTACGCCCCTCTCACTGATCCTCCCACAACCCTCCCCAAAACACTCACTCTGCACCCCCATTGTTACTTCCACTACAAGACCCCATGCGGGTCACTGGTGTGTGTGTGTGTGTGTGTGTGTGTGTAAGTGTGTGTGTAATAAATACTGCTGTGCATCGCCCTCCCTCGTACCCACAGCCCTGTGTCCCTGCTCCACAGCTCAGGATTGCAATTTAAATAAGCAGAGATCAACTCAGCAGCCAGACTCAGCACTGAAGAGACACTATATGGGGGGGGGGGGAGCAGGGGGGGTTGCCAGGTTATCCTGGGGGGCCTCCCACATTGTGCAGGGAACCCCAGCAGCCCTCCCCCCCGTACCATTATAGGGTCGTTGGCGAGGTGCGCAGGGCCGTGTCATTAGAGGGCGCTGGGGGGGGGGGGGGGAGGGGTGGCTCCACCATTACTGAGGCCTCTGGGGGCCTGCCCCACTGCGAGGGAACCGCCGAGTATCGGGGGGTCTCCACCCCGCTCCCTCCCCCAGCAAGGGGCTGGGGGCTCCGGCCTCCCCTCCCCCACCCGGGGCCGGAGGGGGGGAGGGGCCCCCGTGAGGCCAGGGCGGTTGGGGGCCTGCAGCGCTCGGTCCAACGAGAGCGGCCGCTTCAGGCCGGCGGAGCAGGCGGGGTGGGGGAGGGGCTCTACCTGGGCGCCGGGGCAGCGGTTCCTCACCCCCCTCCCCCACCGGCCCGGCTCTCCTCAGCCCTCGGGCTCCGGCGGGCAGCTGTAAACACTCACCCAGCTGAGAGCCCCCGGGCAGCGCCACTGCGCAGTCGCGGAGCAGACCAACGGCGCGCCCACCGCGGGGCCGACGGATTGGGAAATGGCATATACCATTGTAGCACCGTGATGGGGAACGGAGCGCGGAGGTGCCAGCGTGGGGTGACAGGTGTGGGAATGTACCACTCCAGAAAGGGGGAGCCCCGTGTGGGAGTGTCTCACTGAGGAGTTGGGGGGGGCGGGGGGAAGGCCAAGGGCCTGTGACAGACGGACCAATAGCTCTGGGGTTACTGCATTAGTAGAAAGGGCCCTAGCAGGGCCTTAGTGGGAGCTGCACACACACAGAGATTCATCCATCACCTGTCCCTGCGCCACCCAAAGTATAGAAAACACAGATCCCAACTCTGCTGGGCCCTCTTAACAGTGATTTGGGCACGGCTGCCCCCAGCACAGCACTCCGCCACCACAACACACCTCAAAAGGCACAAGCGTGGCTTAAAAAATCAAGAGATTTTTAAAAAAAATAATAATAAAAAAAATTAGAACTTTTGGGGTTCATTTTGTTTGCGCTCTGGTTTTAGAGATTTTAGGCTGCACCTGGGTCACGGGTTCAAGTTTTTTCTCTGCAAGGACCAGGCCTGGAAAGAATCTTACATTTAAAAAAAAAAAAAACGAAGCCTTGAGACACGTGACTGCAGGAACTGAGGCTGCAAGGCAAACATCGAAGATCACTAGACTCATGATGAAAATAATGAGGAGTCCTTGTGGCACCTTGCAGACTAACCAATTTATTTGGGCATAAGCTTTCGTGGGTTAGAACCCACTTCATCAGATGCATGGAGTGAAAATACAGGAGCAGGTATAAATACATGAAAGGATGGGGGTTGCTTTACCAAGTGTGAGGTCAGTCTAATGACATAAATCAATTAACAGCAGGATACCAAGGGAGGAAAAATAACTTTCGAAGTGGTAAGAGAGGTTTCAGAGGAACAGCCGTGTTAGTCTGTATTCGCAAAAAGAAAAGGAGTACTTGTGGCACCTTAGAGACTAACCAATTGAGAGTGGCCCATTAGAAGATGGTTGACAAGAAGGTGTGAGTAACAGTAGGGAGAAATTAGTATTGGGGAAATTAAGTTTAGGTATGATAAAATCATAAAATCATGATAAAATTACCAGAGTTGGCAACACTGCCCTGCCCAGCTCCGTTTAGCGTGGTGCTTGCTGGGCATTGGCTGCTGAACTGCATTGCCCCCTTGAAGCTGGAGGCAGCCAGCCAGCCAGCGTGAGGGCGAGTTGCTCAGGTCTCGGCTGCAGCTGAGTTTCAGTCTGAGGGGCTGCCCCATGTGCACGTTGGCTGGGGCCCATCTATGGCAATTTGGGGTAATAAAATTAGCAAACATGGTGATAAAAAACGATTGTGTGGCTAAACTGAGCCAAGCCTGCTATGCTGAAAGTTCATCCCCAGGCGTTTCTGGAATGGCTCGCATAGCCGGTGCTAACAGGAGCCCTATGGTTTGTTTGTGATTCATGTCCGTGGAGTTAATCTCTGCCCACACTGTTCTGCCTCTGAATAGGGGCTTTCAGTTGGTTTTGTGTGTTTCCTGCATAGCCTTTCTGGATACTTGTGCAGTGTAGTACCACTGGCAGGCAGTTTCAATTTACCAAATTTACCAGCAGCTACTCAAGTTTCTTGGCCATAAACCCCGCTTTATAAATAAGAATAATAAAGATAGTGGAAGGTCTAGAATTTCTAAAGAGATTTTTGAGGCTTATTGAATAGGAGTGGGACTAAACCATAGCACTACTGGATGTTATGGGCCAAATTCATCCCTGCTGGAGCTAAAGGCCTTATTTAGGACCAGTTGAAACTACTCTGGAACCTCCAGCAAATAGGCCTTTGTCAGTTGTCTGTTTGCCTTCACAGGGCAAGAGTCACTGCATGTGTGCCTTTTCCTTTCCACTTGCCATGAACAATGTAATGAAGATTGGTTAGGCTGGGTAAGTATGGTTTTTTGAGCCAAGGGAGGAGGGAATAAGTAGACCAGGTTTGTGGAGCTAAATAGGGAATAGAATATAGAGGTTTCCTGTTAAAAGTGAGGGATGGTGATCTGCGTAGGAAATATCCTGATTCCCCTGGGGACTCTATCCCCCTTCATTTCTCCGTCAACACAAAGTGACCCATACTGGAACACGAGCAGTTGACATCACACTAGCATAAACTGACCTGAGCGACCTCTGAGGCTGCAGCTGTGGCAGCATTGTCTGAACTGGCCTTGATCATATTTGCTACTGCAACTAATTACAATCTGTACTTGGAGGGACTACAGCGTCTGGAAAAGACACACATTGATTTAAGCAGCTTGGAGACCTGTACCAAAAAAGAATAATATTGCTACTTCCAGACACAACAAACCCGCACTGGAAGCAGCATACAAAAAGAAATACCTCCCAAAAGTGAGATTTGAACAAGAGAAAGTGAGTCAGCATCTGGGATGTATTTATGCTTTAAGATGATTATCCTAGCTGCCTTCATTATCATTATAACAGCAGATCCTGTGTGAATATGCACAGGGTAATACTGTAGATGTCTGCACTTTCATTTCACAGAAGACAGCTGCCTGAGAGAATGGGACTATTTGTGTACTGCAAACAGTGAAACTCCTGGTTGCTGATTCAACCAAAATAGCACACAGGGGTTGTGCGCTGCCTCTTTGTGTTTACTAGTGGCTGCTCTCAAGAAGAGGGGCAATGCAGTCGAAACCTGTAAACATTAATCAGATACCAAACTTCTTTCATTTACGATTGGTGACCAGCTAATGAATGATCTAATGATTTCACCTTTCTGAACCTTTGTTTCCCTCCCCACTAGAGCTGGGTGAAAAATGCCAATTATTTTTCACAGAAAATTTCACTTTTTTTTTCATTTGGGTAGAAATGTCTCATAAAAACATTTTTGGTGTTTTGAGAACTTGAGATGTAGACAGAGTGGAACTCATGTGTGTGACGGGTTGGACCCCAGTGTAGCTGTTCTGCCAGCATGGGCCCCCTTTAACCTGTCTTGCTGAGCCAGGCTCTTAAAATCTCCTCTAACACGCACACAGGCAGAGCCACACCCAGCTGCAGATCAGCTCTCGGACAACTCAGTTTAAGGGACTTGCTCCAGCACTCAGATGTCCACTCCCTTGGAGTACAGACCCAAAGATATGTTATATTCACCTCTTCTCTCAATGTGGAAGAGGGTATGCACAATTTCTCGCCCTCCCAGTTAGAAAGCACCTAAACGGGGTTGTATTATAAACCAGAAATAAATGTATTAACGATAACAGGTGTATTTTAAGTAGTTAGGGAGGTAGCAGACAGAACAGGGCTGATTACTAAGAAAATAAAACAGAGCACCCAAACTAGGCTTAATACACTAAAGAAACTGGTTACATGTGAGTTCTCACCCTAAATAATCTTCACAGGCCAGACGCCCTTCCAGCCTGGGTCCAGTTCTTTCCCCCTGTTCAGTCTTGGTTGTTTCTAGCAGTCATCTTGCATGGGGTAACAGGGGAGAACTGACGACCTGGATTTCCTCACTCCCCACTCTTAAATAGGATTTGCATAAGGTGGGAGTCCTTTGTTTCCTAGGTTTCAGAGGAACAGCCGTGTTAGTCTGTATTCGCAAAAAGAAAAGGAGTACTTGTGGCACCTTAGAGACTAACCAATTTATTTGAGCATGAGCTTTCGTGAGCTACAGCTCACTTCATCAGATGTATACCGTGGAAACTGCAGCAGACTTTATATACACACAGAGAATATGAAACAATACCTCCTCCCACCCCACTGTCCTGCTGTGATAAGCTATTACCAGCAGGACAGTGGGGTGGGAGGAGGTATTGTTTCATATTCTCTGTGTGTATATAAAGTCTGCTGCAGTTTCCACGGTATACATCTGATGAAGTGAGCTGTAGCTCACGAAAGCTCATGCTCAAATAAATTGGTTAGTCTCTAAGGTGCCACAAGTACTCCTTTTCTCTTTGTTTCTTAGTTTGACTCCCCTTCCCTTATAGTGGAAAGTTACAAGAAGTCCCAGGTAATGTTTTAGTATCAGGTGACAAGACCACCTGCCTCTGTAGGGCCCCTGTAGCCATTCTTCACAGGCTGACCCACAGGGTTAATAGGAAGACTAAGCTCTTTAGCAGTCCATTGTCCTTGTTGATGGGCCATCCACCCTGTCTGGCTTTTCCATTGTTGTACCTGAAGTATTGGCAGTGGGCGTCACCCAAAGAAGCATAGTTGAAATACAGATACATAGTCAATTATTCCTAATTTCAGATACAGAAATGATACAGGCGTACAAATAGGATAATCGCATTCAGTAAATCATAACCTTTCCAATGATATCTCACATGAGTTATCTTGCATAAAGTATATCTCAGTTATGTCATATTCATATAAGCATATATTCATAAAGAATATGGAATGACATGTCACAATGTGGACATGCAAAGATTGATATTTACCTACCACTGTGCCCCCCAGCGGAGTCCATGACTCACTGAGCTAGAGAAAGAGGTTTATCCTGATAAGATGGTTTGCTTCTTCTTATGGCAGCACAGGGAGAATCAGAAAGAGTTTGGAGACCCCATCTGGGAACACTCCTGGGTTTATTTACCGATTTCTCTCAGCCTTTCATCAGCATGCCAGGTAAGTTGCTGCACAATGTGGAGGGGAGCAAAACCACTGAAATTCAGCCAGGGCAACATGTAGTGTGAAGACAACTAAGTAGGATACTCACCGCCTTCAGGTCATCGCCTAATTTCCCCTCTACAAATGAGCTGTAAGGTCGTTAGACTGTGCAGGCAAGAGTGGGCAGCATGGCCATAGGGAGGAGCCAGACTGAACAGCAAGTTTATTTCCAAAGGAAACATGTTATTTGCTGCACTTCAGGCATGAAGCAATATTAACTCCCAAGGTCCATGCTGTGAACCTGGCTCAGAGAACGCACTCAGGGGCTAACAGACAGGGTTAACAAAAGAGCCCTGCATGTCTGTGCATTGTTATAGATCCTGTTATAGGCCTTTACGACATTGAATTTTAAGCATCATCTATGTCAATTATTTGCTTTGCATATTCATGTGTTGTTCTTTTCCCCAGTGAAAAAGCTGCATTTTTGGGGTCCACTCATTACACCTTCCTTTGGAATTGTGGCTCTTTTTGACCTGTTCCCAAATATTCCTCACAGGCTACAGCACATGTACTTTAGTATGTTTATTATGCAGTTATTGAAAAAAGATAATCACAAGCAAAGACTGCTACTATCACTTTAAAAACACCATTTAAGAGGCCAGAATGTTGAATTTTATATACGTTTCTGACTTCATGCTTCTAAAACTGATGATTCTTTCAGATACATCCTTCCACGCACTTTAAAAAGACCTTGCCTGCATCCTTATAGCTCACTTGGGGCTTTGTTATTCGTGAGTTATGGTCGCAGTACAGTGTTAATGAAATCCTTTGTCTGTGTTGTTTGCATGTGCATCCAGGAAGCCTTCCCTCTCTTCCCAGCTTTTAAATAGTCCTGTCAGCTTCTGACACTGGAAAAAACAGGTCTTTCCAAAGCACCAGTCCAGAGCTAAATAAAGATGGCCGAGTGATACTCTTAAATCAGAGTATTTATTTTGCTGGAAATTTACCACAAGGTGTCACCATCAGTGCAGACATTTTTCAGAGTAACAGCCTTGTTAGTCTGTATTCGCAAAAAGAAAAGGAGTACTTGTGGCACCTTAGAGACTAACCCATTTATTTGAGCATAAGCTTTCGTGAGCTACATCGGATGAAGTGAGCTGTCGCTCACGAAAGCTTATGCTCAAATAAATTGGTTAGTCTCTAAGGTGCCACAAGTACTCCTTTTCTTAGTGCAGACATTGATATTAAGGGAGGGAATAAGCACAAACCAGGACCCAATCCCTTTCCTTTACTCGTGCAAGTAATCCTTACACAAGTGGTTCCATTGTAGTCAGCCAAGCTGGTCTGCATCCTGTCCCTACCGCTACAAAGAGTCCTGCTGAAGTCACTAGGACGACTCCTGGGAGTAAAGACAGGGATGTTGGAACAATCTGTATAGTGGGGGTGCTGAGAGCTATTGAACCAAACTGTAAACCCTGGATATGATGGAAACCAGTTCAAGCCAGGGGGTGTGATAGCACCTTCAGCACCCTAGTTTGAGCACCTCTGAGTAAGGACTATTCAAGTACATAAGGGTCACATCCCTCGGTCCACACTGCTTCCCGCAGCCCTGATTGGCCTGGCACGGCGAACTGCGGCCAATGAGAGCTGCGATCGGCTGAACCTGCGGACGCGGCAGGTAAACAAACTGTCCCGGCCGGCCAGCGGATTTCCCTGGCGGGCCGCGTGCCAAAGGTTGCCGATTCCTGCAATAGTGCCTTGAGGCCGTAGATATCGACCAGAACCCCACTGTGCTCAGCAATATTCAAACAGAGAGATAATCCTTGTCCCAAAGAGCTTACAGTCTAAGTATAAGCTAGGACGCAATAGGCAAATGCAACAAACAAAGAAACTACGAGACAACATGATAAGCAGCAATCACAGCGTAGCAAGTGTTTGAATGTAGATCCCCAAAGAATGAAATTACACTTAAACACAGATCTAAGGCCTGGAAACACAGTAGTGTTGTGCTGAACAAACAAATCTAAAGCCATAAATCATGCATCACAATGTCTTTTCAACGGCAGTATTATTTTATCTGGTGAATAGTCCTGTTCCTTTAAATATTTAGGGCCAGATCCTTAGCTTGTATAGATCAGCATAGCTCTATTGAAGTCAACAGAACTACCTCAGTTTACACTAGCTGAGCACCTGGCACTTAATATTAACTACCATGTTAAAGGAGGCACTGCGGAAAGTCTTGAAGGATTGTCTCCGTTTTTACTCAGGCCTTGCTCAGGCAAAACTCTTTCTGATATCAGTGGGCACGGATTTGATGATTCAGCTCAATATCTATGAGTTCAGAATCACCTCGCATTATTCTTTCCTCTTTTCAACATGAATTCCCATTTTTACTGGAGTCTAATTACATTTCTGAGATCCATACAGGGAGGCCAGCCATTCTTGATTAATAGTCTTTTAGGTGGTTCTGATAAGAATGTAGCAACAGCTACTGAGCTAACAAGCCCAGCTGCACAGTGTGTAGCTGAAGACTAATTCTATTAGCACGTCTCATTGTCAGGATTCTACTTTGAATTAAAAGCTGGGGGCGGGGGGCGGGGGGAATATAGAACTTGGCAGCCAAAGTCAGTGGTATTCAGCTTCTTAGCAAGAATCTTCCGGACGCTATTATAGCTGACAAAATCAGAATTTAACCTGTTCTTTTTCTGGCTGAAACGTCTACTTATTCTAGGCTGAGTGTGATAACTTCTAGAAATAAGAGTTGAGCTGAGTGGTGGTATTAAGTAAAATTAAAGATTATCTGATGGCATGATACTGGTGTAGTTCCTCTGTAGCTTGCCCTACTCTTGTTAGATGTACACAAGAGTGCTAGTTTATTAAGACAAAGACAAATAAGCACCTGATGTTGGAGAGGAGGAATCTGAGGGTATGTCTATACTGCAATCATGTGGTATGATTGGAGCTTGAGTAGACATACCAGAGCTAGCGATAACGTAGCTTGTTTGCAGATCAGAGCAATGAAGCTTCAGCAGCAAGCACTTCGGCTGTACACACCCACCCAGAACCCTGGGTAACTCCTTGCAGGTCTAGCCTGCACTTAAGCCTGTGTTTCTGTGGTTTCTCTGCTGTGGTTTCACTGAGCGAGTTCAGAAAGCTATGTTTACTCACACTGCGTCCATACCACAGGACTGTAGTACAGACATATCCGGAGACAGTCTGCGCTGGAAGGATGGTTCTCAGGGGGAAAGCTGGGTGTAAGACCCTACAGAAACGTTTCTCCACTATTTCATTGTGGCAATAAAAATATCTTTCAGGTCTGCAGTGCCATCCATTACTAAAGAACCCAAGCCGCTTTGCAAGCTCAGTTTAATATAATATATATATTCCCCTTCTGTAGGCCCAGGTCTGCTGACCTGACCTGATGTCCCAGGAGGTTCGCTGCCTTCCTGGATCCTGGGACCAAGATGTTACAGAAAAGTTGCCGAAGCTCATCTGTCCCTCCGATCACTACCCCATGCTGTTCATTCATGTGGGCATTAATGATACAGCCAGGTCTGACCCTCATCAGATCAGCTGTGACTACAGGGCTGTGGGAGGAAGGGTGAAGAGGTTGGAGGCACAGGCTGTGTTTTCATCCATCGTCCAGCTCAGGGTGAGGGCCCATGCAGGGTCACACGCGTCTGGGAGATGAATGTGTGACTGCTCAGATGGTATCGATTGCAGGATTCTGGCTTCCTCAACCATGGGGTGCTGTTCTGGGAAGAAGGTCTGCAGGAAAGAGATGGGGTCCAACTGACCAAGAAGGAGAAGAGCATCTTCACACATTGACTCGCCAACTTAGTGAGGAGGGCTTTAAACTAGGTTCAAAGGGGGCAGGTAACAGAAGCCCTGAGGTAAATATATAAAAAAGGTGAAATAGGTTACCTCAACAGAGAGTTAGATGTTAG
Organism: Caretta caretta; assembly: GCF_965140235.1. Taxonomy (NCBI): domain Eukaryota; kingdom Metazoa; phylum Chordata; order Testudines; family Cheloniidae; genus Caretta; species Caretta caretta. Next base: position 5,889,261 of record NC_134218.1, on the reverse strand, counting down.
AGAGGATATGAAAAATGACAGAAGGGTCATAGCAGTGACCAGATGGAAATCAGTGGGGGAATCTGATCAATATCTTAGATGTCTGTACACAAACGTAAGGAGTATGGAGAATAAACAGGAAGAACTGGAAGTATAGTACATAAGCTAAATGATTACTTAATTGGCATCACAAAGACTTGGTGGGATAACTCTCATGATTGGAATACTGGTATAGAGGGGTATAGCGTGTTCAAGGACAGGTAGGCTAAAAAGGGAGGAGATGTTGTATTATTCATCAAGAATATATACACTTGTTCTGAGGTCCAGAAGGAGGAGGGAGGCAAACCAGTTGAGCATCTCTGGGTAAAGATAAAAGGGCTAAAAAGATAGGGGTGACATCATGGTAAAGGTCTGCTATGGACCATCAAATCAGGAAGAGGAGGTGGTTGAGGCATTTCTAGTACAAATAACAGCAAGACCTGGTAGCAATGGGCGACTAACTACCCAGACATCTGTTGGAAAAGTAATATGGCAAAATACAAATTTTCCAGTAAGTTCTTGGAATGTATTGGGGACAACTTTTTGTGCCTGAAATTGGAGTAAGTAACCAGGGTGACAGCCATTTTTGACTTGATTCTGACCAACAGGGAGGAATTGGTAGTAAATCTGAAGGTGGAAGGCAATTTAGGTGAAAGTGATCGTGAATGATAGATTTTATAATTCTAAGAAAAGGAAGGAGTGAGAGCAGCAGACTTAAACAAACCCAGACCTTGACAAACTCAGAGAACTGGTAGGTAAGGTCCCATGGGACAACAATTGAAGGGAAAAAGGAGTCTAGGAGAGCTAGCAGTTTCTCAAGGAGATAATATTAAAGCCACAACTGCAAACTATCCTAACGCGCAGGAAAGATAGGAAGAATAGCAAGAGGCCAATATGGCTCCATCAGGAGCACTCTGATGGCCTGAAGATCAAAAAGGAATCCATTAAGTAGAAACATAGACAAATTGCTAAGGAGGAGTATAAAAGAATAGAACAAGCATGTGGGAACAAAATCAGAAAGACTAAGGCAGGAAAATGAGTTCCACCTGGCAAGGCTATAAGAAGAGTTTCTTTAAATACAATAGAAGCAAGCAAAAGATGAAGGCAAGTATAGGCCCTCTACTTAGATGGGAAGGAGAGCTAATAACTGATGACATCAAGAAAGCTGAGGTGTAATGACTGTTTGCTTCAGTCTTCACTAAAAAGGTTAATGATGACCAGATACACAACATAATTAATATTAACAACAAGGGGGAAGGGATGCAAGCCAAAACAGGGAACGAACAGTTTAAAGAACATTTAGATAAATTAGATGTGTTCAAGTTGTCAGGGTCTGATGAAATTCATCCTATGATACTTAAGAAACTAGCTGAAGCAATCTCAGAACTATTAGCAATTACCTCTGAGAACTCCTGGAGGATGGGTGAGGGCCCAAAAGACTGGAGAAAGGTGAACAGTGTGTCCATCTTTAAAAAGGGAACTAAAGAGGACCTAGGGAATTATATACCAGTCCACCTAATTTCAATACCTGAAAAGATACTGAAACAAATTATTAAGCAATCAGTTTGTAAGCACCTGGAGGATAATTGGGTTATATGGAATAGCCAGCATGGATTTGTCAAGAATAAATTATGCCAAACCAACCTAATTGACAGAGTTACTGGCCTAGTGGATGAGGAAAAGCAGCAGACGTGACCGAGCTTGATTTTAGTAAAGCTTTTGGCACGGTCCAATGTGACATTCTCATAAGCAAACTAGGGAAATGTGGTCCAGATGAAATTCGTTTAAGGTGGGTGTACAAGTGGTTGAAAGACCACATGCGAAGAGAAGTTATCAGTGGTTTGTGGTCAAACTGGGAGGCCATATCTATGGGGTCCTGCAAGGGTCAGTTCTGGTCCCATACTAGTCAATATTTTCATTAATAACTTGGATAATGGAGTGAAGAATATGCTTATAAAATTTGCCAATGACACCAAGATGGAAAGGGTTGCAAGAACTTTATAGGATAAAATTAGAATTCAAAATGATCTAGACTTGAATTGACAAGATAAAAGTCAATAAAGACAAATGCAAAGTACTTCACTTAGGAAAGAAAAATCAAACGTGTAACTACAAAATGGTGGTAGAACTGCTGAAAAGGATCTGGGGGTTTTCGTGGATCACAAATTGAATAAGTCAACAATATGATGCAGTTGGAAAAAGGCTAATATAATTCTGGGGTATATTAAAAGGAGTATCATATGTAAGACACAATTGTCCTGCTCTGCTTGGCACTGGTGAGGCCTCAGCTGGAGTACTGTGTCCAATTCTGGACACCACACTTTAGGAATGAAGTGGACAAATTGGAGAGAATCCAGAGGAGAGCAACTAAAAAGAATAAACGTTTTAGGAAAACCTGACCTGTGAGGAAAGGTTTAAAAACCTGGGCATGTTTAGCCTTGAGAAAAGAAGACTGAGAAGAGACCTGATCACAGTCTTCAGATATATTAAGGGCTGTTATAAAGAGGATGGTGATCAGTTGTTCTCCATGTCCATTGAAGGTAGGACAAGAAGTAATGGTTTAAATTGCAGCAAAGGCGTTATTAGGAAACACTCTCTAACTATAATGGCAAGTAAGTTCTGGAATAGGCTTCTAAGGGAGGTTTTGGAATCCCCGTCATTGGAGGTTTTCCAAAGCAGGTTGGACAAACATCTGTCAGGGAAGGTCTAGGCTTACTTGGTTCTGCCAGCGCAGGGGGTGGACTTGATGACTTCTTGAGGTCCTTCCAGGCCTACATTTCTATGATTCTATAATTCTAGTGCACTGTACTCTCATGATCCTGGGTCAGCATATCAGCCACGAAGGGCTTTTCCCACCGGTGTAACATAAAACAGCCCCAGAGTAAAAGTGGCATTAAGACATCTATTCTTCCAGGTCCAGTGCCAAGCACAGCTTGGCTGGATCCAAGGCTCTCTCCCATAGTAGTTCATTTGCTTGCATCCGTCTCTCACAGTTGTGCAGGAGCACTGTAACCTTGCACCATCCGTTGTGCTATGCCGAAGGACTTGCAGGATGGAGGCTCCACAGAAAAACAGAGCTCTGCTCTGCAGTCTGGGATTTCTTATCATTCCAAATGCCCTTGCTCCTTTCTTTGTGATATGATACTTGCAAATGCTCACTGTGTACAAGCCATAGTGTCATGTTCAGAGGCAGATTTTCAGAGCCATCAGCAGGAAGTGGGTTATTATAAAACATAGGAACAGCCATTAGAGCTTCCTTCTGTTTATGTAATGGTGATATCTCATGCTTAATTTGTAATGAAAGAGGTGCCAGGGCTCAAGTAATTAGGTGCCAGGGCTCCCACAAGTTTTTTACTTTCATAACTGATGCAGCAAGTCTACAAGTGCCGGGCCTATCAACTGCCAAGCTTAGAGGTGCCAGGGCTCACCCCTGGCACAAATTAAGCTCTCATGATTTCATTTTGTTGAACTGTCAGAGATATCTTGGCCTCATTCTCCACTCATTCATACTGGTTTTATACCAGCGTAATTCCACAGGTCTCAGTGGAGTCATTCCTGATGTGCCTGATCCAAAACCCATTAAAGTTCCTGGGAGTGGGGAATCAACCCCCTCCTCCCCCCCTTGTCATTTGCTAGTGGAATCCTCACAGCTAGACATTTAATAAGATGGACAGTCCACAGTGATCACATTTAGCAATTAAATAGCATAAAATCAGTAGCTGGATTAACAAACAGAGTCTAGTTAGCCTGGAAAAGTCTATGGGGTAAAGAGATAAAACTGTTTGTAAAATGTTTATTATTGGCTGGGAATGAAGTCATTCATTTAATAACTACCACTACATGGGGTCTTACAGTTGTTAGCAGTCAGAAGGTTGCAGAAGATTGGGTGGGAAACTTACCGCTTTCCTGCTGGGAAGAGTCTTTCCCAGGAAAGCTGGAGTCCAGCTCCCATCTGTCACCCCATTATCCTCTTCTTTGATACTGAATATATTAACATGTTGTGTATCAAAACAAAACAAAATTTCTGCTGTCCAAACGGTGACATTCTGAGAAATTTAATGAGGGCGCAGTCCTTTGTGTGTAATACCATTTCAAACAGCTGTAGAGATGAATGCAAAACTCTTTGTTACTGCTATCTGAATTCTCTGAACATCCATTCCACAATAAACACAGAACCAGGAGATCAATAGAAGTTCAAGCATCTTTCTCTTTGGGTGGCTGCAGTTCTGCAAAGTTTTGAGATTTGTCAGAATCTCCTTTTCAGTGATTTCTCAGTGGGGTGTAACATTTGCAGAATAGGAGCATGGATATTATTTCAATCCCTGCTGCGATTGGTCATTGGGAAGCTTCCAAGGCCCCAGTCACGACTTAAAACCATGCATCTTCTGGAGGCTGATTATGGAGGGAGTCCTCTGATTAGCATTCCTCCCTGCTGACCACTGCAACTTGCTGCTATGCTACTATGTATGAGACTGTGCACATTTCACATCATGGGGCAACACAAAGGTTTCATCTGATAAAGGTGCAAGCACATGTATGTAATTTAAGCAAAACTCTAGCCTGTCCTGTTAAAAACATGTATATATATATATATATATTGCACACTACCAGCACAAGAATCAAACCTCTGAGGAGGTCCAAAAAAGCATGCGGAATGTTTCCCACATCCAGGAGGCTGTTCCACTGTATCTTCTGCTTCCTCTGGTCATTTGGGAGTTGTTGAGTTATTTGGAACCTTCTGCTATTGATTCTGCTTTGCAGCCTGGACAAACTTCAGGGGCACTTACATGTTTCTCTGTGTCTGAGTGAATGTAGGAGAAACAGCACGAGGAGAGCAGAAAATGGAAAGAGGTTCTCTCTCCTACTTAAAGGCATTGTGCTAAAGGAGACACAGTGAGGGTGGAGGGAAGCAGATAATTTGGCAGCTTGTCTGCAGGGACAGGTTTCAGGGGACTAGCAAGCTTCTTTCTTTAATCCTTCCTCAGAGCGTACCTTGTAGCTCAGAACCTTCAGAGAGCGTGAAATCAGAATGAATCCGGGGACCCTAGTCACACAGCACATGCTGAAGCAAAACAAAAAAGGGAACCCCAAGTGGCTTGTAGTTTTCCAGGAAGCAACAGCGCAGTCAAGATGAGAATGAACACTGGGCCATGCGACCACATCAGCTGGTAGAGTGGCACCACCTGTCTTCTTCCCTAGCTAAGGAGCTGTTGGTTGGAGTCAACCCTAAGGGTTTGCAGATGTGGCTGCAGAAAATGCTGTAATATCCAGCTGTCACTCTCTGTACCTCAAAGTAGCACCCTGGAACCCCAGATTCGCCACTGTCATATGATTATGATCTGTTCTGCACAATGCAGCTCTTGTGAGGTATCATTTTAAAAGTCTCCGTCTTCTGAACGTTGACATCCAGTTGAATTGTGTGTACTCTCACTGTATGGGAAGTTATGAAGTATTGTTAGATGTGTTGCTGAAAGATGCTGTGAGGTTGGGAAACGCCCACAGCTGGCCTTTCAGTAGGGACAGAAGAGCAGCTATCACTGGCCAGACAGGTGTTAACAGCCCAGTGTATTTTTGGTTGAAGTGCTCAGAGAATCTCAGCTCGGATTACGAAGGATGGTGCATGTCCACTTTCCTTTGAAGAAGTAGTGAACTTGCACTGTCAAAGTGAGTCTTGAGCAGTGTAAGATGGTATCTTTCTAGGGGTGCAAGGCTGGGGTGCCTGGCTGATGCCTCTCCCTGATTCGATAGGTGTGGGGCTCCAGATGCGAATGGTTGAGTGATCACAGTGCCTGGAGGGATTTGCTGTTTTTCACTGGCATAGCCTTGTGAGAAACATCAGAGGCTGGAGAGTTAAGGGGGCACAGCAGTCCCACAGTTCCAGACCTCAGTGATCCCATCACACCAACCCCATAGCAGAAGGAAAATTTAAGGTGGGTTTAGTTTTACTGACAATCTGGAGAGCACAATCCCTGTTTCAGTGTTCTCAGGGGGCTTCATATGACTTGCCCCATAGATGGGCCATTCAGGCTCCCCTAAAGAGGAGATGCTGACCAGAATGGGGAGAAGGCATGCTGCTGCTGGACCAAATCTAGGACAAACTGATCTCCCTTCCCTGAGACCTCTGTGAGACTGGGCTCGGCTAGCCCTTTCTTCATCCACGCCCCCCCCCCCCCCCCCACACACACACTTCCTTCACGTGCCTCTTTCTCCGTCTTGAACTGATGGGCTAATTGGCTTGGCAGCTCACCCAGCCTCCTGACCTAAGTAGCTAACTACCTTAATTACCCCATTCAGTTTTCTCTGGAGGTACTAATGGGTGTCAGAGTGATCAGAGTGCAGGTTCTGTTAACTCCCTACTCTCTGTCACAATAAGACACAGGAGAGAAGTGTCCCACTCTACTCAGCACTGGTGAGGCCTCACCAGGAGCAGTGTCCAGTTCTGAGTGCCGCACTTTAGGAAAGATATGGACAAATTGGAAAGAGTCCAGAGGAGAGCAACAAAAATGATAAAAGTTTTGGAAAACCTGATCTATGAGGGAAGGTTAAAAAACCTGGGCATGTTTAGTCTTGAGAAAACAAGACTGGGGGAGAGGGAGCTGATAACAATCTTCTAATAAGTTAAGGGCTATTATAAAGAGGGTGCGGATCTATTGTTCTCTGTGTCCACTGAAAGTAGGACAAGAAGCAATGGGCTTAATCTGCACCAAGGGAGATTTAGGTTAGATGTTAGGAAAATCTTTCTAACTATAAGGGTAGCTAAGCTCTAGAATGGACATCCAAGGGAAGTTGTGGGAGCCCCATTACTGGAGGTTTTTAAAAACAGGTTAGACAAACACCTGTCAGGGAAGGTCTAGGTTTACTTGGTCCTGCCTCAGCACAGGGGCTGGACTATGATGACTTCTCAAAGTCCCTTCTAGCCCTACATTTCTATGAATGTATACATTCTTTTAATTTTTGTGTGTGAGTTTAATGCGGAGGGGCCTAGCCTAGAGAATGAAGTTCTCTTCTTTCACCACAGAACATGGGCAGCGGACGCAAAAACCCCAACACATGCTAGTTAAGTTCCAGGCAGACTGTGGAGAGCTACAAAAGGATCTCACAAAACTAGGTGACTGGGCAACAAAATGGCAGATGAAATTTAATGTTGATAAATGCAAAGTAATGCACATTGGAAAACATAATCCTAACTATGCATATAAAATGATGGGGTCTAAATTAGCTGTTACCCCTCAAGAAAGAGAACTTGGAGTCATTGTGGATAGTTCTCTGAAATCATCCACTCAGTGTGCAGCGGCCCTTAAAAAAGTGTACAGAATGTTGGGAATCTTCAAGAAAGGGATAGATAATAAGACAGAAAATATCATATTGCCTCTCTATAAATGCATGGTATGCCCACATCTTGAATACTGCATGCAGATGTGGTCGCCCCATCTCAAAAAAGATATATTGGGATTGGAAAAGGTTCATAAAAGGGCAACAAAAATGATTAGGGGTATAGAACAGTTTCTGTATGGGGAGAGACTAATAAGACTGGGACTTTTCAGCTTGGAAAAGAGATTACTAAGGGGGGATATGATAGAGGTCTATAAAATCATGAGTGGTATAGAGAAAGTAAATAAGGAAGTGTTATTTACTCCTTCTCAGAATACAAGAACAAGGGGCCACCAAATGAAATTAATAGGTAGCAAGTTTAAAACAAACACAAGAAAGTATTTTTTCACGCAAGGCACTGTCAACCTGTGGAACTCCTTGCCAGAGGGTGTTATGAAGGCCAATACTATAATGGGGTTAAAAAGGGAGCTAGATAGAGTCATGGAAGATAGGTCCATCAATGGCTGTTAGGCAGGATGGGTGTCCCTAGCCTCTGTTTGCCAGAAGCTGGGATTGGGTAGCAGGGCATGGATCACTTGATGATAACCTTCATTCCCTTTGGGACACCTGCCATTCACCACTGTCAGAGGACAGTATACTGGTCTAGATGGACCTTTGGTCTGACCCAGTGTGGTAGTTCTTATGTTCTGATGTTCTAACACATTGCTCCACGGGTTTCTCTTGACCCTGACCTGAGGGGAACCACCTCTAGGAGCTAAAGGGGAGTCCAGTCTCTATGGCTCCTAAGGCTTCCCTATTAAGACTGATGACAAAAGGGCAAAATTGGTGTCAGCTGGGGTGGTGAACTCAGTGAGGAGGAAGCGAGTCTAATGGGAACTGGGCAGAGCACACCTGGGAATGTTATTTAAAGTCTGCAGCATTTGCTGCTGGCAGCTTCCTCCTGGATGTTCTGATACCCTCAGCCAAGAAACCGAAAATCTGAGGCTAAAGAAAACCTTGTTTGATAGTACATGAAAGGCACCATGTAAACCTGTGAAAAATGCTCCTGCTGGGGAGGCTGAGTAAATGTTGACAAGTGGAGCATACCATTTTGGCAGAAGGGTGGAGGGAGTATTTAGCGATCAGCTTTGAACAATTAACTGTCTCCATTTGCCATGCCAACTAATGATGTAGTAGGTTAATGGTTTATTGATGTGTTTAGGAGCACACGTACACTGATAAGCCTCTTTTCCCTCACATCCTTGAAGCAAGAGAGCCACTCATCACTGCCTTTCAGCTTTCAGACCCTGAGCATCTCCTAAGCACACCTATAACCGTACAGTGTGCCATCGCAAACCCATTCAATTCCCTTCCCTGCGATAAAGGAAGCCAGTTCAGAGAAGATAACATCTCACAATGATGGCTCCCAAAGCTGCAATTTAACACAAATCTACCCGTTCTATTATGCAGCACAAGCCAATTTGTTAAGAAAGGACAAGTTAGCATGTCTATCACCATAATCAAATATTGGCACAATAAACTGCTTGGCAATGCAACGTCTGTGTAAAACAAGCCTAAAACAATTATACGCCCTTCAAAAAAAAAAAAAAAAGAGTCAGTTTAGCTGCACCATTACACACCCTTCTTTACAAATGTGCTGCCCCTTTAGTGAAGTGCGTAAGACCCTCTAAGCCCAGTCCTTATATCATCCAAACGTCCCACTGCAGTGCTCCAGAGAGGTCTTCCCTCAGGAGCCACCATCATTCAAGAAGGTGCTTCATAGACACGGGTGGGTTCATCACAGGGATAAGGCCATTTTAAAATCCAAACCACGGAATGGGGCAGTGTTTGTGGAATAGTGATGCATTTGTTTTATGTTGACAGAGAGGTTTCCACACAAAGGATCCCCGACTTTATGGCCTCAGTTTTCAGACGTGCGTGCCTCCCCCCCACCCCACACACAATATGACTGCAGTTGCATTGCAAGGCACAATAACTCTGGGCACAAAGCAGGTGAACAATGGTGCTGGTACAACCCCCGGTCAGCGTAGATACACTTCCCCCTCTGTGCCTGGTCCACAGAAGGGGTGAACATTACAGCATGGGAGCCTGGCTTTTTAGTTGCTGTTATGAGCTCTGGAGGGTCCCAATTCAGTCTCCAGCGTCAGCTAAGGTGGCCAGCATCACACTAGCCCCTGCCCTGAGGAACTTAAATCCTGGGCTCTTAATCCTGCATCCCTCACTCCTGTGCGTAGTTCTGCTGATGTCTAAGGGGCCATGTAACTAAGGGATGCAGGATAGGGCCCTAAATTTGAAAGATCACATAGAGTAATGACGAAGACCCTGGTGGGATGGGCTAAGAAGGGGAGAGTAGCTACAGTGACAACGGGATGAGACTTTACTCTTGGGAGCGTGGCCAGGAGCAGATGGCTCTGGAGCAGCGATCTAGTCAGGGACTGGGCTCTGGAGAAAACCAGATATTAAAACTCAAAACCAAATAGGAATGTTGTTTATTACTTCAAATTTGAAAAAAACCAAACCCCATAATCCTTTGTTGCATGAGTTTTTCACTACAGGAGACATTACCTTGAGAACAGTTTATTTCTCCACTGGGAGGGGTATTGGAGCCCCTAGTCCCCGTCCCGTCCCCATTAAGCAAGGCTGAGTTCAGGATCTTCGGGGGACAGGGAGGCCCTTTCCCCCCTTCTTGCCCCTTCCCACTGAGATCACTATGGTCAGCCAGCAACAGACATTCAGTTTAGGATTGTGGTGCAAACTGGAGGCCCCTCCTAAATCATGGATTTTAGGGATTCCGAAAGCAGGCTCCCAGGTCCCTTTCTGCAGCAAGCTTTCCTGCAGTCTGCTTGCTTTGCATCCTGTCAGCGCACTTCCTGTACAGCATATATGAGGCCTGACAGGGGCTGTGCATCTTGGCTTTGCAGCATACCTATTTCCTGCTGGAACTAGGAACTTGGGATGCAAACTCACATCCCTACTGCACATCCATTAGAGCTTCTAACAAATACCTGAAGAACTGTTTTGCTTCCTGACTGATTGTAAATGATGGGCAAACACTGTGCGGCTGACAAGCAAAGCACAAGACATAACACTGTGCATCCCAGGATGTCTAGCGTGTTAAGGCCTAAATGCTGGTTGAAGCTGAAGGGAAGATTTGTTACCCCGGCACACAAGCATGGGCTCAGCGGGAAGGCTCTGAATCAAACTGTCTCTAGTATCTCTGACAGTTGCTGCTGTATTGTTTAATGGCTCCTAGTAACTCTCCCGATTTCGCTGTCATTCACTGATTGTAGGAGACTGCAGGCCCTGAGTTCAATTGTCCTTATCAGCCCATGCCTTTCACTTTCGAATGCTGCTGACATCTCTGTAACATGTCCACTGAGGGGCAGGGGAGTAGAGAGGAAAGCGAGTCAGTTACACAGCAGACACCTCAGCCTGACAACATACAAATCAGGGACACAAGCCTTTGGGAAGATTATAGTAGCAAAGCAGCCATGCCTGAAAACAAACAAGGGAGGTAACAAGAGCTAAAGGAATAGTTTGATGTGCCTGTGACAGGCCAGCTGACCCTCCCAGGAAGGATCTTCCTGTTCTCAGGTAGGTTCTAAGCCTTTGCCAGATGCAGTTAATCCTGCACCATGAAGATAGTTTAATGTAGCATGCAGCTGATTGAGATATGAGCATCTGATACGGATGCGGCTTTCTTTAATGCCAGCGGGGCCTGGAGAAAAATCCTTGTTGCTGACCTTTTTGCAGAAGTCAGTGATGTTGATTTGGTTATTTTTGCTTCTCTCATCCACACTCATGACTCTCAGATAAAGCTGCACGATCTCTCACACTGGAATGACATGCTTTAGACAATGCAGTAGAAAACCCTGCCTGTGGAACTCATCAAAGTTTCACTATATCTTTTCCCCTCCCTGCTTTGAAAGTTCCCATCATTTTGACCCGCATACGTCCACCTGCGACACTTAATTCTCTATGTCTCAGCCACCATCTAGTCAAGGATGACTGATGTGCTCTTTTAGGGAGCCCAACCACGTCAATTCTTTGTTAGCCACTTCTGGGTGGATGGCTGAGCCAAACTGCCAAGACTTTAAGCTTACTCCCAACGACAGTAAAGTGCAATATGGATCTGCCTTATGGTTCACGACTGCTGTGTTGCATGGAAAATGAAAAATTAGCAACACAACTGGTTCTTTTTTGTCCATCGAATTCAAAGTGCCCTGGAGAAGTGTGAAGTAGGCAGTATTATTTTAGCCATGTCAGCCCCAGAGTATTAGACAGACAGGGTGGTGGAGATAATATATTTTATTAGAACAACTTCTGTTGGTGAGAGAAACAAGCTTTTGAGCGACACAGTAACCTGAAGAAGAGCGCAATGTAGCTCGAAAGCTGGTCTCTCTCACCAACAGAAGTTGGTCCAATGAAAGATATTCCTTCATCCACCTGATCTCTCAGAAGATTGAAGAGACAGATATGTCTAGTGTCATTAGGGTCTATGTGCCTCAGCCAAAGCAACAAAAAAAGCATGCTCTCAGCATACAGTGTTCACTGAACCACCATGGGATGTGTCCGTTGACTTCCTCTTTTAGGGACATGTTTTTAGTAGCAGCCTGTAAAATGGCACCAGCAAGTTTTCTTGCAAAATTTGCAAGCACAAAAGAATGGAGTCCAAGAGTGGGATTTTAAAAAGACTCAGCCCCGGTCTAACTCTCCTCCCTTTGAAGTTAGTGAGAGTGTTTACCGTTGATTTCAATGGATGCAGAGCTAGACCAATGCTGAGCATCTAATTACTTTTCACAGAGAAATACTTTTTTGGGAATCCTGTCCTACTGAAGTCAACGGGAGCTTTTCTATTGATCCTACTGCCATTGAAGTCAAACCTTTTATGTTAATTTTTCTTTGTCTAAAAATATGGGCAGAACAACAGCACCCCCCCCCCCCAAATGTAGAGGCTGATTTGAGGCTCTTTGAAAGTGGTTTTTTTTAAAGTATATGATTTTTTCCTTTCCTTTTTGAAGTGTGACCTGCAGACAGAAAAGAGTGTGTTTGTCCCCGTTTATATTTCATCATGTATAAAGCGGGCCTGAATTTTTTCCTGCTTGTTTCTGCATTAGAAATATTAGGTGTTGTCTATCCTGTTTTGGCTAAAGCACTCTGGTCATCTAGGGATTATGGTAAAAGGCAGAACACTGAGCAGCTGACAGGAAAATACATTATTATTCAAACTGATATCATTTTGGTTTTTGTTTTAGTTAACACCGATTTCATTCAAACTTCTAGCAGACACTCGTGGGAATAATCTTTCTGTTAAAGGTTCGGATAGCCCCATCTCTTCAAATGGGGGATGAGAAGGCTCCCACTCCAGTTCTCTAGTCCTTTTAGGAGTCCTTCAGTAACAGGAGAAGAAAACAATATTCCAAAGGTAAAACCCATATTTTTTTAAAAAAATATAAAAGCATTTTCAATCTTCTTTATAGATTATAAGGATCTAAACCCTCCCAAATGTGCACAAATATATTTTTCCAGTTACTTTTAAAAGAGATATATGTGTAAAATTCTTCTGTGGAAGTCTCTGATACCAAGACTTACAATAGCTTCTCTTTCATTATGGCAATAACCATGTTAAAGTGTTAGATACGTTTTACCAGGGCAAAACTCTGTTATTCCATGAATTTTGTCTAGGACTATGACCGCCAACTAGCTGCAAATAAGGAAGCTTTTAAAAACAAAAATAAACATCTTCCAATGTTTCAAAATGAACCTCAGAAAAGAAACTGCAGACTTCTTGCAAGATTTGTTGAGAAATCCAATGAGACATTTATCTTTGTTCACAGGGACTGTTTTGTTTTATAGATAGTAGCCTTTGGGGCTCATTCTGGATATCCACACAAAAGAAACAGCTTTTGAACTTTGTAGGAACAATTTACCTCTGCCCAGTGTGAGGACACGTCACCTCCCTTAACAATGATCTTCCCAGGCCAGCAGAGTGATTTGGGGTTTAGTCTTCCAGCCAAACCTAACGAAAGTCTTCTCGGAGTCCAAACAAAACTGTCAGCCCTTCTCCAGGCTCAAGCATTGCTGAAGGCTTTCCAGTTCTCCCCAGATGTAGTAGCCTCTTCCTGAGCCCTCCCTCAGTTCAAGCAATAGTAACTTCAAACAAAAGTGATAGTAATAACTGTAGTTTTCCCACCAAAGGTCCATTGCGATCAAGCCCCTGTTGGCACAGGAGTTAAAAGTGGCTTCCTCCCACTCTTTCCAGAACAGCTGTCTTGGCTTGCCTAAGCACGGACCAGTGGTAATTGGGCCTCTACCCCACACAGTTCAGTACTGTACAGTATCCTAGAGTTTCCTTCTCTTCCTTCAACCCTCCTCCAGGGTCCTGGTGTGACCTACCTCTTCGGAGGCCCTTTCGGTGGAGCACCCCACACAAGATCCAGTCTCTCCCGACAGGTTTCCCTAATAAGGAAACACTCTTCCCCCAGATCGCCCTCCATTCAGAAAAGGCTGCCTTTTGTATCTCCCAGCAGGCTTGGCTCTCAGTCGTGTCCTCTTAGGGTAGGTCGACACTTGTGTCAACATACAGAATTCACAGCTAGCACCAGGTATAGACAGTGAGGCACTGCTTAAGCGACTACCGTAGAGCCATGTCAGAGCCCTATATACCCTGCATGGCTCTCTATATGCTCCAGCAATGCCTTCCAGGCATGCACAGCTATGTTTAGCAGTGTAGGGTCCCTGCTGCTGCCCCTCCCGCCAGAGCCTTTCACTGCCATGCGGAGCTGCACGTCACAGCGTAGATGCCACGTGTCTCTCACCACAGTGTGTAGCTACACGCAGCCTACATGGTGCCGCAAGCGTAGACAAGGCCTTATTTTTGTTGCACCATCAGGGGAGATAACAGGTCAGAGTTGGAACCTGTTGGAACAGCTCCCCCTGTGACACACAGGAACATTTATGCAACATTCTGGGATGACTTTTGCCTTAGTAAAACAAGGGTCTGCAGAGTAATTTGTGCATTTTCCTTCTACCTATAAAATTAAAATACAAGTATAGGCTAGGGACAATCGTGCAAACTCCCATGCATATAAGTAACATTACTCATGCGAGTAGCTCATTGACTTCAAAGTTACTCACATGTGTAAACTGACAAAATTTGGCCGAGTGTCAGTTGTTTGCATCCTGCTGAGCTGGACACCTGGAATGCGTTCTCTTGGTGTGAACGTTCTTGAGGACATTATCCAGTGCCCACTGATTCCACTGAGAGGCCATTGACTTTAGTGAACACTGGATCATGCCCTTGTGGGAATGATGATGGCTAGAAACAAGTTGTGATCAAACACTGGAGAATATTTGAGGAAAACGAATTTCAAATGTGCAGCTCCGAATATTCCCGCCAATAGCCTGGATCTAAAGTTACACTCATCCTGGGGAACAGAAACATACCTTATGACCTTCTTGTCCAATCAAAAAACAGCTCAAGTTTGAATGCCAAAGGGTATGTACTCATAATGAACTTCTGGGAAACCAAAAAAAATATGACAAATCTAAAGTCAAAATTGCAGTGCCCTTTCTGTTGTAAAAGGCCTCTGGAACAATGGGAAAAAGAATGCATCTTTGCTTGGGTTGCGCACTTCTGTACTTGAGACTCCTTGAGTGCCCCTCTCTTATGCACACCTGCCTCCTAGTTAACACTGTGCTGAGGCACACAGCTGTGAGGGCTTTATTTCAGCCCACTGCACTGCAGCCATTAACCCTAAACCACAGAGCGGAAGTGTCTCCTTTGCAATGCGCAGAACCTTTAATAACCATTGCACAAAGCAACGATTGATTTCAGTCTGGGCTAGGAGCCTAGGCCCAGATTTTTGAAGGCATTTAGGTGTTGCTGCACACAGCATTGCAATGCCTAACTGATTTAGGAGCCTATGTCTCATTTTCAAAAGGAATGTAGGTAATTAGGAACTTAAAATGAAAACAGGCTCCTAAATAAGTTAGGCATTGCAACATTGAGCCCAACAACGCCTAAATACCTTCAAAAATCGGGCCCTGACCTACTTTGAAAATCCCATAAGGCACCTATCTGCATCTTCAGTTGCCTAACCATCTTTGAAAAACTGGGTCTAATTCCTCTAGCTGGGATCATAACAGACTCCCATCTTTTGCAGATTGTGCTCAAAAAGAAATTCGTAATACCGCTGAACAGTGGGTTACCCATGCATTGGAACAAAGCTCTTAGAAAATACTGGGGACTTTAACAATATCTTCAAGAAAGACCATGGGAACTAAAGTCACAAACAGAACTGGGTTTTTATTATGAAAGAACCCTGAAAATACATAATGAAATGCTGTCTGCAGCATACATTTCCTGAGGAAAGTGGATCACAGTATTCAATTTTCACAGAATAACATGTAGCCTGCTATAACTTTCAATGTGACTCTTTATTATTTAAATATGAACAGTATTCCTTCACATAAACAATTACTCAGTCATCACAGAACCAACACACAAACGTGACAAAATAAATATACAGCAAGAGCACAGTTCATTTTGACTTAAATATTAAATAAATAATAAATACAGAATTTTCATTTACCGTTAATCAGTGCCTGAAACAATATGAATGAAAACAAAATCCCTAAAGGTCTCTCTTCCCCTCCCATTGTCCCCCGCCCCTTCAGAAAAACAAACCAAAAAATTATCAAAATGCCTCAGTTATAAAATATCTTTAAAAAATTCCCATTGTTAAAAGAATAAATAACAAAATATATAAAAAATAACTCGGTTGCATCAAAATTACAAGTAGGAGTTGTAGATACATGGGTTTTTTCCCTTTTCTTTTTCTTCCTTCCTTTCTTTCTTTCTTTCTTTCTTTTTTGGAATTTTTTTTTTTATGGTCAAAAAAAAGTTTTACTTTTTTATTTTTTGCTTTTATTTTCTTTTCCATGGTGTGGTGTCCAGTTTAAAATAAGTATAAAATTAATAAATAAGAAAGGTTAAATAAATAGGAAAAAGTTAACATAAGGTGTTGTGAATATAAATTACATACATCTTGCCAAAATTAAATAATTTACAGGATAATTAAACTAGCTACTTTCCCCCCCTCTCTCTCTCTTCCAGGAAGTGCAATTTCTCTACTTTTAAATACTAACTGAATTGTAGTCACAAGCAAGTTGGACTCTATTTACATGTTAAGAATTGTGTTTTTAACACATCAAATTACATTTTTTTCCGTTTTATTTTTGCACTTGGAATGGGTTCTAAAATAAGTGAATTCATGGGATCCAATCCTGCAAACTCTTAAGTATGTGATTAAATTTATTCACATGAGCTGCCCAATTGACTTCAGTAGGGCTACCTACCTACTCATGTGCTAAGAATCTGATCCAATGTCCACCGGAATCAATGGGAGTCTTTCCATTATCTCCCTTGAGCTTTGCATTATCCCCTAAATATCTGCAGGATTGGGCTCATAATGACACAATATTCTTCATTTTATTATTGGTGAGCAAAATCCTCTCCACCCCTCACCTCACTGGAAATGATATTGAAAGTGGGGGGCTTATGTGATAAGTACTGGGGTGCTAGAGGCTTCTACCTCCTTCTTCTCCAAAGTGTTATCACCAGGCTGATAAAGAATTCTGAATGATAGTTAATGCTTGTGTGAGATTTGTTTATTAAACAAGCTTTCAGGATTTGCAATTTGCTGGGACAGACCGATACTTCTCTCCCTCTCTGCTGACTCCTTTCTTACAGATTGAAAAATACCTTAATCACTGTGCTCTGCAATGCTGGATGGTTAGATGAATGAGGTGCTAGAGATTGGTTTTGAAAAGACATTCACATAGTTGTACTTCTTTTAAGTGCATGGTGGGCTGCATGTACCAAACGGCTTACAAAGATCAATACCCAAATGCTCTTTTTGCGGAATGACGCTTGCTCTGTAACCTTGCACAAAATACAGAAATCAAAACCAGCCAACCAAAGCAAAACAAAAGAAAAACCCATTGCCATAAGTACATCTGTAAGGAATCAGCCACAGTCCATGGTAGATAAGCACTTTGCTGGCCATCAATTAGCATCTTTCATTTTTGTTGATAATCTCTTTAAACATTTCTCTGGCATTGATGTATGATCTCTGCACTGGCCGTACTGCACTGCTGTAATGATGACCATAATATTGAAAAGAACCAGAACAGTCCACCAATAGACTTCCAAAAAATCATATACACTGGACCATGACACATCTGGTATTGGTCTATTCATAATAGCTATTCTCATATTTAAGACAGACAAAGGAATACTGTAGTTGCAAACTCCAAAAGCTTCCCTGAGAACCTTTTTTCCATTGCGCTTTCCACTGGAGATCCAGAACTGCTCTTCAGAAAATAAAAATAAGCTACTTTATAATACTTAAGAGTTCCCACACCCAGTGGATATCTGAATACCTTGGGGGTGGGAGGCCCAGCAGAGGTTCAGATTTACAGGTAGCCTGCAGCTCCAGCTTCTCATTTACAGTAACTTATAACATAATTCATGTGTGAGTAGGTGATCTGGACATATGACCATAGACAACATGAGGGTTTAAGCCAGTCATACTCTGTTCTTAAATCAGACAAAACCCTGTTCTTCTAATGTACTAACCCTTGGATTAATTCTGCTACAATGCCTTCTTTTCTCATCAGTAAAATGTGGCAACTCATGAAGATGCCTTTTCTCTACCAGCAACCAAGCCCTGCAACCTATTGTAGTGTCTCATTGTCCATTCTCTTCTACCACTTGGTATGGGTAGAAAATCCCACTCTTTGCAAGAAGGTCCAAGTTAAGTAAACGACAACATGGAGTTCAGTTCAGTTCTGCTTCTTGTAAATGGCCTCTTGGTTAAATTTTGGTCCTTTTTTCATTCATTAGACAAGTTTTATAACTTGTAAACCTGAATACTCGGAGTGAAGGTTCCATCTTCTTACAGTTTGTTTATTTGTGTTATCCCACAGCACTAGACTTGAATTCCCTTGACAGCCTGTTTAATGCTTTCTAGCAGGTCCCTGTTCTCAGGGTTCTGATAACACTCCTGATTGGTGTACATGTCGGTAAGGGTATTAACATAAGCATCAAAGTTCTGTTCACTGATTGGCTCCTGAATCCAATAAAACAAAACATAAATATAAATGGTTAAAAAGAAGAGGAAGAGGGGGAGGAAGAAAACAGAGCCTAATCATTGTGTTTAATTCTGCTGGGGTGGTGCTGGGATTATCAATATTTGGTATTAATAATTATTTGTATTACAGCAGCAGCTACAGGGTCCCAGACAAGATCAGGGCCCCATTGTGCCAGGCACTGCATATATTGAGAGACACTCCATGCAGAGAAGAGTTTAGAATCTAGGCGTGATCCTGAAAAGACTTAAGCACATGGTTAACTTTATGCACTGCCCGCAATGGGACTAGTAAAAGCATGTACATTTAGGAACATGCATAAATATTTACAGGATTGAGGTCTAAATAGAGAAGGCAGACTAAAAGTGGAGATGTGCCTAAGGGCACACAGCAGAGTCAGGATTAGAACCCAAGTCTCCTGAGTCCTTGTATCATGCTTTATCAACTCGAGCATGTTGCCAGTGCTTAATTTGCACCAGGGCTGAGTCTTGGCACCTCTAGGCTTGGCAGTTCATAGCCCTGGAACCTCTGGGCTTGCCACGTCACTTATTAAAGTAAAAAAAATTGCTTCAGCCCTGGCACCTGATTGCTTGAGCCCCAGCACCTCTTTCATTGCAAATTAAGCACTGCATGTTGCCACACCAGTCCAGATACCACACTGATTGGCTACCACATGAACACCCCAGCTAGACACATCAGATTAATCAACAGAGGGAGAGAGAAAGGGGAGGAGGAGAGAGAGGGAGGAGGAAGAGCAGAAAGATGAAGAAATATTAGTAATATGAGTGTGTACATTTTGTGGACACTATTTGATTTGGAGATGGTTGAACACATTAAAAACATATTTGCTGGCTGGTTTATTTGACCTTCACCTATCAAATAGCCAATTCAATTAATAGTTTTTCGTCAGGTGGAGAGCTGTGTGAATACTGCCCAAAAGTATTTGTAAAGGAAATTCTCTGCTGAAGAAGAGATAGTATCCAACCAGCCCAAAATTAAATCCACACCTTCGTGAAAGGAATACTGAAAAAGGTGATGGGAAAGCTCATTCCATAAATCAAAAGCTCATTTCTATGATCATCTCGCAAGACTCTAGTATCTGCAATCAGATGCCTTCCACCAATCTGCCCCCCAGCTCACATACATACTGCACACGTATTTTAGACAATAATAATTAAATTTCTGAGACTAGAGAGAAGGTAATTAATAGCTCTTTTTGATTTTTCTATTTTAATGTAGTCTTTTCATTTTGCAGTAACATTATGGCAACATGCTGTGTCCTGTTAGACCTTGTTAAATTAAACAAAACACACGCTCTTTAAGGATGCTATTCTTTGGCTGCTAGCTATTCAAAACTGAATTGAAACTACCTGCATTATAATAGGAGCCGTAAGATCTTTCTGACGTTGAAATCAAATCCCTCCTGATCTCTGCTTGTGCTGTCTTAGTCTGAAAGGCGCTATGCACCCTTGATAAAGTTCCTATTTTCTGATTTAGCTACTAGATGGAATGAGACAGAACAATAGATACAAAGGGAGATCAGCAGAAAGTGACAACAAAAGGAAGATAACAATATGTGCTTCAGAGATACAGTGTAGGTACTGATGTTACAAAAGGCAGATGTGTGAATAAAGAGATGACGATCTCTAGATATTTCTCCTAGTCTTTAATTGTATATACACCTTATCATGAAAATGGCTTTAGTGTTGCTCATTTGATCACAGTGATTATGATGAAACATTTTAAAAGTTCCTCACCATATGTGGAAGGCGGATATTGGCAAGACTTTGGATAAGAGCCTGGCTCAGACCTGAGAGCTCCAAGAACAGGGCTTCATTCTGCTCCTCAATGATTTTGTTTTCCTCCTCAATGTTCTTTAGGTTCTTCTCCATGGTTGATATCTGCACAGCAAAGAGTGCAGCAAAGTTATTTGCCCTCGCCCTCTCCTTCAACCTGTCCCTCCATATAATATGCCCTGGGGTTGGTCAAAGATTTTCTGTTGAAACTTTTTTCCGATGGGAAGCTGGGTTTTCAGCGAAATGAATGGTTTCATGAAAGGAGTCTGTGTTCCTGCAGCACGTATGATTTTTCATCGGAAAGCCGAAAACAATTCTGTTTTTTTCAGTTTTTGGCTGATTTTTTTTTTTGATGAAAAATCAAAATTTTTATTTGAACAATTTTTCTCCCATTTTTGCCAGTTTTCCTCTGGGGGAAAAAAGCTACTTCCCAAAGGGCTCTAATATATAGGTACTCTGAATTTTTGAAAGTTGGTATTGTGATTAGAAGAAATTAATCAGGGGTTTGATGTTAATGACACTTCCTTCCCTTCTGTAATTACTTTGCTAAGATAAGTTACGGCAAATCATTTACATACCTAGGAAATCAATGGAAGACAATGAGGCAGGTCCCGCCCTCTGGTGAGGTCACTTTGCATTGCTTTTCAAGTCTGCCCTGGCTGGTCAGCTGAGGAGTCCCCCCTCCACTTTCCATTGACTCCAGTGAATTTTGGCTCAAGCTCTATGATTACAAGAGCTTGGTAAGAGTCCATACTCACATACCTGTGACTGCAGCTTCACCATGGCAGCCTCCATCTCCGAGTTGGACTCATTCAGCTCAGTAATCTCCTTGTTTAACTGCTTAATTTCTTCATCGTTCTCTAGAACTGCAGGTGGGAAAATTGCAGTCAGTCATCTGCTGCTCTGACTCACAGATGAGGAAAAAAGCAACAGGAAGGCAGGGTTTTCTGATGAATGCAAGGCTCGTGCTCTGGGACTTTCTTTCTTTTATATACGCATCAGAGTGCTGGCAATGCTTACATTCTTCCTAACACCACATCTAAAGCGAACTCACATTTCACATGGTTTTATATGTTCCATAGCATCACAGTTAATTATTTCATAGATCAATGGTTCCTAGGCGCTACAGTAATAATAATAATAATAAATAATATAATAATGTGTAAAACCAGAACTAGATAATGGACTCTTCCATCTAGAGCCTCTCCTACTCACAAGCTCTTCAGAACTGATGTGTGTTCTGCTTGGCACGCTGCGAGTTTGAACCGTGTGTAGTCTGAATTTGGGGGGATCTCGTTTCAAGTGATAATGTGGTTTAGTAATAAACTAGGTGGCGTATAAACTAGAGCAATATTTCTAGAACTGTGTAGAATTTCCTTGGATCAGAAAGAAGGAAGTGTTCTAGTATAACAGTAGGGCTTGATCAAATAGTAAACCAACAAACCAACCACAAAAATCCTGATTTGTAAATATTTTTGTGAGTAAAAGCCCTGAGTACGTGAGAGTATTTGAAAGATTAGAAGGAATTCCTGAAAATGTCTGTGAATTCTTGAAAGGTTTATAACTTTTGACACTGGCAATTTTTCATCTGAAAATTCACAATGGCAGCTCATTGTTTATCATACTCCTTTTTTTAACTTTCAGTCATCCAGTCCGGCGGCAGCAACACCACCATGTGTCTTAGACAATCAGTTTCACAACAGGAGTAATGAATTTTCACAGCAAACAGTTTGCTAGCAGTCAGCAGGCTGAAAATTATTTGCTGAAGCTCTGTGCTGTACACGATGACTAACGAATAAACTCTCAGGAATCAGGATGGGTTTGCCTATGATTTGCTAAAAATGGAGCTAAATTCATAACAAATATCAGTCATAGTTAAGGTCCTAGTTGAATTGCGGGATGATTGCGGAGTAGTTGCAACTGAGTTGTGGACAAGACATGGAAAATAGTGGAAAAGTAATAATGGACCTTTACTTATTGGGGTAATTTGGAAAAACCTGAGAAGACCTATTTGTTTAAGAAAAACTTGCTGGAACAATGTAAACACTCGAGTATCATTGTTATGCCTGCTATTTTTTTTTTTGTTTTGATAAAAAGACATTTTGCTGCCACTACATTATGGTCGGCAAAGAGTCCGGTGGCACCTTATAGACTACCAGACGTCTGGGAGCATAAGCTTTTGTGGGTGAATACCCACTTTGTCTGATGCATGTCATTATGTTCATTAGTGTGCAGGGCTGACAGCAGGAGCCCCAGCCAGCCGGGACTTGCAGCCCAAGCCCCTGCTGCTATCAGCTCGGATAAATGGGGTTCTAGGATACTAATGGAGAAAAAAGTGTATGTTGCAAACCTCAGAAGGTAGGCAAAATTGTGGACTGTAAGCTAATTAAAATCAAAATTGCAGCGGAAGCCTAATATTGCAGGAATTACAGTTTCCACAGTACCGCAAATAAAGAAGGACCTTACTCATCGTGAATACTCTGATCAGCTCTATTTAGCATTCAGAAATTTGTACAGCACATTAGACTTGAATATCTATTTTTTAAATAAATATTAAATGAGCAGGGGTGAAAGTGGGCCGATACGGGCCAGTACGGTGTACGGGTAGGAAGCCGGTACCAGCCCGTACGCAGCTCATGTTAAAGCACTGCCCGGCCCCTTCTGCCCATGGCCCTGCCCCTTCTGCCTGTGGCCCCACCCCTTCTCGGGGCAGGAGCCAGCCCCCGTACCAGTAAGAATGTAATATTACTTTCACCCCTGTATATGACAGTGACCGCTGACACTGATCTTTATGACAACATAAAGACAAAAGTGGGGTAATCTCCAGTTTCAACAATATAAGAGCATAGGTGAAGGAAGAAATAGCAGGATAAGGGAAGACAGAGTGACCCTATTCACGGTGGTGAGCACGATCAAGCCCTAAATTAGGTGAGCATGCAAAGAAATGATAGGTTTCAGAATGACAGCCGTGTTAGTCTGTATTTGCAAAAAGAAAAGGAGTACTTGTGGCACCTTAGAGACTAACCAATTTATTTGAGCATAAGCTTTCGTGAGCTACAGCTCACGAAAGCTTATGCTCAAATAAATTGGTTAGAGATTGGTTAGTCTCTAAGGTGCCACAAGTCCTCCTTTTCCTTTTGCAAAGAAATGATGTAACTGATCAATTTGTGGGAGGGAGAAGCTGAGCGAATGGTAGGGCTATCGCTATACTAAGACAACAAGTTCGTATGTTGATGATCAAAGGCTGATAATTATTAGAGATAGTCAAATGTATTCACCAATTTTGCTGTTATTTGTTAAACAAATTGTTCATCAAAAGCCTGACTGTGACACCCTTATTCATGCCGGCAGTTCCACTGAGCAAACCAGGACTAACTGTGTACGTAAGTACTGCTGAAAGTGAGAAAAGGTGGCAGAAGTGACTCCCAAATAATTGTTTTGCATTTCTCTGCTGATCAATGGCTGGTCAAACAAAAACAAATAAACAAACCCTACGAAAACAAGACACGGCCCTGCACGTACTTCTCCCCTCGGGGAGAAGATGACAGAACAAACAAGTGACAACTGTGGAGTCATGTTGCTTAAGCACTTCTGGCAGGTGCTCAGATACTAGACTCATGAGCGCAGTGTGAGACCCTATATAGAATAGAACGGAACCCAGTTATTTCAATACTTAATTGATAACAATGACAGTTGGCAAAATAGCAATTTTTTTGCATGAGTCATCTGATTCTAATAATGATACAGGATGGATACAATACACAAATAATCAGCTTATCAACACATATGCAAGGTAAAGCAACCAAGTGCAATATCCTTACCATCACTGGTCTTGAATTTAGTGTTGAGAATTTCATCCCCTGAGAGTTTTCCTTTCTTTCCAGCAAAAGTAGCTCTTGGACACCCTGATAAACTAAAGGCAAGTAAAAATGGGTTTCATAAACTCTTAGCATCTATGGATGTTTATGTGCCCAACAAGGGTTCCCACCATTTGGCTGAGTTTGTGCCATGAGGCGATTCTTCTAAAACTATCCTACACTAAATGTTAGAGAGGAAATTGCATTATGAAGAATGCCACAATCATCCTCATCTATAAAACAAGAGCGATTTTTGTTGTGCAAAGATTAGGAAATGCAAATCCCCTAAAGGAGTGGACATGACGGATTATGGGACATCTCTGACTAACAATGACATTCAAAAGTGTCAAAAAGATGCCATAACATGCTAATTTAATTCAATTAAATTATCAGTTTTCACAATTTGCCTGACGTCAGATTTCATAATTTTTCACAGCACACTGGCTATTCTTGTTCTGCTGGAGAAAACCCCTTTCAAGTTCATGAAAAACCGGGCAAAAACTAAGACCCAAAGTGTGAACTTTTCCAGCCTATTTTGTGGCTGAAGGTTGAATATTTTTAGCCCACCATCTCCAGAAAGGATGGAAGAAATCAAAAATACCAAGGCAACCTGACATTTACTTCCTTGTTGAGTGTGGTTGTGCACAGGATTGCTGTGGACCCAGTTATCACCTTCTGTGCGTGAGGAAGCTTCCGTTAGCATGACCCGAGCCATCACAGCCAGGGGTCGGACAGGTAGGCCCCTCATTCTTCAGTGACTTCCAGGAAAATGATGAGCCATTGAGTGATCCTTCTTTCTGCCGTCGGGCGGCAAGAGGACACCCTGATGCACTGCGATGAGAGGCATATTTGCCACTGATGTGTCCAAGCCCAACACAGCCAGGAACCGGACACCTAACCACAGGGAATTACAAATAGTTATAAGATGAAAATGGGAACAAACAGGATTTTAAAGGTGCAAACACACTTTAAGATAAAATTAGTGATGCGGAAAGCCAAATAAGGTTCTGAGGTGAGTACTTCAAAGCCAAGATTCTCATCTAAATTGTGGTGTGCCGAGACATTTTCAGGAGGGCATGCAATTCTACACTTGCATGTCTTTAGAGGTCCAAAATGGTGTCCTCCATGCAGTGTGACCTCTCACATAAGGTGCGTGAGAGGTCACGTTGTGCGGAGGATACCATTTTGTTCTTCATTGCACGATCGGGGCCAGGCAAAATCACCTCACGGACTAAAAGCTGGCCCATGTTTTTTGAATTCTGGGGCAAGCAATGCATGTCTTGCATACAGAGATGGCACACCACTGGATCTGAACTTTATCTCAACTGGAGAGGGCAGATCTTCAGCTGCAGTAAACAGTCACATCTCTGTCACCATGTACACCAGTCTAAACACCAAAGGAGGGTGAGGAATTGATTAGGGTGTTCCAAAGGGCGATGTTGCTCCCCACTCCCAATAGCTGTGGGGCTTGGAGTTAACAAGTCCCTGCAATGCATGGGGCAGTTCACACCTCTCAGAGATACTGTTTCAGGCAACAGTTGGCATAGCTAGGAGTAGAAATCTGGTTGGGCCTCAATTTATGGTGGATGGGCTATGCTCACCCAACCCCTTGGGTGTGAGGTGGAGAAGAAGCAGGAGAAACTAAACTGGCTAAAGCAGGTACACACTGCCCCTGGTACACACTGCTATGGCCTCTTGGAGACAAACACAGGGATGAGATGCAGCCTGGGCCCCTAAAGGCCAAGGAGCTGCCCGACACCTGCACAAGGAGAAGAGATGTGTGTGGGGAGGGCTCCGCTTGCTGAGAAGGTAGCTGTTTATTGGGGTGGAGGGAGAGACCGGGCTCCCAGCGCTGTGGGGAAGGTCTCTTTGTGCACAGAAGATGAGCTCCCTGGTATTTGTGTGGGGGATGGGTGGGGGGGTGTCACTGTGCAATTTCCATCCAGGCCTGGAATGGAGGGGAAGCCTGAAGGGTGGGTTGGGAGGTTGGAGACCAAGCCCTCCCCACAACAGCTCCCCAGTCCAGCCTGTGGGCTCTCAAAGGAGCCTGCCACAGCATCAAGTGACCTGCAGGTCCATGTGCAGGTAGGGCCCTCGTGCCGCAGTGCCCCATCCCCTCCCTGGCCCTGATACCGCTAGACATGGGGCTAGGCCTGCCCCGCCGGGCATGAGGGGGGTGTGGTTTAGAAAATGACCAGGCAGAGCTGCCAGAGCGTAGCTTTCTGAAGTGACGGAGCCTCGCTCTGTCCTGGATTTCAGGTGCTGGAGCGATGCTCCCGACCGCTCCGGCAGCACTATGCCCCTGCTCAGATTTGGGTGGGCCTGGGTGGGGCATGGCTCCCCAGCGGCTACGCTCTGCTGTGCAGACACCACTGCCTCGATTACGCTCCTTTCATGCTTCAGACTTTTCTTTGCAACCACGAGGGCTAGAGAGGTATTCTACTGTTTTTAAATGAAAGCTGAGATTCTGTCACGAACACTTGCCTGTAGGAGCTAGGGCCCCCCAGCTATGGGCCTATACGGCCTATACCCTTAATCTCACCCTGATTAAATTCTTTGCTGAGCTGGGGCCTAAATGCTGTGGTCTTGAGGCTTTACAGTCTTCTCACCATGGATTTTGATGTAGCCAAGGGATTTCTTGTGACATGGCCTCCAGCTTTCCTAATGCAGCTCTAGTGCATAACTCAACAGCGCTGTAGAGATTTTGGCATGTGTGGCCCTCTGCATAGCAGCTACTCCACAGGACAGCGGCCAACAATAAGTCATCTCCTTACACTGGCTCCTTTTGTTGCCAAGGGTAAAGAGTAACAGGAGCAGGAGATGGGTCCAGCACAAAGCATAAATAACAGAGAGCTTTGTGAGCAGAGGGAACATATGATAAGAACTACAATGGATAGGCAGGCAAAGAAACAGTAACCTGAGGCAGTGCAATGTGTAGATAAGAGCAGAGCAGCAGCCCCCAGACACCTGTGGGCCCATGGCATCAATTTGTAATGACTGGGTGGCCATAATGCCTCGAGTGTTTGGCTCCCCTGTATATAGCGGGACAGCAATGCGGAGCTCAGAATGAACGTCACATCACGTACTAGTGAGCATTTAACATCAGCCACTGCTTTCAGTGAGGCGTTTGGCACTCACTGAGACATTCACAGGGAAGCTCAGAAATGGGGGACGTGGGGAACAACAGGAGACTGGGACAGAGAGAAAGACTCATCTTTGAAGGTTCTGGCGACTTCTCCTACTCTTGACCCTATCTTATGTTTAAACCAATTTCAGGGTTTACTTTGACCGGCTGTTCTAGTTTGTTTTTTTTTTAAATAAATCAGTGTTTAAATGTAAAGGCATCATAGAAAGGGCCACAATGATGGGGTATCCCCTTAACTACAATGGTCAATGTGTCAGTTTTACAAACACAAAATAGATGTTGAGCAAATTTTTTTGGGCGGGGCGGGGGTGCAACTGTGGAAGCCAGCTGAATTTTGTCCCCACCCCCCTTTTTAAAAAATCTAATACATTGATTGTAGACTTTTGGGAAAATTACAGATTAACCAAGAGCACTTATATTTGCTGTCAGCCTAGAGGTGGAAGTGTGAGGTTATTTGCTGGGTGAGCAAGTTTTTGTTGTTTGGGGAGTTGACCAAAGAGCGGATCACAACTGAGGAGTGGCATGGGAAATTGCAGGGTGGATAGGCTGGAGAGCAGATGGAGAGTACATGGATGGATGATGGAAAGCACATGTCTCAAATTCAGTTCACTCCTTTCCTTCTCCTCTCTGTCTCCCCATAGGTGGGGGAGCAGGAGAAAAAGAGTTACATGTTTCATTCATAATAAGTTGACAGATCAGGCAGACAGAGTTGCAGGGCACAGAATTTGATTAAAGATGCCGAGAGGCTAGTGTTACACGTGGAGGCTCTAGCGTTTGTATGATAGCAGCCTGGCCATGCCTTGCATTCATGACACCAGACTAGCTTCCTCCTGAAATTTGACCCTCTTTCTCCTGTGCCACGCCTCACATTTGGGACAAGCCTGGCCCATCTTGAGGAGTGGAAGGAGTAAGATACATTGGGAGGCAGCACTGGGCTGTGGTCTGGGAAGAGAGTTACCTTGGAGGGTAAGAAAAGGAAGTAAAAAAGATTTGGTTTACATCTGTTAACTGGGTAACCAAAAAATCCCTTCAGTCGAGAACATTAGCATTAATCCTTTTCAACTTCCAACAGAAGAACTAAAACCCAGGTCACAATCCTGTTCTCAAACCACACATCTTGATTACATCAATGACTCCAAAGATTGACACTCAGTCATCAAACTGGACTTTTTTACCCCTAGGTGATGGAATGATTGTATGGACACCACGGTAACACTAAACCAACGGGCACCCATTTTTACATAGCTACAGCAAATCATATCTGACATTCTTGCCAGGAAATCCAGACTTTTAAATCCCTTTTCCCCAAACAAGCACAGTTAAGACAATAATTGCTGACAATTCTGCTAAAGATTAAGGCAAGGGGGTTTGAATGTACTAGCATCATCATAAATTTGTTAAAAGCTACTTTTGTGTTGTGGAAACACAAATATTTCCATGGAATCAGTCACTCATTTAGACCTTCATCACGCAGCCAGACCCATTCAGGTACAAAGAAAAGGAGGACAGACTAACAACGCTGCTACTCTGAAACCTGTCAGGTACAAAGGTGTGACTTTAGGATTGGGGCCTCATTGTTTCATTCTGACACTTAGAATTAAACAGATAAGGAGATACATTAAAAAGATGTATAAAAGTAATAATAGCTATTGTTTCTGGATTGTGACCCTGTGGCAATTCTATAGGCCATGTTTCAGCAAACGTTGAAGGCTGACTATAAAGTTCTGGAGATGGGGATTTATAATGGAAGTGCAGCCACAACTTACAGTAGTAGCCATGTGGGAAAGTGCCCCCCTACAAAGGAATCTCTTACCCATCCCTGCCTCCAAACTCACTTGCTAATGGCATGCTAACTAAATTCAGTCATTCAAGGAAACCTGGTGCATCTGTTAAGGTTTCTGCTGTGGTCTGCATTTGTTTAAAGATGCTAGTCAATTATAAATACAGTTAAAAGTTTATTACTCAAGGGAGAATGCCATATATATAGCTTTATATATATATAAAGTAGGTATGAAATAGCAGAGCTAACCCCCTCATCCTCTTCGGGAAAGTAATTAGGGATTTCAAGAATTCCTATCAAAACATTCACTGAGCTGTTCCTGGAAATCACAACCTACGTTTCACCAATGAAATGATTACCTTTATTATTTTTATATTGTATAAAAAGAAATTGACGGCAGAGGAGGGAGCTATACACCCATTTTTCCAAGATAATTTGAAAAATGCTGATCTCCATTTTAATCATCTGCAAATGCAGCACAATTCACTTATAATATCCCTGCCAGCAGGAGCCTTGCTAAATTCATAACCGCGTTGCTTTTATATGATCACAAGCAAATTACTGAATCCCCAGGAGTAAAAGGGGTGAGGGCGGAGAGAAGAAAGAAAGAACCCCCCCCCCACCATTTAGAATGCAGCCTCTATGGCCAACTGTTACATATTTTACACTGTTAATTTAACTTTCATTACACTTTTATTGTAAAAAATAAACCAGAGCCTTTATTGTGCAAAACAGCTGGCTTGGACTTTATTTTTTTTATTTAACTGAAGTGTTAGTAATGGCTGATCAATTAGAGAGCCAGTCTCTGTTATTTTCTTTTTATGCCAGGGGTAGGCTGAAGGTTGAGGTGATCTGTTCAATCACATCTGTAGTAAATTACTTGAAGGATGAGCAACAAAACAACAGGGACTAAATTACTTTCTCCTCTGTGGCAATGTGCAAAACTCGGATCAGTTCCAAGTGCCTTTTGGTACACAGATGGAGTAATGGAATTACAGTTAAGCCTCTTTAATGCAAACCTGCTGGGACCTTCACCAGAGCGTACCTTGTTAGAGAAGACAAAATGCTAACTTCCCAAGGACTAGGTAACTCAGCAACAAAGGGATCATTTCCTCTTCTTGCTGTTTTGCCCCCAAGTCATCTCCAATGGGCTCCCTCTATTCTGATTGCTATTTCCACTTGTTAATAACTGTGGGACAGACAGATATTGAAGCCCATACAGTGGCATAAGGGGAAATCTCACTTCCCTTTACAGCCCTGCATGGCCTTCCTGGGCCCTGGGTCTGCAAGTCTGATACTCCCCTTGCCAAGTAGGGGAGGGGCATGGAGTGAGTGGTGCTTAGATTTGTCCTCCAACAGCATGCTGCTAGCAGAGGAAGCTTGGTGCAGTGATCTGAGCTATTCTCCTCCTGGAGCAGTGGGGGAGGAGGAAGAAGTCCTGGGGTGCTCATGGGGCAGTGCACAAATGTGCTACCCTACACAGGAGGGCATATTTGCAAATGCAGATGAGACGCTCAGATTGTGGGCTGAAGGGTTATGCCAGTCTGGGGAGGAGGGTCCTGAGTCTTCCCTCATGATCTCATTTGGGTGCAATGTTTTATCCAGCCCATATGGCTGGGAGTCAGAAAATCCAGGCTCTTTCAGTTAAGTCCCTTAACTCCCGCGCCTCAGTTTCTTTATCTGTAAAAGTGGGGTAATATTCTTACTCTCCTACACCATGGGGCTTTTGGGAGGGTCATTAGAAAAACTTTGTAAAGCACTTTGAATATAAAGGGCCAGATTCTTGGCCAGGTGGGGGCTATTTTGTGCTGTTTCCAGCACGGCAATGCACCTTAAAACAGGCAGATCTGGCTCCCTGTGGCTCCCCCTACATGGGGGGCGGGGGAATATGCAGGTAGCATAGGGCCAGCATAACAACTCCTATGCCACACCCTCTACTGGGAACTGGTGCAAAGCAGGGAGTGTGACCATGGTGCCCTTTTGCTTCACTGAGCTGCTGAAATGGCCCCTGGGGGCTACTGAAAGCTGGAATAAATTTGGCTGCTGGCCCCATGATTTTGGATAACACAAAACCCCTTTTTTCCCCATGGCTGCACTGAGCATCTCTCACTTACAGCTGAGGATCTAACCTGTAAATTGCTAGATGACAGACCTGGTCGAACAATGTTTATGGAAGAGCTTTCCATCAAAAAGCGCAGCTTTGTCAAAACTGAAACGTTTCTATTTCAACAAAACTTGTGAAGGAGAAAAGCCAAACTGAATCATTTCAACCTGCTCGAGTTGTTAACATCAAAATAGTTCCTCTTGGGAGTGGCACAACATTTTGTTTCAACTTTATCGTTTTGATTTGTTTAGCCTTTTATAGTATATTAAAATATTCATTTTAATATTGTATGTAGTATGTTTTATAAAGAGACAGAACATATTATATTTAATATTTTCTTATAAAATAAAAGTCTAAGCAAAATGAACCAACATGATAAAATCTTCACAAAAAGTTTCCACATTATTGAAATGACCTGTTTTTAACTTATGAAAAGTTTTGACTTTATCTAAACAGAATTATTCAAACATATCAAATCAAAATGCTTCAATGGTTCTGAACAGAATTTTGGGGGAATTTTCATTTTGTGGGAAAGATTAAAATTTCAGCTTTTTGTTCAGATTTGGAACCATTTTTTCCCCAAAATGTCAAAATTCTGGTTTCCAAGCAGCTCTACTATATGTTATTTCAGCTGACCTCATAAAGTGTGTATGTATTTGTTTGTGCGTGCGAGTGTGTGTGCACACATGCACAGCAACTGCCAAATGATGCAATGGTCCAACCAAGGACCTCTTTCTCCTTTTTACTGATGTGTGATCTATTCTGTATATATATTTGTGCGTGTATGTAAGTTTCATATGTATAGACTGGAGCTTCCCATGGATCCTTTATACTGTGCTTCCTTTGCATACTTTGCCCACAATTCTGCCTTCATTTGAATTTCCTGTGTCTTCACTCATGCAGCATCAGCCCAATTTTAGATCTCATGGGACTAACTCAGAGAAGTAAACATTTAAACAAAATGGCACACACGGCGTAGCTGATTGCCTGTTGTACTTACAGGGCCAAAATTGAGACAGTCAGCACTTTGCCAGCGCTGTCTTTCGATTTCACTCCCCTCTCTGTGCCATTGGTTAATGGAATCAGATTATGGATTTTTTTCCCCTTAGCAATTTGGAACATTTACGTCAAAAAGGATTTTTCTGAAGATTGTAGAATAGGTTGCTTAATTTTTAATAAACTCCTGCTAATTATCACACAGCTCATTTAACCAAATACTTCTCTTCCTGTGGATTGAAGACTAAAAGCAGAGCAGATGGCTCAAATATCATCTAGTTTTTAAACATCTTTTCTATCAGTTATTGCATTTCTATTTACCGTGGACACCCATTGGTGAGTAGCAATATGCCATTTTCCCTGCTCATGACAGAAAGTTGCACAGCACTTTAGGTGCATTACACAGCCACATTTTTGCACTTGCAGCTGAAAAGGGAGCACAAATCGCTAATGTATCAACCTGCTGGAGGGCAGAAATTGGAAATATAGAAGCACAAAAACTCAGATTTACTCACCTGCAATACATGTTGCAAGGACAAACTTTACACCCACAAAAACACAAGCCAAAACTCAGGCCAAGACAAAATATGCCCATTTTGGGTGCTTCCATTTAGAGTTGAGCAAATTATTTTGGCTAAAATACAGTATTACCAACCCCATATAGTCAAAAATCATGAGTCAGGCCCCTCCAAACCATTAGATTTGCTTCAAAATCATGAGATTTTTTAAAAAATAATTTAAAAATGGGGTGCTTTTAATTTGCCTTCCAGTGTTTGAGACTTTAGGGTACGCTTGGATTATGTTTTCTAACTTTTCCTCAGCCACGATGGCTAGAAACTTACTTCGAAAAACCTGAAACCTGAGACTGCCTCACAATCAAATAAATCCAGGATTCGAGTTGTAAGAAAACACCCTCCCAAAGTCAGGAGCACAGTGTTAAAATCAAGAGAGTTGGCAACACAGACTTTTCCAAACACGTGTTTGGAGGTTTGAAACGTTTTTGATCATTATTATTCTCACATGCCTCTGCACTTCCTGGTTCCCACAAAAGGGTTGTGGGATTCTGAAACAACTGATTTTTGTGGTCATTTTGGTACAAAGCTGTAAGATTTGTCTCTTAAGGTATCGGACTCTTGTCATGTGACAGAGGCCTAACCTTCTGTAACCCATATTAGGTGACTGAGGCTAGAAATACATTTCAGTTACTTACCACTGCTCCTGTGTGTCACACATTTATTACAAACTAGTACAAGGTACTTCACAGTCGATGAGATTTTCCAAAGTGGCCTAAGGGATTTAGAATCTCCATTCCTCAATCCCCTACATGCTTTGAAAATCTCAGCCGGAGACTCTAGGGCAGTGGTTCTCAATTCGCAGTCTGCAGGCCACTTGCGGCCCAATCAGCACACAGCTGTGGCCCATGTGACATCCTCAGGGCCATACAGGTAGTATATATATTGTGTGGATGCAGCCCACATAACACAGAGAGCTGCATATGAGGCCCACAATGGTAAATAGGTTGAGAACCACTGCTCTAGGGCCTATTGTAAGTGCAGGGGCCATTGAGGGGAGGAGCAGGGAGCTTCTTTGAGCGTACATTAACAGCATGAAATAGCCAAACTAATAAAGTCTTGTTCAGTGTTGTCATGGGCCCGATCCTGTGAGGTGCTGCATGCCCTCAATTCCCACAGTTGTTAATGGGAGTTGAAGGAACTCAGCAGCACCCGTGGACTGCTCTTTGCCAAGACGGAAGCCTAGAACACTTGGACAGAAACTCTGTCTGGTCAGTTATAAGAACAGCAATTTCTTCACGAAGTATTAAGAGAAAAGGTGTCAGGAAATTAATAAATTGAGCTGGTGAAAAATGTTCTACATTTCAAATTTGGAAAATAAGTGGGAAATATTGACCACATTTTCCCCCCGTCCCTCATTTTTATTTTTATTTTTTGCCAGCTCTAGGACTAGTCAAAATTCTTCAAATTTCAAGAGTATTTTGGATTGTGGGGAAGAATAAACGGGAAAAAATGGAAAATATTTTATAATTTCTACCTCCCTCCCCAATCACCTCTTCAAATTAAGGTCCTGAGCCTGCAAAGACGTACGCATATGCTTAACATTAGGCACAGCGAGTATTCACATTGACATCAATGGATGGTGTAAAGTTACACATGTGTGTAAATCGGTGTAATGCTGCATGAGTTATTGAAATTGATCAGTTTCCAATTCTGAAAGGATCTACTCAGGAACTTCCTCTGGACTTACTTCATCAGCTCCGGGTCTTCTTTGTCATCTTTCGTGGGGGTTATCTTGATGCCACTTTTCTTGGCACGGGGGCAGCCTGACAGACTATGTTTAAAAAGAGAAGAAAGGCCCGTCTCATTGGCAGAATTACCGCTTCTAATATTCCCCTGCCTCACTCATCTTTCCCTTGAATTTACTGTAGTGTTTTGATCTCGCTCATTTTGGAGCCTCACATCACGAGGAGAAGTGAGGAAGGAGAAAAAGAGCACATTTTGAGGGAGATGGATAGTAATTAATGGTGTCTAGATAAAAAGATATCTGCTAACAGACTGCAATGTTTAAAGGAATTGTTGAAACAGAAGGCTTAGATCGCTTCTATTAATGTTCTAAAGTCATAACAGAAGTCATAAATAGGCAGCATTATTAATAGGAACATTGCATCAGCTAAAATCTGACCCTTTGTCTTTTATTCTGCTGAAGAGAGCTTCTAATCAAATGCTGGAAACATCCAAAAAAAAAAAAAAAGAGAGAGTCAGATTAAAGAGACGAAAATAGGCTTCAGTTGTCAGTAACATTCATGTTTTATTCAGAACTTTCCAACTCTGCCCACTGCAGAGGAAAAAAATAAAAAGAGGCCATAGAACAAAATAATGTTAGTGAAGACCTTACCTCCTATGTGATGCATAATTTCCTGTTATGTGACCAGAACCATCACATCCAGGAGTTGGGCACCTGAGGAAGAATGGGAAACAATGATTAGCAAGGGCTTGAATGAAACAGTAGGATAGCTCACTTTAAAGGAAGAGCTGGAGAGCATCAAACTGGATGCATCTCTCTTTTAACCTTCCCTCCCGCCCCCCACCCCCCACAAATAGTTCGTAATAATACACAACCCATACTGTTCACACCACAAATCCAAATGGAAACCATTTGAAAACTGGTAGATAGCGCGGTACAATTTAAACAAAAATGAAGTGAAAAGTTCAGGCCTATTTGATGATTGGGATTGGTGGGTGGAGCCCAAAACAACAGAAGGCCTGTCTCTTTAGGTGTGGGAACAGAATCCAGGTATCAGCTGAGTGAGGGGCAGGCAGACACACACACAAAAATGAACAGGGCTGTGGATGCAGATCATAGGGTGAAAATAAGGGAATCAGAAGGTGAGCAGAGAACCTTTGACAATGCCTACTGCTCCAAGAAAGAACCTGAAGAGTCAGGGGATACCACCCAGAGTAACTCTACCCAGGACTGTGCATGTACAAGGGACTAGAAAAAAGTCTCATAGCCACACAGAATCTCCCCATCAAGCTTCCCGCCTCCTGGATTGATGGGTGGCAAGGCTGATGAGAAGGTCTCGGATCAGGCCTATATGAATTTATGGAGGGTGACCTTAAATACACCAGGAGAAAAGGCCCGCTCCTTCAGCCCAGAAAATAACTGATTCCAATGGACAACAAATGATACAAGGTTCAAAACGAGGGTATTGGATGGGGACTCTAAGCAGAGAACCCCAAACAGTCCCCACTGCTCGGTGAAGGGGTCCAAGGAGCCAGTGGATGCCACCCAGAGGACACAAAAAGATGAGGGAATGGAAGAAGGCCCCATAGTCACAGAAAACCTCCCTGCCAAGTTCCCTTCTCGTGGGTTGGTAGATGATCATCTTGGCCAGTGCCAGGAAGAGGTTGATGAATAGGTCTCAGCTCAGGATTGACAACTCTGGAGACTGAAGTTTACACCCAGAACAGGTAAAGTGAGGGCTGCAAGAGTGCAAGTTCCCACTATGGTAATCTAATTGTCATTTTTATTTATGTATTATCATTTGTATGCACTCATCACCATAGTAACCGAGCACTTCACAAATGCCAGTGAATTTAGCTTCACAGTGCCACCATGAAGCAGGGAAATATTATTATCCCCATTCTACAAATGGGGAACCGAGACACAGAGAAGTCAAGCGATTTGCTCATGGTTACTCTGTGGAAGAGCCAGGAACCCAGATCTCCTAAATCCCAGGCCCGTAAATTAACCACAAGACCATCTGATTGTGACTGTGCCTTACCGCTAGTCCGACGGTACCTTCTCTAGCGGTGAAAGGCTAGTTCAGTCTCCATGCTCATTCAGTCCTTTTCCTTTCTGGTAATACAACCAATCAGGGTCCTGGTTGCTTTTGTCTGTGGAACCGTTCTCACCACGAGCTGGCACCAAGACCACCGAGGCTATGGCTACACTGGAGAGCTTACAGCATCACCGTTGTAGCGCTGCTGGATTAATTAAGTCTCTAGTCAACTTAATTAATCCAGCTACCACTGCTCGTTGTGGGAATGCTGGTGGAACACAGTGCTGTCCACGCTGGTGCTTAGATCGGTGTAACTTACGTTGCTCGGGGGGGGTGGCTTATTCACACCCCTGAGCGACATTAATTATATTGACCAAAGCTGTGGCCCAAGTCACTTCACATGGGGCATCATGAGTTTTTTATACTTTTTTTTAACATTGCAATACTGCAAATCCTTCCTATACCAGCTATAAAGAAATGATTGGCTGTACATTTATGCTCAGCTTTTGCCAGCTATGCCTCATCTGAAGGTACAGCATCCAACAGTCAAAAATATAAATGAAATTAAAGCATGAAAGGAAAAAAATAAGAGCACGTCAATGCAGCTCATTTCCCAACCTTTCTATGATCACTTAAAATGGCATGAAAGCTGGCTTTGGCTTAAACTGTTACCAAGCAAGAGATAATTGAGCAAGTCAAACAGTGAGTAATTAGGGCCATGGAAGCAGTGAAAAAAGTGTTGGAATATGAACTGTGATGAGCAGAACGCTTGGCTGCGGATGTTGTAGGCAATGCGGCAGAAATAAAAGTTGTCATGGGGACACACAAAAGATGTGAGTAGCTCTAGCAAAGGAAATAATTTACCTGCAAATTAGCTAACAAAAGTTTTGAGTCAAGTTTCAGTATCTGAATGAGAACTCACTGGGGATATGTGAAATGAATTGGAGGTTTGCCATTCATTTCAATGGGAGTTTGAATACCAGAGAAAGAGAGAACTCCTTTCTGAAGATCGAGTCTCCTACACTTAGGCTTGTCTACACTAGAGAACACAGTCATTGGGGGCTAATTACAGGTGTAGACCCTACTCCTAGTATAGACAGGCAGAGAGCTATAAGCCACAATTTACACTAATGCAGCTCTCCCTGGCTAGCAGCCAGGGTAGGTTGTGCCACTAAAAACTACACTTATAGTGGCTTTTCCTGTCTACACTAAGGATGCACCAGCTCAGGTTATCCAGGTGGCTGTGGCTGGGTCACATCCCCAGGGTAGACAAACCCTTAAACTGTGAACCCTTCATCTAACCATTTACTCATGTTGAGTGAACCTTGCTACACTGATTGGACATTTTCTTAGTCCCTTCTTTTTAAGGTATAAGGGCCTGATCCTGTGTGACTGAACCCCATGGGAGTTTTGCCACTCGCTTTACCGGGAGTAGAATTCATCCCTAAATGCCCAGCTATTTAAATATCTCCAAAATGTACCAATAAAATAATGCTCAAACTTTTCATGTGAATGTGGCCCCTGAGCCCAATCTATTGTGAACACAGCTACATAGTCGCATCCCACACAGTCAACAATTTAGTTTTTGCCTACTACTGTCATGTACATCTCTGTCTTATTGGCAATACATTTGGATGGCAGCATGGAATCTACCATGATTAAAGCTGCATGATCCTAAGATAAATACTGGGAATGCCTTTTTTTCCTACCTTTTCTATAGGTGTTCAGACCAACTAAAGCTG
The DNA here is from genome assembly GCF_965140235.1 of Caretta caretta. NCBI lineage: Eukaryota > Metazoa > Chordata > Testudines > Cheloniidae > Caretta > Caretta caretta. The sequence continues at coordinate 5,851,040 of NC_134218.1, read as the reverse complement.
AGATTTTGAAAGCTGCCTCAGCATTTGGACTAGAGCTGGTTGGAAAATAGAAAAATTTTGTGTGAAAATTGTATCCCTGTTTTGTCAGAAAAATTCAAAATTTCACCTTATCCAACCAGCTGTGATTTGGGATCGGAATGTCCAAATCCTTTGGACAACTTTCAAACTACAGGCCTGGGAGACGACAGGGCACCAGGATCTTAAGCATTTTAAAATCTGAAAGTAGAGCTATTTCTTTGTAGTTCTAGGATTGTTTTAGATACGTATCACTGACATCTAATTCCTTCTTGCCTCTCAGTGCCTTTTAAGAGGTGAAGAGAATTATCTGGTTTTTATTTTTAATTATCTTCAAAGAAATCATCCCTGACAGATACCTTGTACTGGATGTTTTGGCCTGCAGCTAATTTTTTATATCTGAGAGATTAACCCCTGAAATAGAATTTATAATGCTGCTGACATAGCCTTATCTAGAACTGTGGAAAAAGTGACACTATAATGTGAGTAATACCTGTGGAATCTATTTTCCCCTTTTATAAATGTGCTAAACCAGCATCAAAGCACAGACAAATAATAATACTGTAGTATAAGGTTTGGAGATTTAGTGCTAGCCAGGATTCCTCTGGTTTGTATCACAGGTTGGTGTTAGCACCAGACCATTAATGTGTTCAGGTGAAAAATGTCAATTCGGGGTGTCCACTGACCAACAAATTTTCTGAATAAATTACAGTTTCAGATACACCTGCAACCAATACCTTTTTGCTGGTCCACAGCGAATATGGTCAATGTTCCTAATAAAATTTAATGTTTCTTAGCAGTGGTGAAATAATCCAGTGGTCATTCTTTGGGCTACTATACAAAGCATGGAGGAATATTGATTAAATAAAGATATCTTAAAGTGTTCTTTGAAAAATATTATCTGTATTGTACTTAGCACTGACCATATAGATACTGTGCTTTCCACCTCCATAACAGGGTATTAACATTAACTAATTGAACCTCCCAATAGTTCTGTGAGGTAGATAGTCATTTCCCCCTCCATTTTATATGGGTATTTCCATTTCCAGAACTACCCAAAACTAAAGGGAAATGTCAGAGGCAAATGTCAAGACACAAAAACACATGTAAACAAAACAAAATGAAAAAACACCACAAATACCACCTTTCCAAATCTCAGAAAAGATTTTAATTTGATTTAGTTCGATGTTTCAGCTCAGTTCTTATTTTATCCAAACTACTTTTACCCGTCCCTACCTTGTGATGGAAAAAAACCAATTCCATGAGGAAACACATTTCGGATTCAGGATTCCAAGGCGGTATTGCTATAAAGGGTAGTATTAGGATATGGCAGGGGGGTTTTGTTGTTGTTGTTAAGGGGGTGGAATAGGCTTTAATACCATGGTAGTAAAGCAACTACAGCTGTGCATACCTAACATCCCTAATTAGGTAGGACAGTCTCTAGGTTTTTGAATAAAATATTTACCATTTTCCCCTCCTGTCCCTCCATTAAGCATTCCTGGCCCAAAGTATTTCAGTGCAGTTAAAAGCCATGTCCCTATTTTTAACTTGGCACTTCTGGAAGAGGCCCCAAAAGCTGTACAGACATGAGGAAAAATGCAAAGAGAAAGGAATTACACCAGTCTGACTATGGAAGAATCCCCCGTGTTGTAATAACTTTTATTTTTAACCTGACACAGGGCCACATTTTTAACACACCTATAAAACTGTATTTGCAAGTGCAAGTGGTTATAGTATTTGTGGATACAATGGCTGCCTATAGGCAATTGACCAATTTACATTTGCTCATCTGGCTCATTTGTTGCACATGCTCACATAAACTCAGTTTTGTTGTTGTTGTTTGTGCAGCCACATGTTGGGCAGCCATGTTTTGGAAATTCGGTACGGTAGGATCAGAAGTGAGGGAAAAAGTGATTGTGAAGAGCCTGATAATTCTGAGTCAATAATACATTCACCCAAAGACACACCTGAGTATCGGTTAAGCCGCTCAATATTTCTTAACTAGCACACTGAGAGGTATTTAAACAGGTAAGCGTGACTGCATAGCTGACCAGATGTTAAAGAAGGCACAACATGCATTAGGATGGGGAGGGAGAGAAGTAGGTTATGCCTCAGCAGGAGTAAGGAGCTTTCCAGGAATTATATAAATTAGGCTTCAGTCTCATCCAAGCGAGGCTCACAACTTAGACATGTCCTAGGATAAGGCTGAATTGCAGATTTGGTTGGAAAATAGTTTTTTTTCTAAAATTTCAGTGAGTTGAAAACCCAATTTTCCATAGAAAAATAGTTTAAATGCAAAAATTTCAATCAGCCCTACTGAATTATCTATTGGGAGGTAGTGTATAGATAGGAGATCTGGGTTTGATTCTCTGCTCTGCTGCTCACCGTCTACGGGACCTTTGAAAATTTAAGTAAATTGCCCATTCTTCTGTTTCCCCTCCTACCCTCTCTGTCTTGCCTATTTAGATGGCAAGCTCTGCTGGGCAGAGACAGCCTTTTGCTATGTGCCTGTGTAAAGCCTACCACCACGAGACCCCACTCTCAGCCGAGACACCTGCCTGCCGCTGTACTACAAATTCAATTAATAATAATCCTTGTAATATCCACACAAAGCTTTGCTGAATCCGAAGTGAAAATCAGCTAACAAGAAAACAAACGGCACAAACTGGCTCCATCTAATATATCTAGAATAATGATTCACAACACTTTATTTTCCATATTTTTTGGAGGGATATTAAGTACCCTGCCACACCTTTGAAAAAAAAAATCTAGAGGTTTGGCCTGAATTTTCCTTAGGGGAGGGAAGTTAAGACAAAACCTGACAAACTCTCCTGTAAGCCTTAGGACTCTTATTAAAGATTCTGAGCCAGAACCTCAGCTTGTGTAACTCAGTGTAGCTCCATCAAGGTTAATAAGGATTTGGGAGGGGTGAAGCCATTGGTAGAGTAGAGTTGCATGCAGATTTCAAAGATGGATTCCTTGATTCAGGATCATATACGAAAACAGAGCAAATCTTAACTCCAATGTAATGCTTTGGGCCAGTTAATTGACCTTGTTGGAATTGTACCTGTTTGCAGCAGTTGAGAATCTGGCCCTATGAATAATGGTGCTTCTGCTCCCTCTCTCTCTCAAATCAAATTCCCATTGAAAGTATGGAAATATCTCCCTTTTGGTAATGAACATCCCCCAAATTTTCGCATGTAATTAGATTGTCAGGTTGCTTGCAAAGAGCTAGCTTCTTTCTGATACTGATGGGTAATAAGTATTTTACCAACAGCAATTCTGTATAGGACATCTATGGCACTATATAAAGTGTTTTTGGACAAAGATATTAGTGTTGCATAGGCTACAGGAACTCAGAAGGAGACACCAAGTGAAAAGAAAACAGCACATTTCCACTGCAGCCAACAAAAATCTGCCCGGGGTTAAAATCATACATCTGACCATCTTCATGGAACTTCATCTTTCACAATGAGACTTTCTGAGCATTGATGCTCTTGTCTTATTACTAATATTATTATAATTTATTATTTGTATTACCACAGTGCCTAGGAGCCCAAGTCATGGACCAAGATCCCATCTTAACCTTTCTCCCTCCTCCCCAAGCCCAGGGAGGATGTTTGGCTCACACACTGGAGATCCATTCAGGCAGATTTTGATTGCTTTTTCTAAAGATGAGGGGTATGGGGAAAGCAAGAGCATAGCACAGGGGGAAAAAAAAGGAGATTTGAGTTTAGAGCAAACATACTTGAGGTCAGCAGAGTGGGCAGCCATGAGGTTTCTGAGGCTCTTGTCAGCAAGAGGACAACCAGAAAGGCTGAAAGAGAAGAGATGGAATATCTGGATAAGCCCAAAAAAATTAAGAAAAAGAGGGGAAGGGAGAAGGAAGGGGAGAAGGAAACAGAACAAAACCATCCACACGATTAAAAAAATATGTAGTCTAAAGAGTCAGAACCTGAAATGGTAGGTCAACAAACCTGCGGTGAGAGGCATAGTTTCCCGTGATGTGTCCACTGCCATCACAGCCTGGGGTAGGGCAACTGAACAAACATAATAAAAAGTGTAAGTGCCAAAAAGAAATAAACTCATTGAAAGATTCATGCATGGGTAAAAACAGGGAAGAAACCTTTCTTGGGTGAAAAATAAAATAAATTTGGTTGGTGTGTGGGCCAGGGCTCTTTGGGTAGGTGAAATACCGGGGTGTGTTCTGGATTTTGTTAGCATAACTTAGCCTTGGCCTTGATATTTACTTATTAGTGTTAGCAGCCGGTAGAAATCTGTACAAATAAACCAACTGCTTCCTTTTCGGCCTGCTCTCTTTCCCTTTGTTCCCAAAAGGCCACGGCGACCTTTCCTTCTTTGAAGGAATTTGTGGCAAAATATGAAGAATGAGTAAAAAGATTGTTTGCTTGGGGTATTTTGTTTTTGTCTGTGTTTTTAAAAGGAAGAACTAAACCAGCCTTAATGGCATTGTAAATGGAAAACCAGCTTTACAGACTCAGTATTGCCAGTTCTCGTGGTTTTTATCAGTCTTGTGACATTTTATTAGAACCCCCAGCTGCTGGAATCAGGTGATTATCTGTGAATCTCAGCTTTCATAGAATGATAAAAGTGTAGGACTGGAAGGGACCTCAATAGGTCATCTAGTCCAGTCTCCTGCACTCAAGGCAGGACTAAAGAAAATAACTAGACCATTCCTGACAGGTGAAGGTCTAGTTATTACAGCTTACTTTCTTTCAGTTTCTAGCACTTAAGGCTGCAGAGAAAAGCCTGAATCCTAAATGTTCCATCACCTGAAGGCAAATGAAAAGACCTCAATTTAAAAAATAAATCTCATGATATCTGGGGTTTCACTCATAATTCTTTAACAGCTGGAGCTGGGCATGCTGCAGAGAGATGGTTTATCTTGGCTTTGTTTTATATCTCTCTACCTCCCCACCGTTTCCCAGTGAATCTTATAGGCAATGGGACAGGTGTGGCGGGTTTGTGATATTCAGGAAATAAAATCCATAATGCTGTACGTGATTGCACAGCTACAATTGCATACGGTGGGGCTTATGATACAGTGTAGCCAAACACAGTCTTCAAATATGGATTTTTGGGTTCAGGACCATATCTGGGAATTAGTGCTAATGAAATACTTTGGGATGAATTCTGGCTCCCCCTGCATGGGTTTGCAAGGTATGGTGGGGGTTCTAGGGAGCCATCTTCCTCCATCCCTTGTGCTCCATAAGGACCAACGCTGGGAGAGCCAGAGTGCCACCAGCAGTGGTCGATATGCCAAATGGGTCGGGACATGGCCATGACTCCATCTCCATTTTGCGGTGGCTAGTGGAATGAGGCCATGTGACCAAGTAAAAGCAGCAACTTGGAAAGGATTAAGTGATCCCTACCTGTCACAGGTTTGGATGGAGCATATAAGGAAGAAGAAGCTGGGTCCAGGGATATCACAGGGGAAGATCGTGACCTCTTGAGGCCTTTGGGTATTATGGTCAGTGATTTCAGCAGCTGTTTTATTCTGTTGTCTGACTATCGTGGTAAACAATAAAAAGCACCCCGCGGAAAGGGCCTTCTGAAGGACTTGGGCTTGGAGTTTGCTTCCCTTCCCTGGATGCTGGAAAAGCCCACCAGGCCAGTGCTGGGGGAGCACAAGCTACACCTCCAAAGACAGGTGCAAGATCTGCTTCTCAGTGAATTCCCACAGCAGGCCACAGGCATTGTGTCAGCCTCGGCATGTCTGCAATATGGCATCCCTCCTTGCCTTTCCATAGCACAGCTTGCCCAGCCATGGTACAGCTCTCTGCATAGAAACAAGCCCAGTGACTTAATGGCAGTGTTAGATACTATTATTCATGGTTCCGAATTTGGGGCCTGGTCCTGTCCCTAACTGCCCAAGCTGAAGGGATTGAGGGAGTCCTGCAAAGACAATGTCCTCAACCCTTATGGGGAGGGAGTGTCTTGCATCAGCTTGGAGCAACCATGGTAGATGCACAAAGCAATAATGACAGGATCTGGTCAGAGGGTTGCATGGCACCTTTGAGGGTGGTGGAAAGTAGAAATACCAAGAATGGGTTGGGGCGGGGAGGAGATGGCTGTACTCTGAACACAGAAAGAAGCAACCCACATCAATACACAGTGCAGAGGAACTGGATAGAATCTTGGTACTAGGGCAGGACAACTACCTCATAGTTTGTCCATGATGATGGTCCTGGGACTCCCGTTTCTGATGCCCCACAAAACAACTTGTTTTATACCCTCTGCTGTTGCTGCCTCCACTCCCTCTGCATTATGGGACAAGGGGCACATGCAAAGGTTACTCACACCAAGACACAGAAAGGAAAATCAACCTCAAGTCCCTCTCACAGGAACAAAAAATATATATATAATCACTGGAACTAGGATTAACTTGCAGATGTTCAACCAACAATATACATTGCTGTGTGGCACTAGTGACTTGTAGGGTAGGGTGGCCATAAATGAGGGTGGCCATAAACGAGACAGAAATGGGCAACACTTTCCCAGACACTTGCCACCAGCATCTTGAGATGATGCAGGGACCATATGGACATAAAAACTCAAATCTACATGACAAATGAGTTTGTTCATGGATGGCCTGCATGCAGTGCACCGTAGTTCAAGATGATGGCAGAAGGATCAAAGAGGACTTGTGTCCCTGGTATGGAAAGGAAGCTCGGAGCTGCCTAGAACGCCAGGAAGATTCCTTTCCAGAGCTGTTCATTGTCATGAAACAGTCTCCCTTTGAATACTGCCAGGGATCAGGGAGAACTTGGCTTACCCACCCCAGAAATTGATGCTCACGCCATTTCTGAAAAAAAAAAAACCTTTACAATTTTGCTTATGGGGATTGTTTGAAGTGTCTTGCTCATGGAGGGAGGATTCATTCCCCTCTTCCTCTGCTCACCTGGGACTTCCACATATTCCCCGTTTCCTTCCAGCATCACATACTCCCCTTCAAAACTCCCACTTGCATTGCCAAATAATGAACTAGACTGAAAGAGGTCAGCGAAATGAAGGCTTGTTGGGCCCTTCCTACCTTATATTTTTTTAAAAGGTCAGACTTACTCTGGAAATAAGCCTAGGAATAATAGCTCCATTGACAAGTTTACTTCAGGGATCAGCCTGCCACACCTTGCATCTGACAGTTTATTCCAGCATTCCTTTAGATTAGAGCTGGGTCCAAGCGGCAAAGTTTGGATCAGAATCTGAATTCTCCCCTTTTGTTCACATGAGCAATACGGATCCAGGATTCTTCATCGTCTCCTAAGGAGAGGGATCCAGCTGAAAAGTTCTGGATCCAAACTTTCCAAGTTTCTACAGCATTTAGGTCTGGAGTTTGGTTCAGGGCCCTCTCAAATGTAGCACACAGTGCAATAATATACACTTGTGTTGTTTCAATTGTATACATTGCAGAGTCTTTATAGCTTTCTTCATGGGGACTGTACTCACTGCTCTGTGTTACCAGAAAACACTGTGCCACAAGCTGAGATGGCTCCTAGACTGCCTACTTACCTGCCTTTTCAACTCTGGGCATGATGGCACTGGGTTCTGAGCACCAGCTGGGAGGTACCGAGATCCCTTGGCCACATGGACGTTAAAGAATAGTTTAGCATCTCGTACCTGAGGAGGCAGGGGACTGGGCAAACTCTTTCCCTTGATCACTGCACAAGTATTAATTTTAAGGGGAACTATATTGGGAAAATGATCTCGGAAATTACGCGTTCACAGCCATTTTCATGAATCCTGGGACTGAAGAGCTTTCAACTAGGTTCTTTTAATCATTACACAGGTCCAGGAAGACCGTCTGGGATAACCCTTCATCTTGATAATCAGAAGTAGTCAGAGGCTGAAATTTCTCTTGAAGCTTCTGGTTTGAAGTGTTTGGATTAAATAAGACCATCACAGTATGAAACAATGCTGAACATTTTAGTTGTGGTTTTTTTTTTTAACTGATTCCCACCTCCCCATCCTTCCTGGCTGTCCTGCGCATTTTATACATTTCACTTGGGCTCTGCCGTCAAAGAGGCAGGACTTACGTGAGTAGCTCCTTCTTGATGTCCTTGGGAAGGAATTTAAGTTTGAAGTTGGTTAAGGTAACTTCCCCGGGGTATTTCCGTTCTTCAAAGTTCTCCTCTGATACTTCCTGCTCATCTGCTTCAGAGGAGGCAAAAGAATGGGCTGCAGGCTCTGACTGTAAGAAACCAGCGGGAATAACATCTTTACTGATCCACATGCTGTGAACATGGCAGTGCTGAGGGATCAAAAGAGTCCATCTATCCATCGTAGCCTTTCTATAGCTCCCATCATCTGAGCTCCTTGCAATCTTTAGTATTTTTATCCTTCCAACAACCCTGGGAGGCAGGGCAGTGCTATTATTCCCTTTTAAATGGGAAACGGAAGCACAGAGAGGTTAAGCAGCTAACCTAAGTTCGCACAGGAAGTCTGTGGTAGAGCAGGGAATTGACCCTAGGTGTCCTAAGTTGCAGGCTAGCACCCTACTCACTGGATCATCCTTCCTGTCAGGAATTCTAAACGTCCAGTGTCTGGTTCTGGTCTTGCTCCCACTAGATGTTCACCAGTGTAATTTCACTGGAGTCGCTGCTGATTTACCCTGATGTCGCTGAGATCAGAATGAGGCCACTGGGTTTATAGTTATTGATTATTTCTCCCCTCCACTTGGCTCATTAATTCACGCTGCAATCCTCTCAGTCATGAGTGGGGAAACTAATTTTGCCTGACCTTGCAGCTGCTTGCACGTTTTGGGTCAGATCCCGGTCCCCAGCTCCAGCCTCTCTGCCCCACTCCAGCGACACAAAGGAGAAGGAGAACTGCCCTAACATGATGTTAAGGAGTTCCTAGGTGATGCAAAGCATAGCCAGCTTTATGCCATCTACTGCAAAGGGGCATTCCTGAGTAGGCTGGGGTAGGAGGGAGCATGGTCTGAGCATGCTGTACTGTGGTGATCTCTGGCTGGGGGAGCAGTCCCTAAGGGATCACTCCAATCTGCATAACTTAGAGCAGCTGTTAGGTTGCTCTAAATTATGCTGAGTGGCTGATTCAGCCCCAGGACGAGGGTGGCAGAAAGGCGGCTTAGAGCTGTGTCCTGTGCTGGGTGCAGCAATCTGGGCCAGAGGGTTTTAAATTTGCATTCAACTTCAACCTTATCACATCTGATTTCTACTCAGGGGAGATGGTGAGAAAAGGAGAAAGAAAGAGGAAGAAAACAACTGACAAAAACAGAATGAGAACTGGAGAACGGAGTGGGCAGAGTGAAAAGTGAACACAGAGAGGCTGAAAAGGGATCAGAGAAGTGGGGAGAGAGAAAGAGAGAGAGAGAGAGAAAAAACCCTAAACACAGTATGGGTGGGATTTTCCAAAGTACTCAGCACTGGCCTAACTCTGACCCCATTGAAGTCAATGGGAATAAAGTGCCCAAGGAAGCCAAGAGTCACTGGTCTCTAGAGTGAAAACATATTACTGTAGATCACTCTGCATCTCAGTGGAAAAGGGACCTAGTTACAAGGTCTCATCACCGCTCACCTCTTCTGGCTCCTCTTCCCGCTGACGATTTGGTTTGGTGTAGTCAATGGGGCCATCCCATTCATCCTGACGGGAGGTCTGGCTGGACTGGGGTGAGGTCATGGTGCTGCTAGTGGCACTTGTGCTATTTTGGCGTTGGGACACATCTGGGGACTTCACACTGGGGCTGCTGCTGCAGCTGCTGCTGCTGGGGAAGGTGCTCTCCCGTTTGCGATGCTTGTTCATGCTTAAGTCCAGCGTCCCGTTTTCATCCACCTCAATGTCCATAGACTGAAAGATGGGGGACAACATTCTAAATGAGCCCCTGCCATCAGTTTTCGGAGTGTATCTCTTGCTTTACAGGGCAGTCAGGGGCCTAAAGCAATATGGAGTAGTGGGTACTAGCATGCAACACCCTTTCCTCAAGCTCTGACAGGCAATGGGATGGAATGGAGCAGAATGGGATTTCCTCTCAGAAATGTCCCATGTGAATATGTCCCAGCAGCGAATGCAACCTCTGTTTGGAAGGGATGCTTGTCTTGGACAGCTACTTTGTATAGTCCCATGCCTCCATACCATGTTCTACAGACACCGTTGTGGATACTGACCTATTTTCCAAATGAACAATCAAGCACTCTTTCTTCAAAACAGGACATGCTGACTATGCAAAAGATGTACAGTGGGACCCGAGCCAGCACAGACACTTCTTATTTTAGCATGTCAAGAGTCTTACTCCCAATTTTTCAGTTTAGGCCTCATCCTGCCTGGGGCTGAGTGCCTTTTGATGGTGCCAAGTGCCTTCTGTTGCACTACTACGGAAGTGCTCAGCTCCCCACAGGACCTGGTGCTTGTGAAGTCAAGCTCCAATAGCACCAGTCCCATCTAGGCTTCAAGTAGAGCGGGTCAGGAATTTTAGCTCTAAATGTTTTTTCCACAGAAAAGACATTTTCCTTTTTGCAAAAAAACCCCACTGATTTTCCATTAGGAAAAATCTAAATGAAACATTTAATTGAGGGTCAGTTTGACAATAACCTGCATTCACTTGAAGGCCGAGACCATAACAGGGTTCAAAAAAGAACTAGATAAGTTCCTGGAGGATAGGTCCATCAATGGCTATTAGCCCGGATGGGCAGGAATGGTGTCCCTAGCCTCTGTTTGTCAGAAGCTGGAAATGGGTGACAGGGGATGGATCACTTGATGATGACCTGTTCTGTTCTTTCCCTCTGGGGCACCTGGCACGGCCGCTGTCGGAAGATACTGGGCAGACGGACCTTTGGTCTGACCCAGTAGGGCCATTCTTATGTTCTTATGATGTGGTGCCTAATGGGAGCTGTAGTTAAGATGCCTCCTGTCCCTGTTCTCCCCCACTGGCTAGCCTTCCTGACTAGAACTACATCTCCCATCGTGCATCAGGGTCTCCCCTCTGCCATTTCGGAAGTCAAAACTTTTGAGAGCCTTTTATTCTGTGTAAAGTTTTGGCATTTTGTCCTGATTCAGGATGAAAACTGATGTCAAAATATCAACATTTCCCTCAGGCCAGAAATTCTGATTTTCAGCCCGCTCTGGTTTTAAGTACATTGAAGTTAATTACCTGAAGATCTTTTTTGAACAGTGTCCCGTTTGCATTGTCTTTGCTGTTGTGGATTTTACCCTCAGCCCCCTGCATTTCCTTGCAGTCAAGCTCACCTTGCTGGGAAGATCCTGCTGCTTGGTACTGAGATTTTCTGGCATTTCCCAGCAGCGGGTGGAGAGATTTAAAATGGCGGTGGCAGCCATATGTGCGGCCTCGGCATCGTGAGAATAGTCGAAGCCTGTAGAGGAAGATGAAGTGCTCTTCACATAACTGCTGGAAGGGCTGTGGCTGGGGGAAGAGGCCTTTGGAAAAGGTTTAGCTGCAAAAAGGGAACAATACAGGGCTGATATATTAACTTGCACATGAACATTATAGGCAAATCAATCCCATGCCACTGATTTCAGTGTATATGCATACTGCAATGGCAGCCCTTTACTTATTATAAACCTGTCAGCAAATATACTGCTCCTGGAACTGAAGGTGCTAATAGCTGGGAACTCATGCTCAGGTGTGCTAAGGTGAAAGGTTCCTGCATTAGCTGACTGCACCATCAAATTCCCAGAATACTGTAGCCCTCTTCATTAAAACCATGCCCCTGCACTATCCTGAGGGCTTCAAAGGGGAAACAATAGTGAGTCTTCACCTGTTTTTTAACTTTGCCTTCTCAAAACTCATATAATAATACAAACATATGTAATTTTTTAAAAATCACATTTTAACAGCAAAACCACACCAATGACAGCTATAAAATGTGACTTTCTGATGGTGACACCAGTGAAATAGGGCTCTTCTGATAGCTGATCTAGCTGTATTAAATCTCATACAATATAGTTATACTGTCTAGAACTACATTGCCCTGTACATTATTATACACTGTGCCGGACCTGGGTCTGACCTTGCCAGATGCTGAGCACCCTCGACTCCCATTGAAACACTAGTGGGATGTGAGGAGACTCGCTATCTCTCAGGATTAAGTCAATATAAATCATGGCCCCAATCTTGCAAACCAATCCATTTGTAAGGACTCTGACAACCATATAGACTCCCTTGGAAATCAGTGTCTCCGTGTAGGCGGAGGGGTCTTCTCACACAGAACCAGCTGCAGGATGGGCTCTGTCTTTCCAAATTTACATGCCAGATCCTGAAGTTCTTGGTCAATTTTTCCTTTGCCCTTATCCAACCAAAATTCCCATTAACTTCAGTGGGAGTTTTGCCTGCGAAACTCCTGTAAGATTTGGCCTATGTTTGCAAAGCAGCTTGACAAGCTCAGATGAAGGTGCCATAGCAAAGCAAAATGATTTTATTATTCCCATTATGAACTCTAAAAATAAGACAGTATAAACTGCTAATCTTTTCGAGGACTGCTTCCCCCCTCATTGTGTGCGTGCATAATGCCTATTGACATTAATAGGAGTTATGTGCACACATCCCTCTGGATGAAGAGCTCTTTAAAGTAAGTCCTTAATGAAAGGAACAGATTTGCCTGCTATGATTGGCAATCATATTAATCTTGTTGCTCTGATTAACCCATGGGAGTCTGGCCCAAATGGTTATTCTTGCGCATTACTTTTTTTTTTTTTTTTTTTTTTAAATTTTGGTCCAGTTTAATCCATGTCTTTTGGTGGGGTCGGGGTATTTGCAAGCACGACCTGACAATATCCAGAATGGTGAGATGCCAATTTCAATTTCACACTGTACACTCAGCGATGCGTTTCCATTTCATAAGTATTGCCAGCACTAATGGACTTGCAATCAGCAAATTAGTAAAAATGAGTGACGAGAAAAAATAAAAAGGATTATCCTAGTGGGGCTGCTGGAATTATTTTTGTCAGTACAATTACCCTGAAAATTCTTTGCGAATATTGCAAATAACACAATCTATTCAGCAGCAGAATCACTTGTGCTGGGAAACAAATTACTTTTCCATCAGCCCTAACCCAGGATGACAGTGGCAGTTGTGCTCTCTGGCCTCCATCCAATTTCATTGTCTGATCCTTTACAGATTTAGTACTGTAATAAAAGGGAGCTTCCATTGTAGTGCAACAACCGGGATGCTTTCAAGCATGAGCACTTTTTAGAGAGCAGCTGCGTCAGGATTAAACAGGACTCTGAAAGTGGGATTAGCTACAAAGAGAAAGCCCTCTTGAGGCTGCTGACTTCTGCAAACTGGTTTCCTAAATCTTTTTTTTTTTATGCTTTAAAAGATGGATTCAGCATGCATGTGTGGAGACTAATGGGGTAGGAACATTAAACAGTGAAACTGCATGAGTCTGCGCTGGCCATCCACTACAGAGGTGTAGCATACAATTCTAATTTTAGCCCACCATGTCCATCTCAATTCCTGCACCTAAAGGTCCATCCTCAGGGGGGTTGTTTAATCATTTCATTTTACACATGCATCTATTTGGAGGCTTCCTTTGGTCAATGGCTCTGCCAAGTCATGCAGAATCCTTGGTAGATAAGAGTGGTAGGTAGATAAGATAGATAAGATGTCAGACAACTGATGGCTAGAAGGTGTGTGGTTAATACAATATAATATGTGAAACAAACAGGTAGAATATCTTAGATAGATATCAGATAGAGAAGAGAGAAAATATAAGCCAACTAGCTAGAATAGAAACAGATGGATGAATGGAGGAATATACATGAGCTGTAAGATACTGGGGACAAACTGGAGGCTACTGTGTAATTTATCCCACCTAGAGATATTGTTCAGATGAACGTACCCAAGACTGGATGCAATTCTCCCCAAAGCTGAAGCCAAAGAAATTGTCCTTTGGGCTAAGCACTCCATAGACAACTGTTCTTACTTGTCCCAGCCCTTTCACTCAAACACACCCTCCCAAGAGCCACAGTATTCTCTGGCAAGTGATATTTGATGATAAAGCACAGAGCACTCAGCACCAAACCCCTCACTTGTCCCAACTTACATTTAAAGGCTTTCGGTGAGGTTTCGCTAGTCTGAATCTTTGGGGCAAGCATGCGTTTGCCAAAAACCTGAGCATCAAAACTTGCATAATCGAAGGTGACCTTGGAGTACTTCTCCAGCTCCTTGGCCAGGTTGGCCCTAGGGGTTGCTGGAACCATGTTGGGCCTGTAGCTCCCATACTGAGGAATCTCCAGCTGCTTCACAAAGCACATAGGCCTGCAGATAAAAAAAGAACCAAAACCCAACAATCAACAATACTTCTCTTTCCTTTCCCCGCTTTGTAAGTGATTCACAGTGAAAGTGCCAAGCCATTTCTTTTCTCCAGAGGATGGTTGACAAATATTATACCCAAAACAAAGCAGGATCATTTCTTCATAACTCCGTTCATGGGTTTATCAGGTTTTCCTTACAAAATACTATGTGGGCCACATTCTGATTTCATTTCCTCCAGACCTACACCAGAGTGACAGAGATCAGAATCTGACCCTGAGCTTCTAAAGAGTAGGGCTGGAAATTTCACGTTCCTAATTCTTGCACGGGATCCAGTGATGTTCACTGCATAGATCACAGTGCAACCTTTTATTGTGGGACACTGTGTCTATGTTTGCTCTTTGCCAACAGAAATAAAATCTTGGGGTAGTGCTTTCCTTTGGGAGAGCTGAAAAGAAATGGCATTAAATATTATCAAGAGAGCAGAGTTAAGCTCAAGTCACCACTGTAGGTTCGACTCCACAGTGAATGTGAACACACAATAAGGAAAGGCCGCTACCCTATCTGCAGAGTCCCTTTTAATGACCCACTTCTGCTGTGCAGCCCATAGTGAATCAATTTGACTTGCATATACATTGTATATAAAATGCCTATTGTTATTCCCTTCCTCCTAACCTCTTTCCACTGGTTTTTCCTTAGACTGTGAGCATCTTGACCTTAGCACATGGGGGGGTGGGGAGGGGGGAAGAACTACCACAAATAAATCAATAAATAATGCTAATGGTCTTCCCCCCCCACCCAAAAAAAAGATGCTGAAGCACTCAAAACTCCAGCTGACCTAGGTTTTCAGCTGTTCTGAAAAAAAAACAAAAACCCATCAGAGCTTGATGCTTCGCTGGGCTGTAGCACATCAACATTTAGAAGGGTTTGCGCAGCAGTCTTGCCTTAGTGCTCTCATTGTAAACTAACTAACCATATTACACTCCATGTGTAGCATCGTGAATCACAAAACTGTGCAGGCAAGGGATCATCAGGGACATTCTTAGTACTGGCCAGTCCTCATCCCCGGCAGATCAGATAAAACCAGAACAA
Organism: Caretta caretta; assembly: GCF_965140235.1. Taxonomy (NCBI): domain Eukaryota; kingdom Metazoa; phylum Chordata; order Testudines; family Cheloniidae; genus Caretta; species Caretta caretta. Next base: position 5,835,684 of record NC_134218.1, on the reverse strand, counting down.
ATAAATCAAATCATTCAAAAATGACGATACTCCCGTCGAACCAACAGGGTCCCACTCCTGCAAGCCATGTCGTCAAAGGAAGACAAATGTTGGGGTTTATTTAAAAAAAGCTGGGACTGAATAATTTGTATGTGGTCTTAAAAAAACCCGCTACTTATAATGCTAATATAATAGCCATAATTCTCAGGCAGTTTGCATTGTAGTGTAATCAGCACAAGTGCCTTCTGCTGTACTGTTAAAACCCTTTGGCCTGTAGCCTCAGCATTAATTGATGCTACAGAAGCAATTCATTGTCCTGGATGCCCTCCATGGGATCATCAATTAAATATCCCCGCACCTTGGAGAGACCTATGATCACAGTAACAGGCATCGGTAGTACCAAGATGCAGCAGTACATGAATGGATTGTGACGGGGTTCTTTTTGCAACAGATTTGATTTGATTTGATTTTGGGTGGGAGCTGGGGTTGGAAGAAATGTTGTTACAAATTTCCTTGTTATAAATCTAACATACCTGAGTATCCGGTCAGAATTGGAGCTACTCTTAGAGGGGTCACCGGCCTGCGGTTGTTGCTTTTCATGAGATTTGGCTAATTTTTCAGCAGCGGCTATGGGGCACCCAGATAAACTGTATGGAATTAAAAGAGAAAGAAAGGAAAGCTAAGCATGAGGAACTGGGATGAAGATCTCCATATGCTTTACAGACCAGGATCTGCACTGAGCCCATGAGAAAAATCTTTTTATTATTATTATTGTTATTATTTTGGCAAGCTGTAAAGCATTCAGGCATCCACTGTGATATTGCTCAGAAACAAAAGTTCAGAAGCATTCAAAGAACCAGGATATAGATAATGTAATAATAATATCAATAAACTGGGTTGAGTTCCTCAAAGAGAGAATGAGGGAGGTATGGTTCATTTGGAGAAATTTTAATGAATAAATGGAATTTCTTCTCCTTACTTGTTCTGGTTCCTTGCTTAAGCAAACGTTTCCAGGGGTGATTTAAGCGGAAAATGTGCTTTGTAGATGTGCAGTTGTGTCAACATCTACTTGTACCGGGGGGCTTGAGTGTGACTTTTACACACATTTGCCACGACCTCCATGGATGGGGCCTGAGTGTGGCTTTTAAGCCACAGCTGTTCATAGGCCATGGTGTGGTGCTGCCCTGCCCCAAAGGAGTCCCAAAAAGAGTCTGCCTTGAGAGAGGCACAGTCCCCCTCAGCACAGCTCCTTGGACACGGGACAGATTGCACCCCGGGGTGCATGAGCTCCGATCCATGGGCCGTTGCTAAAAGGGTGGGTGATGGAGCCAGGGCGGCCTTTGTGGAGTCCTGTTCTCTGCAGGGGAACAGAACACGCCCACCCTGTGCTTTCTGCCGTGCAGAGAGTGAAGGGGCTGCTGTTTTGGGCAGCCATGAAAGGGATTGGGAGGAGAAGCTACTTTAGGGCGACCAAATGTCCCGATTTTATAGGGACAGTCCCGATTTTTGGGTCTTTTTCTTATATAGGCTCCTATTACCCCCCACCCCCAATCCTGATTTTTCACATTTGCTGTCTTGGCCACCCTAAGCTACCTACTCCCCACTCTGCCCTAGCAAGGCAGAAGAGGGGCCACTCACAGCCTAGGCCATGCAGATCCTGAAATACTTGCTATGATTGGCCGTAACTCAGAATTATAGTAGCGGCTCCCATTTTAACAGAGCTGGATCCTCCAGACCTTGACCGCCCCCTCTTCAGATGTTTGCAGTGGGGATCCTGCCCCTTCCTATCCTAGTTGGGGTGGGGGAGGTCCTGGGAAGGTTTGGGTCACCTCTGTGTCAAGCACCCCTCTTCTGTCCCCCCCGTGGAAGCTCCTCTGTCAGAGCTCTGCAGGGTTCAGTCTCCACACACATGGAGATGGTGGGGCAAGGACAGGTGAGGGGTAGGGCCTTGGGTAGGCAGCCCGCAGGCTGACACTGGGTTCTCCCCTTCACATCCACAGAGAAAGCTGGTGGAATTTCCTGTGGAAAGAGCCTGCAGCAACTTAGATGGCTTCCCTTCTCAGTGGCTTGGAAAACATCCCCCTCAAGCCCCAAGAATGGCTCTGAAGTAGCTGATGCCAAGGCAGCCACTAGAAACCTGGCCCCTGTAGAAGCGATTCTCTCCAGGGGTGAGCAGGAGCCAACGGGCCCTGACACTAATGCAGTGGCAAAGGGCTTCTGTACAGAAGCTCTTTGTCATGGTCTCAGGAGATTCATGGCTTTGAGGGGCATGGAACCTCAGTTTATCGAAGGAAGTACTCCTGCTCCCCTCCTTGTGCAAGGATCTGACTGGAATTATGGGTGGAGTGGCTTTGTTGCCCTGGAGACAGGCTCCAGGCCCTCCATGTTTACTCAGTCCTGAGTCAGGCAAAACTCCTATTGACTTCTGTGAATTCAGTGTTCCTTTAGGAGAGATGCTGCTAGGGCTGGCTTGAACAAGCAGAGTACAGGAGGCGCTCCATGATCTTCCCCTACAGAGCTCTGCATCTGAACCTCAATCCTGGCTGGGGTCATCCCTGCTATTCCAGTCACAGACACCTTTTGAGCAGAGCTTAAATGGCAGTTTTGGGATGTTGACTAAGGCCCTCGCACTTATTATCACCAGCGACCCAAGCCAGGATTTGAATTCGGGACACTTGACTCGAATCTGGCTCATGAACCCAACTCTCAACCACTGCCCCCCCCCCCCTTGCGTTGAACATCGATTATCAGACTGAAAACAGTTGACAGTTTCTTGTATTATCGCTGGGCTGACCTGCAGGTGAACTGAAAATGAACTTTTCTCCCAACTCTTGCTGCTCTTTTCTGGGCCAACTGCTACCCACGCGCATCAGTCAGTAACTGTGGATGCTTCCACTTGTGTTGCAGATGCTCACTGCTACCTACTAGTTAGTGTGCAAGACAAATGGGTCTTATCAAGTGAGTGAGAACATTTCACTCATTTTCCCCTGGCCTCTCAGGCTGTGAGGAGGCATTCATCACATCAATTTATTTCATGATTTCCCCACAATGTATGAATAAATAATTAAGCAAACTCACCTAGTGCCTGCAAATGAATTTAACATTTATGATTCTGTCAGTCAATCTGTATGTCCATTAAAGTCAAATGATTTGACCAAGACAGTCCTAAGCCTGAGCTAGATAACCCCAGCATTCTGTTATACAGCCTATATTGTCCAAGGCAACACCATTGGCATTTCTTTGCATGATAAGCTTCATAGAAGCCCTCCTGACTAGCGAAACATTTTCTGAGGACCACCGCAGAATTGTCAGCCACCAATAACCTTCTTTACACTAGAGCAAGGGCAAAACCAGAACTTGAGGTACAATTTCGGATCTCCAGATCTGAACTAATCTCTACTGATTAGGTTCCGTCTGAGATACAAAACTAGAAGGGGGCTATTTTTCACTTCTGGTTGGAGCTACAGATGAAATTCATGCTGAGATGGCAGAAATTCAGGTGAAAATAGCTGATTGCATGACATTTTTACCAACCAAGAAACCTCACAAGTGTTCTGTGCCATCAAACACTAACCATCATTTGGACTAGAACCTCATCTTAAACTTCCTCTAGAGCGGAATACCATCTCCTTGACTCCATTCTAACTAAATACCTGCACCCAAACCAAGAAACTCTGCTCTGCCTTATTGCCCATTTCCATTTGATACCTGATATTCTGTCTGATTTCCAGTTATTTTTAATAGCCATCTATAATTAATCTGTTTTAGTTACACCATATCTCAGTGTGAAGTTCATTATGCAGGGATAAAACCAATGTAATTTTTGCTGTTTGCCTTGATGATGTTTCAGCCCCTGCAGATTAGAACTTGAAGTAAGTACCTTCTGTGTGTGTTGCGATTGCTGTTCACATGACCCTGTCCTGTGCAGCCTGGTGTTGGGCATTTCAACACATTCTCGTGCATAGCCAAGACTTTGTAGCGAGGAGAGGAAGGGAAGAGGGGAGGGAAGTAAAAACAACTTTATAAAAACAGAGCAAAAAAGACAAATAGTCAAGTTTTCATGCTGGCTTCCTAGAAATCAGCAAATATGAAACTGCAATTAAAAGTTGTCTGCGTACAGAAAAGAGTTACAAGCCAACTCTGCTCAGGTCAGCACTAGATTAGCATTTCTGCACAGGCCAGCTTGGTCTTTTTTCCTGGTTAGCTGATTGCAATCCATTTTTCCTCCTCCCCCTTCGTTCCGGAGCCATGCCTGCCCATTTCAGGTGGATTTAAGTGATTGGAGTTGAATCTATGCTTTTATCCTTAGGACTAGTCTTTGTTTGATTTTTAAAAATTTTAATCTTCAGGATTATTGCTCCCTGCAGCGCTGACCTTAAAAGTAAAGAAAATAATTTGCTTTGCAAGCCTTTGGAAAGCACACAGATTGCTTTTTAATTTTTTTTGTATGCACACTTGTATGAAGATAACTGTTACTTTCGCCTTGTCTCCTGCAGTTCTGTGTTTATGGCAGGTCTGCAACCTCTGAAATTACAGATAAGGCAGCAGTTGTGGGGGTTTTTTTGGCCATTATTCCATTATCATGAGCACACAATACTGAACTTTATTTACATGTACAGAGAATTCTATTTAGGAGGTTGGTACAAATAGAAATAAAATCTATATTTGAAAAAAAAAAAGCCAGTGGCATAGTGATAAACATTTCCTGCAGAATATATGAATCTTTATGTGCTATGTTGTAACTGTCAAGGTGATGAGTGAATAAAAAGAGATTTGACTCTAGTGTACATATCAAATGGTTACTTTTTTTGCTATACAATAAAACATAATTAAATTCTGCTGTCGAGATTTCCTTTTTTTACCCTTCTTCCCTCTTCCCGACAAGCTACTCCATAGGGGGAAAAGAATCTGTGGGATTCAATATAGGGACCAAGCCGACATGGTTCAACAGAAGCTCAGTAGGGTTCCACAGAAATTACTGACAACATCTAGAGAAGTTAACAGAGAATGAAATCCTTTCTAAAAGTTGCATTTTTTTAAACCACCCTATAGAATTCTATAGCAAGGAGAGCTGTATGAGATGGATCTAAAAACCTATATAAAGATTATTATTTTCTATTAAATTCTCCAGAACTTTCCTGTAAGGGTAGCTATAACTTTTGTCATCATAAGGGTAAGACACTGTAACTGCATCACACAACATGAGAAATTAAACAACGCTCTTAAGGCAAAAATTACCCCTGGGCAGAAGGCCAGCACATGAACTATGCACCACTAAAGTTGAATTTGGAGGGCTAAAGTGCGACTTCAGTGGCGTACTGACCTTGTGATGGGGCTCTTCCGCGCAGGGGTGAATTTCACTCTAAGGGTGCTTCTACATTGCCGCTGGGGGCGTAAATGGCAACCTGTGTCGACGGACCCGCATTAGCTGTATTCTAGAGAGCTCACTAAAAACAGACATGAGGATGCGGCAGGGTGAACTGCACAAATTTGCCTGACCGTCGCCACGGGTTCATACTTGTGCAACCGGCATTGAAGCCCTTGCCACTGTGTCCTCACTTCTTCTAGAGTTCAGGCAGTGTGGATACATCTGGACAAGTTACCATTCACACTTAAGACAGCAATGCAGATGTGCTTTGAGGCACAAGTCAGCTAAGTGCCTCAGCTCCCCAGGTTAGGCAGCCCTTTTTCTGCGGTGTGGAAATCCCTACAGTATACTCACTCTCTGGAGGGATCCTGTCTTTGTGTGGGCAACCGGACAGACTGCGATGGTGAGGGTAGAGTCCTGTGACGTGACCGGTGCCATCACAACCTGGAGTAGGACATTTGATCTCTCGCTTCTCAGGTCTTGAGGGATCTAGGAAATATGGGGAGGGGGATGTGGGAAAAAATATTACCCCAGGCAAGGGCAGCAACTGGATACAAATCATGAGTGACTGAATACAAGAAAAGGAGCTTTTGTACAGCACTGCTGCAAAAGAGTTTATTGCCAAGATTTCGGAGTACGTTTGCACGTGTAGTTCAAGTGAGACTCCAAGGTTGAATATTCACACCACTAGCTGCCTGATTGTTGGTGCAAATCAGGTAGTTACTGGTGCAAAGACTCTGATTTGCACACACAATTACATTTTTGTAGGTGTAAAAATACAGGTGCAAGTTTTGCATGTGGATACGAAAGGGAGGCCATGCTCAGTGTGGCTGAAAATGTATCCTGTAATGTGCTATATAAGGTCAGTGAGGCCATCTAAGAATTATGACAGGATAATCCCACTGGCTCATATTCAATCATGGACCGAGCCAAGCCAAAAGAAGTTACTGATCTTAGGCCAGGCTTCAGTTTCTATAGGCCTGCCCACTTACGGTCTAGTACTTCCTGCAGAATTCAGAAAGGCTTAGCAGGTGATACCCTGCTTCAAAAATATGTGAACTGCATTAGTTTTCAGGTTGATATTTTCATATGAGTCCCATGCAGAAGCAGTTGAAATGTTTCACATTTTAATCGTTTTGAAATTTGAAAATGAATTCATTCATTCATTCATAAATTAGGAACATTTTACATGAAATTCTTCATGACAGTTTCCAGTCAATTTTCAAACGGAAATTGATAGAGCTGGTTGATTTTGTTTGTGTTTCAATTTCAAAAATTGTTAAAATTTTTAATTTCAAAAATGAAAAGGGGGAACCATTGGCAAATATTCCCCCCCCACACACACTTTTTTTTTTTTTAAAAAAAAACCTGCCTTGTGCTAGGAAAGAGGACAACAAACTCTCAGTAGGAGAGGTGTGCATGGAATCAGGTGGTTCCTGTCTCCTGCTTTTCTTTATAGTTTTAGTTCAAAAATCTATTTAAAAGTAAACTGGTGCTGATTAAAGATTCTGATGAAACTGATGGATTGAGGATATTGGTGGAACTTTCTCCACCTGTCTATTCAATATGTACATCATGGCCCCCATGGAGAAGGCTTCTACTTATCTATTGCTCAAGTAAATTATGGCACCAAAGTCCAAATGACCTTAAAATCAGGCCACAAGGTCCATAGTATCTGGTCTCATGGGCTTTTTCTGGAATGGGAAAAATGAGCAGAAGGGTGGCACTGGTGGGAGAGTTTTTGTTCTGAGTTTATTTTGGAGGGTCCTCTCGTTTGGATTTTGGTTTTAATTGACACTGGGAAGACTTCATAGCCAGAAGACTGGGTGGGAACATTTTAATAAATGGAAAGAAATAAAATGAATATAAATAGTCTCCCAGATTATCCACTCTGCATCGCTTTTGCCATTTCTGTCTTAGAGGTACAGGTTGAGATTTTCAAAGCCAACTAGGGGACTTGCCACGCAATTCCCACTGAGAGTAACAGGAACTATGTGGCTCAATCACCAAACCGAGCTTGAAAATCCACAACCAGGTAGTTTTCATGGGACACTTAGCAGTGAAGCTCAGATTCTTTCACAGTCCAAGGCTGCTGGGGAGAAAGATGGTGCATGGAAGGTTGTTCAGATACTCCACCTTTGCTGTAGTAGTTTTTTCTGATAGTGTCCAAAGGTTTGTTTTGTTTTTCGTCCACCTGGAAATGCTTTACATGCTCCCCTGGCAGGCGGCTGGGCTCCCTCATGATCTTAACCTGCTCGGCTTTGAGTGCAATGGCCTGCTCCAGCAGCCCCAGGTTCCCTCTGGTCATCATGTCGTACATTTCAGACTCATCGGTCACGGCAGATTTCTGGGACCGAGCATCGTCATCTTTGTCGTCATCTGATCTGACCTCCACGATGACCGAGTACTCAGGTTTTGGGCTGAACCGCCCTTCACAGTGGGTTTTCTGGGAGTCCCGAGATGTCTGAGGAGTTTCTTCACAGATCACTTCAGGTGCCATCTCCTCCTCTTCTTCCTCTTCCTCCTCCTCCTCTTCTTCCTCCTCCTCCTCTTCTTCTTCTTCTTCCTCCTCCTCCTCTTCTTCCTCCTCCTCCTCTTCTTCCTCTTCTGCTTCTGCTTGCATGGTCTTTTGCAACTTGCAGGACTCCTCACAGTTCATGTCGTCCCGATGCTCTGGACACAATTCACTGCTACGTTCGCTAGTGACCTCAATAACTTCCTCTGCATCCTCAGTTTGGATGATAATTTCCTTGTCACATTCCTCCTCGACCACCTCTTCTTCTGCCCCTTCATGAACCAGGTGCACAACATTAACAGGAGGCTTGGAGACCTGCAGTTCATTTTCAGGCAGCTGCCCCTCTATTGCAAGGGTTTCTTCTGCTATTTGGCCTAGATTTAGGAGAGAGTTGGCAATGATTTCTTGATAGCTGCTGTAATTGGCCTTGCTAGGGCCGGGTGTACTGGTAGCTGCATTTTGTCCATAGCGTGATGATTTTGCTGGGCTTCTTACTGCAAAAAGGAAGAAGAAAAAACGTTATAAGCTCATAAAGAACTTTTTGTCTCCTTTCAGCTTAATTGAACCCCAAGTCTTGCTGTTATGCCCTGGGTGAACCTGATTTAATGCATTTAGTAATGGCAGGTAAAAAAAGGGATTTCCATTTTAAAATGATTCCCACTGATAAGATGAGCAACACCTTCAGATATCTATTTTCTCCACTGAGCCATCAGAAACCATCAGCTACACATTTTTGCATGTTGCCTGCACTAGCCCAAGGTGATGTTTTCATGCTAAAGAGCACCCCATTGGAGGCTGATGCAAATTGCCTTAATAAACAGGGGTCCATGATGCACGAATACATTTACAAGGAAAGAGATATGGGAGAAGGCTAAGATCCGAGGGCCAAAACTCTTCCCTGGTTACGCACATACACCTCCTCCCAAAGCCCATGAAAGTGGCATGAATTTGGACCTAGGAGCCTTACTCTGTGACCACTGAGCATAAGAACAGTCATCCTGGGTCAGACAAATGGTCCATCTAGCCCAATATCCTTTCTTCCAACAGTGGCCAATGTCAGGTGCCCCAGAGGGAATGAACAGAACAGGTAATCACCAAGTGATCCATCCCCTGTCGTCCATACCCAGCTTCTGGCAGAGAATGGTGTTGCATCCCTGCCCATCCTGGCTAATAGCCATTGATGGACCTATCCTCCATGAACTTATCTAGTTCTTTTTTGAACCCTGTTATAGTTTTGGTCTTCACAACATCCTCCGGCAATGAGTTCCACAGGCTGAAGACAATAGAGAAGCTCATAACCTGTCTCTGGATCAGGATCCAAGACTCCAAGTTGCCTTTCCCATTGCTTTACCTATTGAGCCACACAGAGAAATGCTTTTATATTCTACATAGTTCCTTCCCCAGGAATCGTCACTGATGGAAAAACTCTTATTTTTAAGATGTTGGAGACAGTCTGTGACCAGCATAGCCAGGAACATCCCTTCTCAGATTAAACAGGTCTTTTCTGTTGTTCTTCCACTAAATATAATAATGGAAGAACCCATCCTATACATAATTCAGAGGTGCTATAACTCTTCACTATTAACACTCACTTCCCTTTTTCCATCTGTAAAATAAGCTCTGCAATCAATAATGATAAAGCACCTTCCGCTGGCTCAGGGCTGGGGGTCTCCTCCTGTTCTATCGTCTCTGCCTCTTCCTCCTCCAAAGTCCCCTCTGATTCGTCAGTGACAGACTCCTCCTTCACCTCTGTCTCCTCGCTCCCATCGCTGTCCACGTTGTAGCCTTCATCAAGGGCCAGCTTCAGGGGATGGGATTTTCTCTTTGACACCAGGTGCTCGGCCTCAGCATCCTGAAGTTTCCTCTTCTTTGCTAGAGGGCAGCTTTGTAAACTAGAGGGAAAGAGGACTCATTGCATGAGGGAGGCATGTCTGAGCAAGACCTCAGAAATGGAGGCTTTATCAATGAAGCAAGGGGTAAAAAAGTCCTTTAAGGACTAAAGAGAAATGGGCAATGCATAGGGAGGGCCAGGTCTTCAGCTGGTTTATATGTCCTAGCTCTGTTGACCAAGCTGCAGATCTGGCCTTCATTCTTTTTCACTCTTCTCTAAAGAAACTCACCTATGAATGGGCCAGCTCCTGATGCCTTTACTCAGTTTTCGCTCAGAGATCACTGGGAATTCGTATAACCCAGTAAAAACATTTAGTCCTATGGCATCTTATCAGGGGTGGCCAACCTGGGGCTCCGGAGCCACATGCGGCTCTTCAGAAGTTAACCTGCGGCTCCTTGTATAGGCACCGACTCCTGGGCTGGCGCCAACTTTCCAATGTGCCAGGGGTTGCTCACTGCTCAACCTCTGGCTCTGCCACAGGCCTTCCTCCTCTCCACCCCTTCCCGTCCCCTCCCCTGATCCTGCCATGCCCTCGCTTCCTTCCCCCTCCCCTCCCCCAAGCCTCCTGCACGCCACAAAACAGCGGATCGGGAGGTGCAGGGAAGGAGGGAGAGGGAGGCGCTGACTGGCGGGGCTGCCGGTGGGTGGGAGGTGCTGGGAGCAGGGTGGGGGAGCTGCTGGGGGGCTGCTGACGTATTACTGTGGCTCTTTGGCAATGTACATTGGTAAATTCTGTCTCCTTCTCAGGCTCAGGTTGGACACCCCTGCATCTTATATCTGCCATCACAATTTACGCTAGGCCCAGTTGTTTCTACCTTGGACACTGTTGGATACTAAAGGCTGTTGGTTGCTTCTAGCTATAAAACTAGAACTGGTATTCAGATCCAGCCATAGTGGCATATTTAACTCATGGGCACCAGGAGTCCAGATGTGCACAGTATAATGCACTGATGAAAAATCTGTTAGCAGAAGAATGGACTCCAAGGCAGCCAAAAAAACTATTATTTCCCACCCCATTCCCCTCTACCATGCATGCAAGTAGCAAGCAGACCAAGTCCTCAGCCTGAAGACATCTCAGCAGAATTAATAAACCCATTGTATAGCAACACAATCTATTCCTTTCCACATCAGCTGTGAGTTTGGTAAAGCTCATTTAGGACCCTGATTCAACTCCCATTGTAGTCAATGGAGCTGGATCAGGGTCAGTCTGTCTTGATTCTTACATCTCTCTCTACCACTGGCATTGAGGTTCCTTAGACTGGAAATCCTCCAGACCAAATCTTACCTTCTGTGTCTTGCATACTTTCCACGGATGTGTCCTGAGCCATTACATCCTGGGGTAGGGCAGCTTGAGAGGGAAACAATCAAGCAACAAGAACGGCGATGACTTGGAGAATGCGTTTTAATTAAAATATATAAACTATGGAGAGTTAAAAAGAATCTGTGCAGAAGGAACAAAAACTGCAAACGGGAAGATAATTTCCTTTAAATAGTTCATTTCATCCCTTTGAATTCCAAGCAAGGAGGGCAGGATGGCGGCTTTGCAGTTTGCTAAAAATTAATGAAATGAGTCACCCCATTTAATTAAATGAACGGTTCATTATAGTTTTATGAGTATGTTTAATTAAAGATTTGCATGTGTAAAAGCAAGCCTTTAAACACAAGACAACTACCGTACCCTGCCTCCCACGGTCACTGTTTAGTTTTGTTGTTGTTTTATTTTTTTTTCACTAGTGCATAAAATAAATCATTTTTTAAAATTTCGTTTTATGGCTTGTCAGACAAGCATTGTTTGAGGATGCTAGGAATGGGGGACCTATTGAGGAGGCCAGGTTGAGGAATGGACATGGGAAGCCAGGCCTTTGGTGATAGGAGTCAGAGCATGTTGGACAAAATTCACAAGCTCCCCTGCCCTGGCTTCTGCTCAGCTGAAGCAGCAATCTCAGTGCAGAGGGCTCCAGAAACCTTAGGCACTACTCAGCCCTTAACACGGACTGAAGTGGAAGATGCTGCTTTGCATAGTTCCTCTGCACTGGTAAATGTCACCCCTACAGATAGCCCAGTCTTCAGGAATTATAGGGGCTCCAAAGGCTGAAAAGCAGCTTCAGCCAGTTTCCCTGGCGGATGTACATTAGGCTTTGGCTACTGCCAGAGGCTGCAAAGCAAGGGGGACCACCTGGGACACGGCTTGACCACTTTTTGACTGGCCTGGCTGGTTTCTCAACTCTCTTGCCAGTTGCTGGTCACGAGATGCAACTTGCCAGGGGGGTTTGCTGAGCGCATATGCCGCCGCACGCATAGTGATCTCGTAACTAGCGTCCGTGCACGATGTGGCGGGGAGTGGTGCTGCGGCCGGCACCCAGGTCCTGCGCTGCATGTGCAGTGTGCCCTGTGCCAGGCCCTTGCCACCTGCTGTCTGCTGAAATGGCAGCAGCTCTTCAGGATCTTCCCTCCCCTCCTCCCCCCACGGGTGTCCCTATGAACTAGCCCAGCTGAGCCAGGCAGTTCTGAGGGTTAACTCCTGGCCAAGGTCCAGATGGAAGCTGACGCAGTGCCGCGCTTTGCTGACCAGAATTCAGGGCAGGGAGCCCTAGGAGAACAGAAGCACTGCCCTGTTCATTTTGTGTTTGGGAGCTTGCTGACTGGCAGGAAAGCTGAAGCCAGAGACTCAAAAATCTGAACTCCCAGCAAGGTCTTAGACCTATCTTGTCTCAAAACCCTCCTGGTCCTGCTACATGTCCTTGTAACATTGAAACCCCAGGGCTGCCTTTTGCAATAAACTGACTTGTGACCTGCTTTATATCTGAGGTGATGATCCTCCTTTAACTCACGCGATCAACTGGGAGGATGCACAGTGTTCTCTTTGGCCTCCTAGCCTTTGTCCGGTGCATATGCTCAAACCAAACTGCACCTTTCACGGGGTTCCTCGTATGAGTGGAAGTGGCAGCTCAGAGGATTCTTCCAAGTGACATGCTAGAGATCATACATAAGAAGATCTCTCCAGGCTAATGTGCATAATTGGAAGAAGGTCCCCCTCCCCTTTACTGATGATCTTAAAGTCTAATTTGAATTGCCTTCAGTCATGACTGAGATTGCTCTGTTCTGAACAGCCCCAGACACACTCTAAGTGACTGCACGCAGCGCAGTGGTTAAGCTAGCAATGACTTGCCTGAAAAAATAAAAAGGCTTATTTAGTGTGGAACAAGAACAGCTCTGATGAAGATGTTATGAGCATTTCTAAACTTCGCTGAATCAGTTAAGGCTGATTCCCCTTTTTAAGGCAGTAAATTACAGCCTGTGGTTAAAAAAAAAAAAGATAATAGCCCAGAGGATCTGAGCCAAATGTATCTAAAGTGACTCGTGATTTTAGATGGCTCAATATTTGGTGCCTACCCTTAGACAACTTCAAAGCTGTCCAATATTCAGAGGGTGGGCGCTCAGTGCTTTCTGGAATGCCAGGTCATTCAATCTTGGCCTAGGACTTTGATTTGTGAAATCCTTAGAGATGGAAATTTCTTACATCTTGGCAGGGGTCATGAGTGGCAAAGGGCTCCATGGTTTGTTAATGGTTCTCCCTTCTTTACAACATTCACCAATTTCTCTCTCTCTCAAGAGCTTTAATACTTTTACAAAAGCCTTCTTATTGTCATGCAGACGATGCCTAGCTTCCAATTAGTCGATTAATCGTCCAGTTAATCAGGCAATTAGGTGACAGCTGCAGAGATGGCTGTGTGGAGCACTCTGTGCTGCCCCTGAAATATGTCACCTGCTTCAATTACCACCTCCACTCGAGTATTCAGCAATAAAAGTTAGGGAAGTGTAATGCCCAGCATCCCCCATGCTAGTCTCTTAGGAGTCATAGCAGAGCGTAGGAGCAGAAACTCGAAGAAATTAGGACAGTTAAGCTCCAATTACTCTTTGACATGGAAAGCTTTCTAATAGAGGCCACTAGAAAATGCAGCCCCTGCCATTAGCACATGCCCAGGTTAGTGAATCCTCCTGTTGCATAAGCACTTATGTCTGTTTTACAGAGATCTGAGAGATCCAGAAGCCAGTGATTTATAATAAAAAGCTTCGTAAGACTGCAACGGTTTGCTCCAGTTTTTTCTCTTGCTGTTGCTAGCATGCAAGCTACATCAAATGAACAACAGGACCTCCTGAACATCTCAGTCATCGGGCTAGGGGATGACCAGGCTGACGTGGGGAGTGGGCATCAGATCTTTACCGATGGAAAATCTTATCCTGTACCTGTGGGGCTAAATAATTTTAAAATCCATCCTGTAAGGCAGGGGAGGGGATGGAAGGAGAGACAGAGACCAGGAACATGGATAGGGGAGGAGGACAGAAGTGACAAGAGGGGAAGGGAACCAGAGAATGATCCAGGAATGGGAGCAGGGGGAGGACACAAGAGACGGAAGGGGAGGTTTGCTTTTAACCATTGTACATATCAATACTTTTCCAAGTGCCATTATTTAAGGATGCAATTCCCTCTGGGGGCTGGATCCTTGGCTGAGTTAGCCCTTGGTGCATCATTTCACCTCCTTTGCTCCTGGGACTGGTTATGGGCTGGAGTGGGGCCTAGCAATAGGGCAGTCACAGGGCTGCTCTAATTAACACCAGCTGGAACAGTCCCCCTGGGGCTTCCCTGCCAGCCAAAGATTGCTCCTTCTCATCCTTATCCGGCCGCCTCCTGCCCTCAGCCCACCACAGAATGCACCTTGCATGGAGGGGGTAGTGGATGGTAAAAGCCAGATTCCCCGCCATTAAAGTAAGTGGGAATGGGGAAGTGCAGAGGGCAGCTCCCTCTCTTCTGCCTGGCGTGCGTAAGCAGTGTTCCCTTACAGCTTTCCCCTACACTGGTTCAATGAGAGCTCTCCCCTCCTGTTTCAATCTGCTATAACTCCGGGGATTCCCTTACCCTCCTGGGGTCCCTTTTCACTCTGGGCTGGTGCAAAGGGGACTTACCTAGGGCCAAGCCCTGAGTGTCTGGCTACATGATGTACAGGAAACTGTAACACAGCTAAAATCCTGTTCATTTTTCTTCCCCTTCCCTATAGCCATAGAATGGGACTCGCCAAGTGGGAGGGGCAGAAGAAGGGGCTGCGGGAGGAGTTAGGGTTGGGCCTGGGCTTGGTAATAGATTTGCCCCGTCTAATGCTTTCCACAGCTTTTATTTCCTTAAGGAATGGGCCAGAATCCCTCTCCCTCCCCAAGCTATGAGGCTGAGAAGAAAATTTTCTTACCTCACCTCCTGTCCTATGAGTTCCGTGGGCACTGAGCAGAGGGACAGGAAACAAGAGTGGAAAGAAACAAGGCCGTGAGTAAAAACACAGATTCCTCTGCCACCGCTGAGCTAAGTCATGCTCCATCGTAAACTATGCAAGGCTACATAGTAAATAGAAAAGCATAAACTGTCTGCAGCCCTCAACCTGCTAACACTTACACACATGCTTAACTTTAAGCGTGTTACAATTAAGCATGTAGTGTTTTCAGGGAAAGGGCCTACATCTCTATGTAGACACAAACACACATGCACACTGAGCCAGATTCTTAGCTGGTGTAAACTAGCATGGCAATATTGAAATCAATTGAGCTACCTTGATTTAAACCAGCTCAGGATCTGGACCTCTACTGGTAAAGGAACTGACTGAGTTCTCTCATGTCTCTTCAGTTTTTTGGCAGTTCATATGCATTTGAAATAGTTTTCTACATTTGCATTTTTCTAGTTTCTCATTTTAATCCCTTTTGTAACGATAGCCCAGGTTCTAGATTTTTAGGGATGACTCTTCATTTCTGAGTAATACAGATGACATTACTGGATCTTTACTGAAAACCTGATGTCCAGCCAGGAATCCAAACAGCCAGGAAAAAGAAAAAGAAAAAAGAAAAAAAAAGGAAACATGCCATGTGGCACAGGCTAAAAGGCATAACACAGCTGCTCAGTTTGTTTGAGCTAATTGGGTTTCTGGGGGATCCAAATCTCAATGGAGTGACTCACAAACTTCAACAAACTGGAGGCAACAGTAAGTAGCATGGTCTATCCAAGAAATTACCTTTTCACATCAGGAGACCTGGGTTTAAATGAGTTTAAGGCAGGTTTAAGGTGGGAAAATAAACAGAATCAGGCTGGTCTCATTATAATCCCTAATGAGCATTATATATATTACAAAAACTACCACATAATGTGGCACGATTCAGCACAATTGGCTGTATCTGATTTCTGAGGGAAGCAAATGCCTAGAAGGAGAATGATGTAGGTCAGCATGGAGTGAGGCGCAATGGCCCAGCTGTGTGGATGAAGTTGCATAATTCCTTCACGCATCACCCTCTATTTTCACCAGTGCTATTAGTTCCTCACTTTCAATGACCTTTGAAATGCATCAGATCCATACACACAGAAAAGAGACAAAATAAATTCCGAGGTTGATCTGTAATCATTACACAGGGTACCAATGATCTGGATATGACTTTACACACTGCAGAATAGATTACAGCATCTTCCCCTTCTTTGTAGGGAAAAGGCATCTAGAGGATGAAATATACATTATTATTTTTTGTAAAGCTGGAAAATAAATAGCAATCAAGCTTTGAATTAACGAGTCATTTGTCCTCCAGTCCCCGCCATGAGACGGCCTGTTTGCTTCTGCAGCATGTACAACCTCTGCCAGGCACTCTCAGATGTTCAACTTCAAAGCCTCTAGCGGAGCATGCATGATGAAAGCCTCTGGAACTGATCTGAAGCTATCACGATTCCTATAGAACTAAGCATGGAAGGGATTTTTTTTTTTTCAGGGTGGAGGAGGGAAGGTTAAATACTATGTGGGGTGTAAGTGTTTATTGCTCGAGCTGTTTTTGTGAACAGATCTCCTGGGTTTGGGGGAGGCGGGGAAGCAGTGTTTCTGGGTCTGAAAGGAGAGCCTGCTTGGAAAAAATGGAGCACATTAACCTCAGATGTAATTCCACACAGGAGGAGAATAAATGGCTCACCTCTGATAGACTTTGATCGTGTGCGTGCTCTCTTATCATCAGTTTCTAAACTCATCTGGAATCAAACAGCGACAAAATTAGCATTTAAAAAAAAAGTCTCAGTCACATAGAATGTATTGGAAACCGTTCCCCAATATAAGTGCTTGGAGCTGGGGAGGCTGGATTGTCTTTTTTGAGAAAGATACTGATTGTATTACCTTTTAAATTAAGGCCAGACTAACTTTGCTGGGTTGACTCTAAGGAGAGGAGCCCTGATTTGTCTTTTCCCTATAATATGAAGACTTCACCCAATAGGAACGTAGCGTTTCTCTTGCTCTATGGACCAAATGGCTGAAAACATGGCCTTATTGAAGTCAGTGAGAATTTTGCCATTGATTTTGATGGGTCCAGAATTTCACCCAAAGTATTTCTGCATGCTCAGCTTGTGACACTATTTGATGATAATCAGGGTATTTTAAACCACTAGTGATCCCACTGAAGTCAATAGGACTTCTGAGATAGGTGCTACGCAGTGGGAGAATGGACATGCTATTCTGGCCCACCAAGTAAATAGCTGGCTTTGTTTTGCAGACATTGCTTTTTAGGGGCTGAGCACCCACTGTTGCAAAATGGCATTGTTCCACTGACTTCCTTGAACCAGTTGAGGGTTTGTCCCTTCAAGTATAAAAAAACTTGCATGTTTTCATCCCAGGGAGAGGTGGGGGAAAGGACACAATTTTGGAGCCAGACCCTGCAAAGGCAGACCCTGCTGAAGGCAGCGAGAGTAGAGGGTGACACCATATCATTGGATGAGGCCCTAAATCTGTATCCAAAAACTTATCAACTTCTTTTCCCAGCTGTATGCATGAAGGAAAATAGCTACAGCCTTGAGGGACCAGATGAACTTCAGCATGACCAGATGAACTTTAGAACGGAATAAAATCATAGTGGGTGAAATTCTCCCCTCTGCACACGGGAAATGTTATCCAGAGGTCTTCAAAACCCCACCTAGTGCTGTAATAGCTGGACTAAGGTACAAAGACATTTTCCCCACACAAACAACAATCATGCTTTATTAACAGACATGGTAACTAGGGGATACCAGAACTAGCCCACACCTTTCCCCCAAACTCAAATCAACCCTTTTATGAATGACAAGAAATTCAGTTAACTTTAGAAAAATGTAATATGTTCTAAGGTCAGAAGGGACTAGGGCAACCATCTTTTCTGACCTCCTGGATACCTTGGGTTGGAAGGGTTGGATTTTTATTGGTAAATGTTGATTTCATCGTACACACACAAACCAATGACAAAATATTTCCTATTGATGATCATTGAAATTCACTGATAGGCAAGGTAAGAAAAATGCTGCTTGAGAACCTGGAGTTTGTTTCAAGATATTTACTTTGTATATTTTCACACGTGACGTTGACAACTCATGTTTTAATAGTTATAAAGCTTTAACTTTTGGAATCTCACTGTCTACTGTCATGGAATAATTAGGGTCTGACCCCCCCCCCAATGTCTGACCTCCCATAACTTCCCACGACAGTGAAAATTTAAATCAATAAAAATAGAAGAAGAAAAAAATCCTGACGCCCCATAATTTTGCCCAACTCTGAAAATTTAAATGTATAAACATTAAAAAGAGCCTTAAAAGTAAACAAACATCGATATTATCCATCAAAATGATAAAAATATAAAAATCAAATTCTACCAAGCCTATGTATCCTGCAGGCCATAGGACTTCCCTGAATTAATTCCTCTCTGTACTAGAGCAGACCTTTTGGAAAAATATTTACACACACATGCACCTTTGTGCTTCCTGCTTTCATATCCACCAGAATTGTTGGCACACCTGCAAAGAGGGCTATACTGCACTACCCCAAGCCCAACTTGAACCAGACTCTACTGGGAATATTGCAACCCATTCCGGTGAGATTTACAGACTAGGGTCTCAATCCTGCAAGCATACATGCTTACCTTTACCCACATGGAGCAGTCCCATTGACTTCAGTAGGCCCAGGTTTGCAGACAAGGCTATGCCTTGGCTGAAAAAGGTGTGCTTTTCCATAGAGACAGCTAAGTCGGTGTGAAACCCTAGTGGAGACAAGGCACTGTAGTTTTTACCTGTATGTAGGCAGCTGCGGTAAATCCCGAGTTGGGTAGGGTGTAGATAGGGTGACCAGATAGCAAGTGTGAAAAATTGGGACACTATTTTTTGTGGGGAGGGCAAAGGGATAGTTGCCTATAGAAGACAAAGCCCCTAATATTAGGATGGTCCTGATAATATCGGGATATCTGGTCACCCTAGGTGTAGGGTTGATCTCACCTAACTGCATTGATGTAATAACTATTTGTGCCTTGTTTCCACAAGGATTTTACATGGAATTATCTGGCTTGATGCAAAGCAGTACCCATTGTTTGGCGGTGAAGACTGAGCCTCAGCAAGGTTTGGATGAGGTTCTGATTAGCATCTAAACTTTTAGAACTTTATCTGAATGCAACCTCCACATTTCTGGCATTTCACTCCATTTCTGAGTCATGGGGCCATTCCAGCACTGTATCAGGCATAGCTGAAAAAAAAAATTCAGCAAGGTGCCGTGCAACTCTTTCCATGTGCTTTTTATGAGTGTTATTTAACATATATGTGTCAAAATTGTAATAGGTCACTGGGATCTGCACAGCCATTTATTATTATTATCAAACATTTATATTGGTGTAGCTCCGAGAAGCCTCTACCAGGTCAGTGCCCTATTGTGTTAGGTGCTGTACAAACATACAGTAAAATGACAGTCTGTACCACTAATAGCTTACATGCTACAAGATGAGACATACCAGGTGGATAAGACTAAAAAGTATAGAGGAAGACAGGTAACAAATACAATGGGATGTTTTAGCCCAGCCCAGCTGGGGGTGCAGTTCTCAGACAATCAGTAGTGGTTATAATAATAACTCCTATCTCTTATAATACTTTCCATCAGTAGATCTCAAAGGAGGTAAGCCATTATCCCATTACCCCCAATGGGGAAACTGAGGCACTGAGGGGTGAAGTGACTTGCCTCAGGTCATCCACCAGGCCAACGGCAGAGCCAGAAATAAAACTTAGGTCTTCCGATGCCCAATCCAGTTCACCGTCCACTAGGCTACACTGTCTCGCCCATAATAGCAACTTGCCATCTGCCCGGCTTCCAGCAGATGGCAGCTTTCTGTGTGCATTGCAACAGAAATGAGTTTTGAAGGCAGATAAGACAGTGGCTGTATTTGGACTAGGAGCTTTTTCTCACCCACAAGGGTCCTTGTGGGAGACAGCACAGAGATGCTTGGGGGAGACGCAGATGATCAAGGCTGGTATTGTTGGCAGGCGGCAAGCAGGGGCTCGAGTGAGCAATAAGATATAGGACGGATAGTTTATTTGTCTCAAACCACAAGCTCTGGAGATCGCTCTGTGCAGCCTTGAATGAATTCCCTCTATTATGAAATTTCTAGGCAATAAAAGTGGCATCTGCACTTTTGTAGAGCATTAGTAGATAAAAATTGCCATCTATTGGCATGTGAGTATAGGGCATGTTGTATTGTTCATGTGTCTTTATGTTCAATAAAGTTGTTGTCGTGCACTATGAATAGCATCTTCTGTGTAGCTTTTCCCTTGGCACGCTTGACAGCACCCCTCTACCCTCACTCAGAGAAATTTTACACAGATGGAAGGAGGCATCCAGACGACCTCTAGATTGTGGACATCAAACATTATGCTCTGTAGGGAATGACAACATGAATAAATAATACTTGGGACTTCAAAGTGCTCGACATTAATTAATTAAGCATCACAACACACCGTGAAGTAGTGAAAGCTGCCATGCAGCTACCTCTGGGGTGCAACAGGGCATCTGTTGAACAGTCAGCACCACACAACAGCTTAGGCAGGAGGAGGAGAAATAATTATTTATATTACAGCAGCACCTGCAGTTCCCCAATAAAAACCAGCGCCCCCTCACAAGCTATCTCAATAGGCAGAGTATAACAGGAGTTAGAAGCTAGAAGAACAATAGGAATAGGCTCTTATGAAACACACCAATGGATCTTTAAAAACTTTCAAAAGCAGGCAGGGCATCAGTTTTACTTCTCAGCCTAAAGATGGTCAAAGAGATGAATGAAGTTAGCAACTTCTTTATATCGGCAGGATTGTGCCCGGCTCTAATCCAGATATATAAAGGAGCAAGATCCCTCCCCCCCACACACACACATCAGTTTGGATCCTGATCTCCTATTAACTCCATGTAGAGGCAGAGGTCTGTTCTCATGGAATCAAGCAGAGCAGGAACCCAGTAATTTTTTTCTGCTGAGCTGTCAGTCTGTCTCCTGCCAAAAGCATTAGTGTGGAATTACTCTGCTTCTCTTGCAATGCCTTGACTCTTGATTACCTGAACTCCTGCCTAGCCAAATGTATTTAGCGTTATCAAAGTGGTGCAGAGAATTGGGATTCTAGTGTCCATTTAAAACGGTTGCATGGGGGAGGAGGGAGAAGATAATTCATTTTCTTGGGGGTATTTCATCCCCATGATTATCATACATGTCTGGTTTGGAGACAGCACAAGAAAATTCAATGCTGATTTGTCCTAATAAGGGTGAATTGCCTTCTGCCCAGAATGTCCCTGACTAAGTGTTCTCATCTTAACAAAGTCCTGCTGGCCATCATGTGATGAGGTTCTGCAATGTAACAAAATGAAGTGGCTCTAAGACCTAAAACCACTGTTTAAAGAGCGGGTGTGTGGAATCCTAGCACTGGTTAAATAAATTCAAAAGGAGAAGGGAGGGAACAGAACTGGAAAGTGCAGCTGGAGCATGCACTGTAATGAGCAGTATGGTGCTGCTTCCCTTTTCTGTTGCTCTGCTGGCATTGTGTATAATGAAAACAAAGCATGCTGGCTCCTCATTGGAATAAAGCCCAGCACAAGAGCCAGCGATTGGCCACGTGATCTGTTCTTCAATGAGGAGCAGGAGAGGCTCTATTTAAATGTGTGACTCAAAATGCCTACTCTAATTCCGCTTAAGCTCTTGAATGTTCTCTTTCAAAACATGTGTGTGTGTGTGTGGTTCTTTACGGTAAGAACTGAACGGGCAGAAAGTGCGATTTGCACCTGTATTTTTTCATACGAAGGTGTTTATTTTAGTTTCTAAAAGCCAGGAGATAACAAAGCCCCCTGAGGTGCCACTGCTGAAGAAAATGCCTCAAATGAGCAAGATGAAATTTCCCCATGTAGCCCTCCCTTCCACCCCCTGGTAATGCACCAGTAGCAGCCAGTGATTTATGTCATTTGTTAGGGGGGCTGGAAAAAATCAAAAACTGGAGTAATTTATGCATCCTGTCAGCTATAGTCTTGTGGTGCCGGAGCGTTATTCTCTACGTTTATTACAACCTTCCCAATAACCCAGAAGACAATTACTATAATTTCTATTTTTAAAGCCCTGGCTCCCCATGGACCAATGGCTCACATTTAAAGTGTGGAGAGGAGCAGGTGTCAACGGGACTTCATTACATTTATGAGCCTTTCAAATGTGCCATGCTCTGAGCTAGCTCGCTAATGCCTTCCGATGCATGCTGTACAATAGAACTAATATGTTTGATTGCTAGGTGGCTATGTTCAGCTGAAATAAAATCTAGAGCTTTCTTTCTTTTTCTTTTTTTTTTTTTTGTCAGTTTTCCCAGAGAAATTGGCAAGCATTCTGCTGGGGCCTTGGCAATTTGGATTTCCAGCAGATAAATTATTCAAAAAGCAGAGAATAGAGAGGGCTGCAGAGAGCGTAATGGGCGCTGCTTGCAAACTGCTAACTCCTACTGATGGAACTAACAGCTGTGGTATTCCTTTTTCCAGAGCATCTTGCCATTTGCAATGTATTGACTTTTTTTTTTTTTAGAGGACAACAGGAAGCACTTCTTCGCTTTGGTGTGAAGAGCTTCAATTTAAAGGGAATAAAATACAGAGGGGCAAAAAATTCAGGTCTTAATCCTGCCCTTTTGGGGAAGGTAGACTGGAAAGCGAGCCTGGAGCCTAGCTAGCTTGTTCATAACTGTGCCAGTTAAGTACTGCCAATGCCCAGAAATTGGTACCCTCATACACAGTATACGCAACGTATTTATGCTCCTAATCACTCAGAAAGCCAGTCACCAATTAACCCATTCTTGTTAGCAAACTCAGAAGACAGGCCGTGGATTAAGTCACCATGGAGACTGAACTACCAACCCTCTCTTTGAAACGGAAGGAGTATGCACTGAGGCTCATAGTTTCAAACAACCTTTTGCATAAAGTGCAGGAGGGACTTCTGAGTCTTTGCTCTTTTGCAGACACACAGTGGCGTCGATCCTCAAGGAAGAACGCATACATCGCTTACACAGGATGAAAAGTAGGCCGGAACTCTGAATGGCCAGGGCTGGAGCATGCACAAAGTGTCTGGGTGCAAACACTTCCCACTGGGACTTGGAAGAGAGGTTTGGCAAGCCACCCAGCTTTCCTGCCCACATACAGGTAAGCATCATTGGCACCACATCACTGCTTTTTGCAGCCACTACAAGAAACAACTGTACAGAGCTTGGACAGACCATCACATGACCCCAAGTGGAAAAGGCAGAGGGATATTGACAGTTTGACTTGCTGGTGTTGCAAATACTGGAATGTGGAAGTGTTAAATGGACTGGCTGGATCAGCTGGCTTTGCAGTGTATCCTTTTCACATTTTCCCATGGATAAGACCCTCTATTTCTTGATATGAGCTTCACATGGCTACAGCACTGGGGAACTCATCAAAATGGAATCAACAGATGTTTTGAGTTCTTTAATAAGATTTGCTGTGGGCTTTGGGGGCGGCAATGAGTTAGGGCGTGGCTTGCATTAACAATCCCATCTTTCCACTACCTACCTATTTAACATGTTTTGTCAAGCAGAGTTAAAACTTTCTAAATTCTGTATATTCTAGCCTAATATGTTACAGTAGACACATACTATTGTGGAGTAAGATGGTTTCAAATCCTAGGGGAGCACTGGAATTGTGCAAGTAACAGATTTTTCGGTGCAGTAGCTGCACCACAAATAACCGAACAAAACGTAACTGTGGGTCAACTCCTCCAGAAAGGAATGCTTTACATTTTTGTACTGTGCTGAAAATTCTTTTCCGCAGGGCTTATAAAACATTAATTTATATATTTTTTAAAATCAATAGGTAAATCTAGGACCAGCATTAGTTTTGCTAGCCCTATTTTATTTTATTTTATTTGCAAAACTACAATCAAAAAGTCCAACCAAACAGTCCATTCAAAATGAAACGTTCAGTTTGAGGGGTTTTACTTTCAAATGATGCAAAATTCAAAACGAAAAGGGCATTTGGAATTGAAATAGCAAAACATTTCATTTAGAAACGGTCAAAATGAAACATTTCAATTCTTTTTTGAAATTTTTAATTCCCCCCCCCGGCACCCTTTTCTCCCCCAAAACAATTTGGCAACTTGGTGAAATGTTTTGGTCAATCTGAATTTGCATTTTTTGGTGAAAAAAAAAGATGTCTTACAAATTTCACTCAGCTCTCGTCAGTATTTTCATATCATTGGTTTCTCCCTGCTCGAGTCAGATAAAAACATCACTGTCTGTCTTCCGATTCTGGCTTACAAGCATGAGCTTGATGTATTCCTCTGCTTTACACTGGGGATGCAACACACGTGAGATTTAATGTATGTGGGGGGGAAGGAGATATAGCCGCATGGCATGTGTCTTTCCCCTGAGCCCACGAAAGCCCCTTTAAATGGTTACTGAATTAGCCGGGGGCCTTTTGGTGGAGTGCTGAAAGGAGAGGGCCTCTATATGGCACACTGCCCTCCTAATTTGATGGATTTCCAATAGCACGCTCAGATGGAGGCTAATAGTTCTGGAAGACATGTACACACAGGCACGCACTTTTGAAACTGTGGGCCTATCTGAAATAAAGTTCTTCCCATACCCAGAGTCCATAAAGCAGCATGGAATGAGAGTCATGCAAACACAAACAGCTGTCAGGTTTTTAAAGATCATTAGAATAGAAAATAAACCTTTTTTTCTTGGGTGACATTTCCCAGCAAGGTGCAAAAATACAAGGAAGTGTTCTCCTCTGAGCCCCATTATACCTTTCTCTGGTGGCTTAAGCTGACAGTGCCAACAGTGAACATCCTGAGATCTCAGTGTTGTCAGGCTCACATGTATGAGGCTTATTTATACGAAACCACTGTCCTTTAGTTTTTGCCTCATCAATGAGAAGTCTTCTCGACAGATCATTTTAACATGAAATTTCAGGTCACATAGAGCATGTTGGCAGTCTTGGAGACTGACAGGGTATTTCCATTTGGTTTCTCACTAGTGTTCATAATAACCCGGTTGGAAAGCTACCCAGATTTGTATCATTATTATTTTAACTTAGATTGAAAAAAACAGAACCTTGCCCCTCTATGAAAACCTCTGGGCATTTCCCTGCACTGCAACAATCTTTTATCCTGGATCTCTGTAACGATGTAACACTGCTCTGATGATCTGAATACCGCACTAAACTAAAGAACTACAGAATGCTAACCCTATAGTACATTAGCTCAATAGCGTATTAATAATACTACAAGGACACTATAGAACAAGCTACCTACCTTAGAATTTTATAGGGCCACCTATTACCATAATATACCAGCAACTTCCATGTAAAATCAACACTAATAGCAAAGGCCCTAGTGGATTTACTATCCCAATTTTATGTGACAATACAGCCTTGTGGATAGCGTACTGGGACTGGATGTCAAAGAAAGCTGGGCTCCCTCCCAAACTCTGCTACTGAATGACTGACTGGCTGGGTAACCTTGACTAAGTCACTTCACCTCTGTTTCCCCTTCCATCCTGTGTCTATTTAGTCTGCAAACTTTTAGGGACAGGAACTGTCCCTTACTGTGTGTTTATACAGAGCCTAGCACAATGAACCCCTGATGTGGGTTGGGGCCCCTTGGCACTTCCCTCATCTGGATAATGTGAACAACATCTTAATACTATAGGGCCAAATCACAAGGCCCTTACTCAGATAAACTTCTGTGGCAGTTTTGCTTGAGTAAGGTACAAATCAAAACTGATAGTAAACAAACACACACATTAGTACTATATAAGTATAATAATTAAAACACTACTCTAGTGCTATAATAATAATGATACAATATAGATCTGAAACTTAATTTGAAGAAATATTTATGGGTGTTTTTTTTTCTAAAAAAAACCCCACATTTCTCTTCCAATGAAACAGCCACCAAACGTTTGTTGGTGCTAACGGAAGTATTAAACATGGTTTGAACTTGTTTAAGCTCATGCTCTATCTCTTGTTCTTTAAGACACCCACGTGTCACTGCCTTTGTACACCTCTCAACCGCTCATGGGGTGGAGCCCAAGTTGTCGTTTTGACAGCTCTATGCAAATATATCATTAAGGGCCATGCTGAAATTCCCCAAGGTCAGAGTTAATACTTTATGTATATTCAAGAGCACTGCAGAGCTCGGAAGAAATAGACCTACTTACAAAGCATTCGTTTTGACAAAGAGGGGTGGGGATTCTGAATGGAATATTGATTTTAAATGGAAAGAAAAAGCAAAAAAACAAAACAAAGTTTCCAGGACTGTTCATTTGTAGGTAGATACAAATTCCATTGACAAGAACCTAGGTCTCATCTACAGCCAGAAAAGGAAGTTTTCACTTTAGTTTTTTAAAAAATAACTGAAACCAGCCTAGCAAAAGCTGATAAGGAAAATGATACAAGAAACATCATGTTTCTCTAGCAAAAGGGACTGAATAATAATTCTTGGTCCGATGTTTTCCATTCTTCCCCCATCCCTACTCCAAAAGGCCTGTTCCCTCAAAGAAGAGGCAGTAATAATTACACCCAACTTTAACCCAGCCATGGAAGGGAGCAAGGGGGAGTAAGTTGCCCCACCCAATCGGGTGTTACATATCTCAGGTCTTCAGTGCAGCGAACCCCTGTGGAGCTGCTGTTCCCCACTGTGCCTCCCTAAGCGTGTGGGTGGGGTGGGCAAGTCCCGTCACTCCCACAGGCTGAGCAATGGAACAGCCTGGAGCTGAGAGAGCTGCATCTCCGCAGTAAGCAATACGGTATTCCCCACGTTTCCACCTGGACAGGGTGCTCTGTGTCCCAGGTGCAACGCCTGCCAGGGTGATGCAGCTTGCCTGCCACTCCATCCCCAGGCCACAATACAGCCCTTGTTAAGCGAGCACAGATCCTATTGAGGAAGGAGAGAGCCAGGCTGCTTTCCCACATAAGTGCCATATCTTCCAGGAGAGCCCTTAGAAGATTAAAGCACTGATCGACAAGTGATGAATAGTTTGACACTTTTAAATGACGTATGTCATTACAATTGGGCTAAGATAATTTATTAGTTGCAAAACATTGCTAGACCGGGGAGTGGTTTAACTGGCAGCTTCATTAGGCTTTATTCACGTATCGCCTGCTCCTTCAAAAGCAGCCGGCGCTATCGTGTGCACGTGTCCACCCTCCCCGCCCCCAAGAGGTGGCGCTATCATGGGGCCCCAGGCTAGCACACACCCCCTCCAAGAGCAGGCACATGCTCATTTGAAGGTCTGCGCCTGTCCCCAGAAGTAGGTTGAATGGAGGAGAGCGAGCTTGGTCGTGCAAGTAACTTACACCCGCAGCACCTGGCAGGAAGAGCTCTCGGGGCAGCTCAGCACCAGGCACCATCAAGCCCTTAGTTTCCTCCTCCTGTCGTTATCAGTGTGAGTCAACTAGAAGAGGCAAATGCTAGAATTTCAGTTATCTGCCCTATGGCTTTCTGACTGCTGGGGAATTAGCTTTCCATCCGGAAATCAACAATGTACCTTGGAACAACCACCACCTCCTCTCATCAGGGATCATCACTCCTTTCAATTCAGTGCAGTTACACCTGGTCCGCGTGAGATCAGAACGTGGCCCAATGGCGTTACATCAACCAAAAGTTTAAAGATCAGACTCTAAGAACATCCCTTCCCACTCCCCCAAAAGTATTTTTCCAGCAAACATTCCATGAAATGATAATGACTTTGGCACCATGGGCCCGCTGTAGCTGTTAATTAAAAGAAAAAAAAGGGGGGGGGAATTAGCTTAAAGCCCCCTCTACTTTTAAAAAGCAGAATGTATCCTGAAGCCTGCATATCAGCCCTGTAGCTCCCAGCTGTTATTTTGTTACCACACTCAGAGGTTGGTTTTCTCCCTCCCTCTTCTTCCCCTTTAGGGTTCTCCCTGCTGCTTGATTTAAATCCTCCTGACATTCCACCCATTGTGAGTCCCCTTCGCAGCTGAATAAACTAGCGGTTGCTTTTTGCTCCCTCGCTGCTTTAGAGAAAGGACACCCCGCATGGTTTTCTCTGGCTTCAAGTCTTGGGAGGATTTCTCCTTGACATCTTTATATGTAAGATTGCAGCTCATACCAGCCCCCAAATTAAAAATTACAGCTGGATAATAAACATCCTAATGAAGCTGTACTGTCAGTTTTCATTTGCTAAAACTTACAGCACAAATGAAACATTTACCAAGTGCTAATGCTTTGTAGCAAGTGCAGAGCATGGGGGAAACAGACCAGAAAAGCTGCTACACAGCATCACATCTGACATAGCCAGAGCTGTATCATCTGTATTCACAGAGCTGACATTTAGGCACTAGGCCAAGGTAATTTCTTATGCGGTAGCTTAGGTTTACATATAGTTTCCTACTGAAAGTGCGACAACATGCAATCCAAACACTTCATCCTCAGAGGGCTCTGAGTGGTTTAGGATGTACAAACAATTCTCTCATCCTTAAAACTGCAGTTCCTCAACACCATTGTTTTCAAGCTCTGTAATAAGCCGGCATTTTCATGAGGTTTTTTTTCTCCCTAGGTAGTACAATCTCAGGAAATTGTCACAGTGCTGCTGCATGTCCCTCCCCTAAATTGCCACCAGGTTTAGTGCCAGGAGGTTATGCCAAAGCATGGGATCCGATGGGCCAATTCATGTAATCCCTACCAGCGTTCATCAACACAAACTTCCTGCTATTCAATAGTCCGTTCACCTGGCATTCAAGAGTGTAAAAGAAGTAAGGGGTGGGGGGGAGGAGGGGGGAGAGATTCTTTTCCCCATGCAGTGTCAGGGCCCAGGACAATTATGAATAGAGGTTTCCAGACTGATGGGCTCAGCTGGATCTGTTTAAAGAGTGACCCTACCCATCACGCTTCTGATATCTCATTTCAAACCTGTAAAGAGAAATTTCACCCTGAGTCTTTATTTCTTTGTATGCACAAAAACCCACCACACAACACATTGTCCTTCTCCGCTGCACCATTCTACGGACTATAAATCACAACCGGACCTCATAAAAAGGAGATGTTTATATTTTATATATATGCATAAACACATACATGAAATCCAACACTTTATCCGTGTCCGAACTATGATCTCCTGCTGGGCTTCCATAAAGTTTACGTAGCAGTGTAACAGTATGTGAATACTTCATTGCATTGATGTGCATAGGTAAATCTTTAAAAGTGTTCCTAACCTGACTTCAGATGTGTGATACATAGGGAAAGCTGTTTGAAAAGCTGGCAATCCTTTAAGTAAAGGTTATCTTAGATTTAATAATATAAGACCAGAACCTGCAAACTGTTACTTAGGGGAGAAGTCCTTACCAATGCAAGGATTGGTCCAATGAGTAGGGGCTTGCAGGATCAGGTCCAAATTTGCACAAGCGTGTGCATATGTGTGTCCAGGCCCAACCTCTGCACACGCACAATGTGACTGTTCATGGGCATGGGCAGGTGAGCACATGCAGTCCTTAGAGGGACTGCTCTGTGCAATAAAAAATAAGTCCACTCTCAGGATTGCAGGCTGCAGACTTGCTGCTTTACTTTACTGCATCACAGTAAGGGTGGGGAAAGAGGGGTGCTCAACCCCCCCACTGACTAAGCAGGAAGTAAGCTAGGAGTGGAAAATGACTCCATTCCATAATACTCTGGGTAAACCCATTAACCCTATCATGACCACTTCCGGACTTGCATGTGAACTTTTGAAGTTGTAGGGTTGTATTTTTAGATATCTACCAGTTGTCAGCCATCAGTCAAATTCCTGAGTCCTAATCCCAGTTCTAAGATTTATCCTGCAGCCATGAGCAAATCCCTTCACCTTTCTGCCTCACTTTCCCCATTGGCAAAATGGGGATAAACAACACACCCCAACTGGGGCGTTGTGACAGTCAATGACTATTTGCTTTGCAAATGCTGAATGATAAGTATTATTAGGAATCATTTTTTTTCAATCCTTCTTTTAGTCCCACACAACAGTCTTATTAAATCCAAAGAAAGTGCTTATCTGGCTCAGGGCATGAGCATTCCGGACAGCACTTGCCATTAGCTCACAATTTGCCAAGCAGAGAAGGTGTTTCTGCAGATAGGTTTAATTTTCAATTTGGGAGAAGTAAATTAACATCAGCTACAGGGTGATTTCTCGGCTATTTGAATGGACTGATAGTCCATCACATGATGACATTTTGTTATCAAGACAATTCTTGATAGGGCCAAAGAGAAAGCAGGAAGTGTCACTTGTATAGCGAGCAGCCTAGGTTTACGTTTAATTAAAGCTTCCGAATCGGCCATGAGTTTTGACAGTGTTGGCTTTACCCCTTTCACAGGGTCACAGCTGCAACACTTTTCCCTAAAAGAACTGCTGTGTTGAGAACATCAGAGTTGCTTTTCTCTCCCTCAGATGTCTAATAGGCCGGGTTCATGAATGAATGACCCATTTATCTCCTTCTAAAGCTTTGAGGTTTCACCTGGTGTGCAAGGGGCTTCTTCCAATGAGCCTGTGTCTTAGAGAAAGAGCCTTTTTAATCAGAGATGGGCCTTACCCAGCTCTCCAGACCCAAGCATACCCGATGACGGGTTGTGGGGAAGGAAAGGATTGAAAAAAAAAATCCAGACATGGATCTGGATCCAAATTGTACAGCTGGAGGCCCTTTCTCCTTTTATACCTGGTGGTGTCTAGGATTCATGACAGGTAGACACTTCTGCTAATTCCTGCTTTGGAGACAATTCACTTTGGGTTTTGTCTGCATCAGTAGAACCCACAGCCTCCGTACAGGCTAAAAGAGTGCATGGGCCTTTGTGCAGGGTGTGTGTATTTCAGCTTTTTATGCTGCAGGAAAGTTCAGGTCATACGATTCTTTAATGGTGCAGTCTACAGTCCTACAAAGCAGGGGGAATAGGACTTCTGGGCTGCTTTACTGCTAGGCTCTGGCAAGGTTGCCCTGCCTGCTCACCTTGATGTGTCTGCTGTGTAGGCTTTTTGCTGTCTCACAACTGCTGAGCTTTTCTCCACGTGTCCACCTTTGATTCAGCAGCTCGCCCCGGAACTCATTTTCTGAAGGGTTAAGAGAAATACAGTGTCAGGAAACAAAACCAGTCCTGTGGCCACTGGCCACACCACTTCAGCAGAGCCATCAGGACTGAGAAAGAGGAACCCTAGTTATTATTTGTACGGTGGTAGCACCTAGGAGCCCAGTCACTGGACTGGGACCCTCATTGTGCTAGGTGCTGTACATACACAGAACATAAAGATGGCTCCTCCCCCTAAGGGCTTACATGCTACTGGCTTCTAGCACCAAGACACTATGTGCATCCTTTTGGCACTCAACAGTGGGAACGACATCACAGAACTGGCAAAGCTGGATTTCCTTCACTGTGACTACAACTTGACACATGGTAGAGGGAGATAACCAACAAATAGCTAGAGAACTATAAACGAGCCTACCAAAATTGCCTCAGCATTTTGCTGCCCAAGCACAAAGACAGGATGATCACTGGAAAAAACTGAATTGTGCAAAGAGGATGTTGGAAATGGTGTTTTACATACTGGTGACACGTTTCATTATACACATCAGGCCCACCTCTTAATAACCTGAAGGTTTCTTGTCGCGTTTGTTGCTGTCAATAGTCCAGCGTTCATAAAAAGTTTGGATCGAGCATTTAACCATAATGCTTTGGAGGAGGAGAATTGCTAAGAATCAGCCCCTGAGCGCTCCTCTCAAGGCGAGATCAGTCCAGTCATGGAGGGGCCCCAGTACACAGGGATCCTCACCAACCTGCATGGAGGGAGGGGAGTGGCCCAACATGGCTCAGTCCATCCACCCTCTGAATCCAAGAGGCCTCGGTGGGCCTGGTGTCTGTGCCGGGGGAGAGGGCGGAGATCGGGTGGATACATATGGCCCTGTGGAGCTTGTTCAGAAGAGATAATACCGCCTGGGAATGTCTGATCCTTGCCATCGAGCCCATCACAACTGGGAGCCAGCACCAGGAGGCGGTCACCGGCAGTGCTGGAGCAGCAGCCTTGATGTATGCCAGGGCTAGTATGGAGGCACAGAGCCTCCAGGCAGACGGCCTGGGTTTCTAAGGAAACAGGAAGATCTGTTGGGTTTGTCGGTAGGCCCTGGGGCCTTCTTTTACAGCATGGGGCAACCCCTCCCCCAGTGGGGCAGTGGAGGGGGATGTTCTGCAAGGGAGTCCTCATGGAGATTTGATGGCGCAGAGTCCACCATCGCTTTCCAGAGTGAAACCCATGGGAGATCAACCCTAACTTCTTAATTCAGTAAAATGCTCATTGGAGTCAAAGGGAGTTTGTCATGAATGAAGACTGAGTAAGGACATCAAGATGTGGTTCTAAGGATGGTCCATCAGGTCCAGAAATATAAGAACTCCCAGCCCTGAGCCTGGAGCCAAACTTGGACTGAACTTTGACTACTCTGAAATTCAGCCCTTATGTTTCTAGGATGGGGGGGGATTTTTGGTACCGTTCTGCTGTAGCTTCCAAGCTGGGACCAATCCACACAATTCCAGGGGAATAGTCTCACGGCATTTCAAGTGATCAAAAGCAGGGCAGGTCTGAAAATAAGCATATTTTTCGCCAAAGGTTTTGCAAAAAAAAAAAAAAAAAAGACCCTGATTTGCATGTGTGTGTGTGTGTGTCGGGGGGGGGGAGCAAGGGGGGGATTCAAATTCAGAAGTTTTCAACCAACTCCGCTAGAAAGCATAGGAGATAAACCTGTCTAATGAGAGGTCAGCCCCGTCTCGCAGGCCAGAGATGAACAGTCTCCTGAGGGAAAATTTGGCTTATTTAAACTCAAATGCAAAACCGAGCATTTGAGGTTCACCCATAGTACCAATCAGAGGAGACGAGCTGTGGAATTATATATACTGTTATTTCTATTGCAGTCACACCTGGAGACCCCAGTCAGGGACAGGAGCCCATTGTGACGGGTGCTGTACAAACACAGAACAAAAAGATGGTCCCTGCCTCAAAGAGTTTATAGCCTAGGTAAATTAGGTAAAGAGCACTCTGCTCCTACTCATCTCTTCCGTGGTGACTTCCACTTGGGCAGACCAGCCTTAAGGATGGGGAGATGGTACTTCCCACATCAGCCTGGGAAACGTAATGGGTGGGGTGGCTGACAACACACACCAAAGGGTCTGTGGTATGGATGAACCTCTGAATTCTTCTCTATGGTCTTTGAGCTCCTTCTGCCAATCCCTTTCCCCACTGACACAGATCCTGTTGAATTTTAATCCTTCACAAACATTCACACATCTGAGCAGAGGACGCGCTCATCCGCTGGACACTGCGAAGAGCCATGTGGCGTCCCTATTCTCACCCCAGGTTTCCATGACAACTGTATTTTACAAGACTAGCACTTCAGGAGCAGGTCATTAAACCAACCCACAAATAATACAAAACCAGGGCTTTCAAAGGGAAGGCTCCTGCCGACACAGCCACTTTGGAGCGAGGGAGGACCGAGCCCACCGTCTGATGGGAGGATGGCGGGCAGCCTCCTGCTTGAATAGGGGAGGACCAGGCTCACTACTGACTCTTGCATCGCCTTTGGAAGAAAGATATCTTCACACACCCACCTAGCATCAGCCTCCTGGGGGAACCCATGGCCCAGCCCCTGCAGACATACCCCCTCACCCTGGAGCACCACACTCCCTAGAATTGAGGGGGCCACCTGCACCTGAACCATGGTCCTGCCCCCTGCTCCACCACTTCCCCAGAGGGCCCACTGGCCCCACCCAAGCTGGTGTTCTTCCCTGCCCGCCCCGGTTTTACTCAGGCTGGCGCATTGACATCCCCTGCATGTTAGCACTCGAGACCCAGTCCAGTCTGTGCTGGAGCACGGCCACCATTCAGCCCACCATTTTCATTTAGCTTAGTCCCTTCGCTTTCTCCTTGTTTCACCCCCATTTTAGAGTGCATTTGGTTCTTATGGGGGGCTCACAAAGTTGGCTAGAGACGGGGTTCAGCACAGCTCCATGTACACCTTCCCCACACATGGCTGTGCCATGGCAACATCTCCTGGTTCGGGCCTGCAGTGCCCATAATATTCCATTCTTGGCTCAGGCCCACTTCACAACCCTGCCACTAAACCTCAGTCTGGACCTGCTATTGCTTTGCTAGTCCAATCCTGGAACAGCCATTACCAGTTCTTCTCCGTCCTGAGCAGCAAGAACTGCTACAATTGGAGTCATAACCTGCCCTTGTAATGCCATCCAGAGTGATCTCATAGCCACGATGGGATGGGGCAGGACAGCAGTGATGGAAACGTGTTATTAGAAGCATCACGTCCATTGGGAAAAGGGCGTAGGTAATTATTCCACAACACCCAGTATCAAAGATCCTGATATAAGCAAAGATCAAATGCACAAAGGGCACTATACCACAAACTGCAGGATTCAACTGCCTTTTCCATAGGTTGACAGCAGCAACGGGTTTTGTCATGTTGTTATACACCCAGTGAAGCAATCCTTCGTCTGCTCTTTCTCAATACAAAGAAAAAATAAAAGGCATTTTACCATGTTCCATTACATTTGGGCTTTGCACACCCATGGGTTTCTGAACTTGAAGGTCTGTGAACTTTCTAAAGAAAAGCAGGTAGCCCCGTGGATGGGACTGGGCTGCACTTGATCTCAGTTCTATGCCTGGCTCTGCTATATGACTGTGGCACCTCCCTTCCCTTATCTGTTAAATGGGGATCATTACTTCTTTTCCTTTAAGATCTGTGGATGAAAAGTGCTATGTAAGAACTCATTATTACTATTGTATGCATTTTAACTTGGAAAAATACCAGGGGGTACCTGCAACCTGAGTAAGAGGGGCAATTTCTTGGAGGTTTTTCCTTCATCTATTCTAACTCTGAATATAGAGTATGTCTACATGTTGAGCTGGAAATTTACATCTCCTGGAGACATACCTGCGCTAGCTCCAATCATGCTAGAGCGCTAAAACCAGAGCGTAGCTGCAGCAGGATGAGTGGTGGGAGGGGCTAATTGTCCGCAGTATGTACCACCCGAGACACTAGGTATGTATGCAGGGCAGCTAGCCCCTCCACCACTCTGTTTTTAGCACATTAACCCGATCACAGTCCATTCACACCAACTGAGAATCTGCTCCTATAAGTGAGCTGCAGCATCAGTATATTAGGCTGCCTTCCTTTCCCTGTATTAAGTTATACCTTGTCACAGTCAAATCAGAAGGGATGCCCCCAGATTTTGGCCTCAGGGCCCTGAATGTCACAGCTCACCTTGGCAAACTGTGGTTGCTTTGGGCGATTCTGCTACGATCCTTCCCCTTGAATCTTTAATTGTGGTTCCCTATGGTATTTCATGCTGAATAATTTACTGCCCGTTCTCCAAGCCTTGCTCCATTTATCTACCACCAACGTAAGAAAAATTACAAAAGGAGAAACCTGCAGAATAAAAGGAGGAAATGTGCCATGCGGGGAAGCCCTCCACTCCATTGAGTTCAATCGTCTCTAGGTGTTTACGGCCTGGGGAAGAGCTAATGGGATATGTCACATTTGCTATTGCCACAGTGTGTTTCCACGTTCTTTAGGCTTGGTCATTTCTATTATTGGAGGAGAGTTTAAGTGACACTAGGGGCAGTTGGTGCCAATAACCTCTACTGAAAGTTAATGGGAGTTTGTCATCTAATTCCCATTTGTGTCTCTGAAAGTCACCCTGATTATTATAGTAGCCCCTTGAAGTCCCAACTGAGATTGGGCCGCATTGTGCCAGGTGCTGCACATACACAAGGTAAAATTTACTCCCTGCTGGAAGAGCTTATAGTCTGGATAGACAAAACAAAAAAGCATGAGAGAAAAAGGATCATGCTCCCTATTTTACACACAGGGGAATTAAGGCACAGAGAGATTAAACTGTTTGCCCAAAGTCACACAGGATTTTGTAGCAGAGTAGGATTTGAAACCAGAGCTTTCGAGTCTCAGTTTGGTCCCTTAGCCATTGCGAGATGAAAGGTAGACCAGTGGTTTGGGCACTAGGTAGGGACTCCAGAATCCTGTGTTCAGTTCTCTGCTCTTCCACAGGCTTCCTGTATGACCTTGAGCAAGTCACTTAGCCTCTCTGAGCCTTAGTTCCCCACCTGTGCAATGGGGATAACAGCACTGCCCTGCCTCCCAGGGGTGTTGTGACATTGAGGGTTGTGAGGTGCTCAGATACTATGGTAACAGGGACTAAGATGAGTAATCATAAGGCCAGCTTTCCTCTGTTTGTCCTAAATATGACTTTTGTTAGGTCATCTGATTAGATTATTTTTCTGGCTTTGCATCAATGACTCCCCAGAAATCCCCAAGTTAGAGATTTCATTCCAAAATTTGGATTTAGAAGATTAGGAAGCGATGAGAGAAGCTGCTTTGTTTCAATTAGAACCCCTCAGAATAGCATGGGGGTCAAAAGTTAAACAGGAGTTATTAAGACCACAGTCTGTTTTGCAGAAACCATGA
This sequence comes from Caretta caretta, assembly GCF_965140235.1. Lineage (NCBI taxonomy): Eukaryota > Metazoa > Chordata > Testudines > Cheloniidae > Caretta > Caretta caretta. The sequence goes on along the minus strand of NC_134218.1, from coordinate 5,799,103 downwards.
AAATCAACCATGATCAAAAGAGCTAGAGACATAAAGGGTAATAAGAAAACATTCTACAAATACATTAGAAGCAAGAGGAAGATCAAGGACAAGATAGGCCCGTTACTCAATGAGGCGGGGAAAAATAACAACAGAAAATGTGGAAATGGCAGAGGTGCTTAATGACTTTGCTCTGGTTTTCACCAAGAAGGTTGGTGGTAATTGGACATCTAACATAGTGAATACCAGTGAAAATGAGGTAGGATCAGAAGAGGCTAAAATAGGGAAAGAACAAGTTAAAAATTACTTAGACTAATTAGATGTCTTCAAGTCACCAGAGCATGATGAAATGCATCCTAGAATACTCAAGGAGCTGACTGAGGAGATATCTGAGCCATTAGCGATTATCTTTGAAAAGTCATGGAAGACGAGAGAGATTCCAGAAGACTAGAAAAGGGCAAATATAGTGCCAATCTATAAAAAGGGAAATAAGGACAACCAGGGGAATTACAGACCATTCAGCTTAACTTCTGTACCCGGAAAGATAATGGAGCAAATAATTAAGCAATCCATTTGCAAACATCTAGACGATAATAAGGTGATAAGTGACAGTCAGCATGGATTTATCAAAAACAAATCATATCAAACCAACCTGATAGCTTTCTTTGACAGGGTAACAAGCTTTGTGGATCAGGGGGAAGCCGCAGACATGGTATATCTTGACTTTAGTAAAGCTTTGATACTGTCTCACATGACCTCATAAATAAACTAGGGAAATGCAACCTAGATGGAGCTACTAGAGGGTGGGTGCAAAACTGGTTGGAAAACCATTCCCAGAGAGCAGTTATCAGTGATTCACAGGCACGCTGGAAGGGCATAATGAGTGGGGTCCCGCAGGGATTGGTTCTGGGTCTGGTTCTGGTCAATATCTTCATCAATGATTTAGATAATGGCATACAGAGTAAACTTTTAAAATTTGCGGATGATACCAAGCTGGGAGGAGTTGCAAGTGCTTTGGAGGATTGGATTAAAATTCAAAATGGTCTGAAGTAAATAGGATGAAATTCAATCAGGAAAAATGCAAAGTACTCCACTTAGGAAGGAACAATCAGTAGTACACATACAAAATGGGAAATGGCTGCCTAGGAAGGAGCACTGTGGAACGGGATCTGGGGGTCATAGTGGACTAAAAGCTAAATATGAGTCAACAGTATAACACTGTTCCAATAAAAGCAAACATCATTCTGGGATGTATTAGCAGGAATGTTGTAAGCAAGACACAAGACGTAATTCTTCTGCTCTACTCCACGCTGATTAGGCCTCAACTGGAGCATTGTGTCCAGTTCTGGGTGCCACATTTCAGGAAGGATATGGACAAATTGGAGAGAGTTCAGAGAAGAGTGACAAAAATGATTAAAGGTCTAGAAAACATGATCTATGAGGGAAAATTGAGAAAATTGGGTTTGTTTAGTTTGGAAAAGAGAAGACTGAGGGGGGACATGAGAACCTTTTTCAAGTACATAAAAGGTTGTTACAAGGAGAGGGGAGAAAAATTGTTCTTCTTAACCTCTGAGGATAGGACAAGAAGCAATGGGCTTAAATTGCAGCAAGGGTGGTTTAGTTTGGATATTAGGAAAAACTTCCTAACTGTCAGGGTGGTTAAGCACTGGAATAAATTGCTTAGGGAGGCTTTAGAATCTCCATCATTGGAAATTTTTAAGAGTAGGTTGGACAAACACCTGTCAGGGATGGTCTAGATAATACTTAGTCCTGCCATGAGTGCAGGGGACTGGACGAGATGACCTCTCGAGGTCCCTTCCAGTCCTATGATTCTATGAAAAGAGGAACAGAGAAAGAGAGATGGCACAAGCAGGGAGAAAATGGAGCAGAAATTGGAAAAGACAGTGGGACAGTGGAGGGAGAGGGATGGATATATAAAAACAAAGGCAAAAGTTAAATGAAAACTCAGTGCAGGTCATACGCCATGTACAGGGCACCCAAATGTCCCAGCCTATCTCAAAGGAGCTGTGTGTCCTTCTCCACCTGATACAGATTTCCCTTTAAACCACAAATACATGTTTTAAACTAACAATCACTCTTGGGGAAAATGGGCATACATTACAGAAAAAAGGTTCATGAACTCAAGATGTCTTTTCAACCCCTGTTCGTGGTTTGAGGGGTTTGCAAAAGCCTCAGACTTTATGAGAGTCAGACACCCTTAAGGAGGAAAAAGCATAGTTCCCACCCCCCATCGGGCCTGCTTTGTTCATGTGTGTCCAAGTTGTAGGGTAGGATCGACACAGCTGTCACCCTAGGCAACTGCCTGGGTAAATCTGACCACTTGATGTCACAATTCCCCATCCGTTGGCCAGTTACTGATGCTTACAGGTGACCCTATCCCCACCTCCTTATACTCTTGGTCATGCCATGTGATCGAGCCATAGCAGGGAAGAGAACAGGCAATGTGTGTTAGGAAAACACAGACACCCTGACAGCCAGAAAGGTTTTGTCGGAGAGCGGCTTGTCACAATGAGCTCACCACACTCCAGCCCTTGTCTCCCCGTCCTGAATTTAGTTAGCTGGGATAACCTTGTTAACACAGGTTTCAGAGTAACAGCCGTGTTAGTCTGTATTCGCAAAAAGAAAAGGAGTACTTGTGGCACCTTAGAGACTAACCAATTTATTTGAGCATGAGCTTTCGTGAGCTACAGCTCACTTCATCGGATGCATACCGTGGAAACTGCAGCAGACTTTATATACACACAGAGAATATGAAACAATACCTCCTCCCACCCCACTGTCCTGCTGGTAATAGCTTATCTAAAGTGATCACTTTAAGCTATTACCAGCAGGACAGTGGGGTGGGAGGAGGTATTGTTTCATATTCTCTGTGTATATATAAAGTCTGCTGCAGTTTCCACGGTATGCATCCGATGAAGTGAGCTGTAGCTCACGAAAGCTCATGCTCAAATAAATTGGTTAGTCTCTAAGGTGCCACAAGTACTCCTTTTCTTCTTGTTAACACATTAATTGTATTTCCTGTATCCCTACTGCTGACATATATACTCCCCAGAAGGCAACAGCTTGCACCCTCCCTCACCCCCAAACCCTGGTTTCAGCAGAATCGCAGCTCACGTGGCTACAGTTGCAAGGTGTGGAAGGAGGTTCCTCCTACCCTAGCAAATTTCCCTGACCACCCCAGAGGAGAGGACTCTGGAGGACTGTGAGCTCCAGAGACTGTCTGACAGACTAGTGTGGGTTGGAATCAGATTCAATGTCTGTGCCTTGTGACCTTTCTCCCACTTTGCAGCAGCTCTGAACTCTATCAAGTTGCTTTTGAATCAGATGGAATCCACCTTATTTTTTAAAAAACCCAGCATCATTCCATCATGGTCCAACCCACAGCTGTGACCCTACTTGGAGTGTTGTGCAAGCATAGCCAAGGGCAGAATTTGGCCTACAGTATTTTGAACCATGGCATAGAAATGTTTTGGGGTTTTTTTTGTTAAATAAAATACAGAATAAGTTTCACCCAGGAATTCATCAGTTAATCCAATTCCCTGAGATGTCCCCAAAAGTTAAACAGTAAAACTTCCCCTCTAAAAGATACAAGAAGATATTTTATTTCATTCAGTATTTTAGAAAATAAAATAGAATAAGCAAATAGTCTAGGCTGCAATGAACCAAGCTTGCTGAAAAGCTGTGCAGAGAACTCCATGCAACCCTGCACTGAGTTTCTAGTTTCAAATGGACGAAGGCAGGGTTGATTTTTATAGTACACGTCTCCCTGGGGAGACAGGAAGTGCTGAGCTGAAGAAGTTAATTGCCAAGTGGCATAGAGATTCTGTGCTGTACAGAATTGCCCACTGAGGAATGATCTGACACATTACCCAAATCATTTAAGAACTGATCTGGAGAGGTGCTGAGCTCACACAATTCCAAATGAAATCAGTGGCTCTTGTGGGTGCTCAGCATCACTGCCAGATCGGGGATGGGGGAACTACATAATATCCAGATTCTTACCTGCAACTCATAGAACTATTTTCCCCATCCCTACTTTGTGCCCCCTTAGATCATCTATTGTGTAGGATGGGGTTCTCCTTGTGTTTCCTTATGAGCAGTATGCATCCCCACAATCTGTGTTTTCCTCCCAGCATGGGCTCATTTTCAAACCCTGGATCTTGGCACCTCCAAAAGACTTTGAAGGAGTTCAGATCTTGACCCCAACTTCAGAGCTTGGGCTCCTCTCTAGTGTACAAAAATACGTACCCTGTGATCACACAAAATACTGCATTGTGCCAAAAAACCACTTCTGTATTGCTATGGCATCATGGCTCCACTTTTCCTCCCAATCTCTCTAGCTTTTCTAATCTCTGTCTGGATCTACATAAGCCCCGAAGCCTTGCAGCGGAAACAAGTGGAGAGAACAAATGAGACAGCAAGGATTTGTAGCTCCCTAATTTATGGCACATAGTCAGCTCAGTTTTGAGCAGTACAACACGCTTGCGATGGAAACCAAATTAAATAAACTTTGCCTGGTTTGGGGCATTCTTAGAGAGTCAAAACTGGTCCCAGATTCATGGAAACAGCTGGGAACCTTTGGAAGGAATCTGGGTAGATATATGGGATCTTGGCCAAACCCTGCAAAATTCGGGTGCCCAGTTGGAAACCAGCTGCATCTCGGTAGGTTCATCAGCCTGTTCTAGCACGTCATTAACATGGAGAAGATATAGGTATTGGCAATGCATTCCTCTCTCTCTATGCCCCACCCATCAATGGTATATCAGAATGTACTACCAAAGGCAGTATACAACTTGCTGCAGGGCTCCACTCAGGTTTTCAGAAGCAGAGGTGCTGTGATGTGTTTCACAGAATCATAGAATATCAGGATTGGAAGGGACCTCAGGAGGTCATCTAGTCCAACCCCCTGCTCAAAGCAGGACCAATCCCCAACTAAATCATACCAGCCAGGGCTTTGTCAAGCCTGACCTTATAAACTTCGAAGGAAGGAGATTCCACCACTTCCCTAGGTAACACATTCCAGTGTTTCACCACCCTCCTAGTGAAAAAGTTTTCCTAATATCCAACGTAAATCTCCCCCACTGCAACTTGAGACCATTATTCCTTGTTCTGTCATCTGCTACCACTGAGAACAGTCTAGAGCCATCCTCTTTGGAACCCCCTTTCAGGTAGTTGAAAGCAGCTATCAAATCCCCCCTCATTCTTCTCTTCCGCAGACTAAACAATCCCAGCTCCCTCAGCCTCTCCTCATAAGTTATGTGTTCCAGTCCCCTAATCATTTTTGTTGCCCTCTGAAAAAACGTTTTCCAGTTTTTCCACATCCTTCTTGTAGTGTGGGGCCCAAAACTGGACACAGTACTCCAGATGAGGCCTCACCAATGTCGAATAGAGGGGAACGATCACGTCCCTCGATCTGCTAGCAATGCCCCTACTTATACAGCCCAATATCCCATTAGCTTTCTTGGCAAGAAGGGCACACTGTTGACTCATATCCAGCTTCTCGTCCACTGTCACCCCTTGGTCCTTTTCTGCAGAACTGCTGCCTAGCCATTCGGTCCCTAGTCTGTAGCGGTGCATGGGATTCTTCCGTCCTAAGTGCAGGACTCTGCACTTGTCCTTGTTGAACCTCATCAGATTTCTTTTGGCCCAATCCTCTAATTTGTCTAGGTCCCTCTGTATCCTATCCCTACCCTCCAGTGTATCTACCTCTTCTCCCAGTTTAGTGTCATCTGCAAACTTGCTGAGGGTGCAATCCACACCATCCTCCAGATCATTTATGAAGATATTGAACAAAGTGTTTGTGCGTTGCAGAGCTATATATAGTGTGGCAATCGGAAAATGCCTCTCTGGTCACTAGGTGAAGCGTCCTCCCTTTCACCTTCTCTTTGGAGATGTAGGATGCCTTCCCTCAGCTCCCCTCAAGGGCTGCCAACCAGTGCAGAGAGGGATGAGGTGGCTCTGGACTCCATCCAGACAGCTACACGACACCCCCAGTCCAGTGTGGAGTGCACCTGGGTGAACTATTCATCCCTTGCATTACAAAGACCTGTTGCTCTGCTCACCAATACTCAGTGTAGCCCTAAGCATTCACAAAATGATAGTCAGATACCCCCCCCAGACTCATAAGATTGGGATTTTTAAGCCAAAGAATAAAATGTGAGCTGCTTCTAATTCGTCTTCTGGTTTTTGAAGCTTTGCAACAGACTCAGGTTACATTTTCAACCTTTTCTCTACAACCACAAGGTCGAGAAATTTATTATTTTTTAAATGAAAGTCAAGATTCTCTTTGTTCACATGACTCCAGGAGCTGAAGCTTTGAGAAAAGCCAATATGAGTCCCCGATAAAAGTCACAAGCGTTGGCAAGACTGCACACTGGTTCTACGCCAGTCTAACTCCACCAGCTTCAACGGAATTGCTCCGCATTTACAGTATAAATGTAAAATCTGCCACTGTAAAATCGGGTGAAAGCTCCCGAATCCCCTCTGCTCCTTGCCTGGAAGCATATGGCAAAGTCCTAGTCCCATTTGCCCCGTCTGTACATATCTGCACCAGGGAAACTGCCATAGATACAGCAAGCATTAAAAAGTTTTCATGTTTAAAAATGAAAAAGGTTTGATTATTCCACAACAATATTTTAAGCTTGTTAGACTAACCAAGCAGGATGGGATCTCATGTGCGATCCCTCGCAGGACATCAACTTTCCATGTTGCCTGGGTCACAAATTATATCACACTTTTTGGAGTGGGGGTGGGTTTGCTTTGTTTTTAAAAACAAGGTGGCCACCACATACAGGCTTGGAAATACCAATCACAATGAAAGGCTTTACTTCCAAATATGTGTAGCAGCCCCTCTGGAAATGGAGCTTCCTTTTAAGGATGTTATAAAAGGCATTAGTAATACATTAAGGGGAAAATGTTTTAAGGCACCGTTATAAAGCAAATTACATTATAGCCCTTCTTCAAGGCATGATTTTAAGTCACTGTATCCATGGGCTAAATATGTCTGGTGGTTTAATACATGACGGAGTGTTTAAGACAACTCCTTTAAGGCAAAGGGTTACTGCTACTTCTACAGAACATTTTATGTCAAGTGCAATGTCCTGTGAGGTCGGTAAGTATCATTCATCTATCCTCGGATTTTATACTGCCCCCCATCACCATAGCATTTGACAATTCTCTGCTCCATCTCATTATTTACAGTTGTGGAAAGGGTGGCAGGAAGTTTAAGTGACTTGACCAAGACCATAGAGAAAGAGTCACCGGTTTAGCAATTTCCTGACTCCCTGTTACCATGTCTTTCCTTGCTGATATATTGTCATTCGT